>NC_048218.1:126146643-126486362 GCF_002007445.2 Ailuropoda melanoleuca | reverse complement strand
CCCGCATAGGCAGCTCGGTCAGCGCCTTCAGCCCGAGCGGCCCGGAGCGCGCGGGTGGGCTCGCCCGACCGAGCTCCCACACGTGCGGCGCACCGACGCGCCGCCGCTAGTCGGCCCCACCCCCAGGGCGGAGTCCGGCCTCCGCCGCCGGCCCCGCCCCCACGACGGCCCGGAGGGGCAAGGCCCCGCCCCCTCTCCGCCGCCCAGTGTCCCAGCGTCAGCCGTGCGGCCTGGCCCCCTGAGGTTTGGGGAGATCCCTGGGGCCCATTCGCCTGGGCTTTGACCCGGGCAAACAGTGATTTCATCGTGCACCAAGGAGTCCTTTAGGCAGTCTCTAGGACTTCTGAAGCGGCTATGGCCTTACGAATGTTTGATGTATTTTAGTGTTTCTTCCGCATAGTTAAGCCCCTTTTGCGTGGCTCTCCACACGCAGCCAACTTAATGAAAAGACTAACTTTAGGGACTATACTGTTCTATATATAATTCCTTCAAAGTGCAGAGAATCCAAGAGAACCATTTTCCCATTCCTTCGATATACCCCTCCTGCTTGACGGCTCCTCAATAGGATCTGCCTCAGGAAAAGGGATCCTTAGCAAGTTTATGCTTCTGTGTGAAGGAAGATCAAGTCCTTTACTCTGTCCGGGCCCTTCAGGTAGCACACGTTTTGCAACCAAATCTGGGCCTTCAAGTAGCTTTTGCACATTTAATATTTTGCCAAATTTCAATCCTTGGTGAAAAACCTGTGTGTTATTTCAAGTTCTTTTATTTGTTAGACTTTTTTTTTTTTATTGTGGTAAAATACACACAACATAAAATTTACCATTTTAACCATGGTAGAAGTGTACAGTTCGGTGGCCTTAAGTACATTCACACTGTTGAGCAAACATTACCACCATTCATCTCCAGAACTCCTTTCATCTTGCAAAGCTGAAAATCTATGTGATAACTCCCCAGTCTCCCCTCCTCCTAGCGCCTGGCAACCACCATGCTACTTTTTGTCTGGGTGAATTTTACTGTTGTAGCGAACTCATGTTAGTGGAATCATACAGTATATGCTCCTTTGTGACTGACTTATTTCCTTACTATTCATCCATGTTGTAACATGTGTCAGAATTTCCTTCCTTTTTAAGGCTGAGTAGCATCCCATTACATATTTATATAACCACATTTTGTCATCTCTCATCACTTGCATTGCTTCCAAATTCCAGTTATTGTGAATAATGCTGCTATGAGCATGGCTGTTCCAATAGCTATTGGAGAACTTGCTTTCAATTTTTTGTAGTATATACTCAGAAGTGGAACTGATGTATCATGCGGTAATTCTATTTTTAATTTTTTTGAACAACCCCATGTTGTTTTCTATAGCATCTATAGACTTATTTTTAAAATCTGGGTTTATATATATATTTTAAAGATTTTATTCATTTATTTGACAGAGAATGCTAGAGAGCATGAGCAGGGGGAACAGCAGAGGGAGAGGGAGACGGAGAAGCAGGCTCCCCTCCAAGCAGCATCCCGACGTGGGGCTCGAACCCAGGACCCTGGGATCACGACCTGAGCAGAAGGCAGATGCTTAACCATCTGAGCCACTGAGGCACCCCTAAAATCTGGGTTTACATTATCCATACTCAGTATGGATAATTCACTAAGACTGGTAGGATTCTGTATTGCCTTTCTGTAAGATCAGTCACCTCAATTAAGTACAGTACCACGGACAGTTTTGTCTCTAATACATGTATAATCATGTGTCCTTGGGCTATTGCTAATTCATAGGTTAATGTCCCAATGACAAAAACTGCAAATATTTTTATAACAGCCACAGTAAAAATTCGATCCCAACCAAACCTTAAACTTTTGTGTACTTAAAAAAAAGTATCTTCTCTGAGATAGTGGCCCAACTCCTTATAGCTGCTTATGGAAGAAAAGAATATTCACATTCCTTTGGCTGTTAGCTAGGTCCATGGTCAAAACTTAACCTTTTTGCATTTTAGTCTGTTAGACAAGGTCCAAGTGAAACATGCATATTTAGTTTTCTGTTTTTCAAAATTGCCGTTCTTTATTGGCTTTTATACTTAGAATAATACGGAAGCACTCAAAGCCTGTCCCAAATTACAATTCCCTCTAATAATCATTTAATAATTAAATGTTCTCCTTGACTTTCAAATTACATTCTAACATGTATATTATGTATAATATTCAGGATCCTGCTTTTAACCCACACGAGCACTATGCATTGCTAAGTGCCTAACAAACACAATGGATCTCCTATTTCATCCTTATTATTGCCTAGTATTCTGTCCATCTTAGACTCCCCAGATAGTAGTCAATTGTTTTCTATGCTCCCTCAGTCATTGCAAACATTTCTGTTGTTTGAGCCTACTGCATTCAATCTTATTTATTTTCATTTCTATTTCCTTTGCCAGAAAGTGAATTCCTCAGAAGAAAAATTTGAGTTTAGAGCAATTTTTTTCTTTTAATGTTTTTATTTTTATCAGATCTTGCATGTTTGCGAGAGTCAAATAATTCTGTAGAAATCTTAAAAGTTGCAATGAGAGGGCAAAGACTGTACCCCCTACCCCCTTCCCAATTTTCTCCTCCTCAAAGGCAGTCATTTCACCTTTTTATAAAAGATTTATTTATTTATTTCAGAGGGGGGAGGGGCAGAGGGTGAAGGAGAGAGAGAATCCCAAGCAGGCTCCCCACTGAGTGTGGAGCCTGAGGTGGGGTTCAATTCCACAACCCTGAGATCATGACCTGAGCCAAAATCAAGAGTCAGACACTTAAACGACTGAGCCACCCAGGTGCCCCCATTTCGCCTCTTTTAACTGGTTATTGTGATACTTACCTCCATGTCTCCATATAAAATGTTTGCATGGCTATTTCTTGATTTTTCACTTTTAGGCGTTACCTATTGACTTCACTAAGTGGAAGATGAGGATTTAGCTCTTCTTCCTTTCCCCATTCCTTCCTCTACCCCCACCACCCTTTTCCTTTTTTTTTTTTTAAGATTTTATTTATTTATTCGATAGAGATAGAGACAGCCAGCGAGAGAGGGGAACACAAGCAGGGGGAGTGGGAGAGGAAGAAGCAGGCTCACAGCAGAGGAGTGATGTGGGGCTTGATCCCAGAACGCCGGGATCATGCCCTGAGCTGAAGGCAGACGCTTAACCGCTGTGCCACCCAGGCGCCCCCTCCCCACCACCCTTTTCATCTCTTTATCTGCTCAATCTAGTTATACTGTCCTTTTTAAATAGGTTTGTGTTTACTTCATTATGACTAGGTAAACATTACTTACATCTTGGGTGAAGTAGTATACTAAGATTACTTCTCCTGCTCAGCTTTTTGTTTTTCCTGCAGTTAATAATTATCTTATTTTGATTTAGTATTCATCATTAAGCCAAGCCCAAACTTTTTAATGATTGTTTCAACCTTGGCCTCCCAAGACTTAGATAGATGAGTTGTTCTATTAGTGTCATCTGTCTAAAGTAGTCTCTCCTGGAGCCTTCTGGACCTGCATCAATCCATGTCTGGTGATGGTTGTCAGGGACTCTCAATTCATTTTTCTCCTGCATTGTATTTTCTGTTTCCTATGTCCTATCTCTTCTTTTTTCTTTGTATAGTCCATCATTTTAACAGAGCACAACTTCCAGAAGCATCCTGTGAAAGGAGAAGTAAATGGAAGGGAAAGGACAAAGAAATGAAAAATACGAAAGAAAAAAATAATTAGAGGACCACTCCAGGGGATCCAAAATCTGAAAAAGATTTCTAGAAGAAAAAACCAACAGAGGTTAGGGAAGAAGTGGTCGCCAACAAAAAATTCAAGAAAACGTCTTCAAACTAAAAGCGACGAGTTTTCAGGTTAAAAGGGCCCATTGAGGGCCCAGAGAGGTGGACGTTTTGCCGAGGTTGAGAAGGGAGAGCCTCGGGGGCCGGCGCCCGCTTTCTGAGCGGCCGGGCCGGCCTCCTGCCAGCAGGGGGAGCCATGGCGCACTCCTGGCGGCTGCGCGGGCAGGACCTCTCTGGGAAGAGAGGAAGAAACCAGAAAGACGGAGGGGAAGTAGCGGTGGCTCCCATCCCCGCAGTCTCTTAGGCTGAGCGGGTGTTGGGCCGGGCGGCCGCCGAACTCTACGAGCCACGCTGGCTGCGCATGGAGCCGAGGACTCGCGCGGAGGCGGGATGCTCCCGGCCGGCGAGATCGGCGAGGCACCGGCAGCCCCGGTGAGGCGGCCCTGGTGACCCGGGGAAGGGACGCTGGTGACCCAGTGAGGTGGCACAGATCTCCCAAGGGAGATTGTCTGTAAGGTGGCCCTGGAGGCCTGGGGATGTGGTTTCCGTGGCCCGGGGGAGATAGCCCTTGCAATCTGGTGAGGTGGCACGGACCTTCCGGGGGAGGTGGTCCCAAGGTGGTGGCTCTGGTGATCCTGGTGAGATGACACAGATAGATCGCTCCAGGGACGTGGCCCTGGAAGCTGGGCGCGGTAACTCCAGCCATCCTGGGGAGGTGGCATTGGTGGTCCCAAGGGCCACCTGCATCAGGTGGTCCCAAGGGCCACCTGCATCAGATGGCCCTGGCCCCTCAAGGAGGCCCCACGGGAGGTGTCTGGGACCTCGTGGTGCTCCAGGGGATGCCCTCTGGGAATCCTGTATGAGTTCCACCTATCTCTTCAGTCTTAATGTGTTCGTTACCCCTGTTCTTCTAGTGCTGTTCTGAAAGTGGTGACGAAAGGAAGGACGTCGAGGAGAAAAGTAAGCACACTGGAAACACCTTAGCATTCTCTACCCAGCCATCTCTCCAAAACTCAGCCCCCTCCAGGGTCTGCAGCGAAGTGCCTTAGCCTGTTATCTTTTAGATGAATCTCTCTCTTTTGTACAATATGGTTACATAATATTAAGTACTGATTATAATTATATATGTATATTTCTTTCTAAAATTGAAAAATATGGCACCATTTGGAGATAAGCACTTCCTGATCCCTACTTAGTGCAAGGACTGGTGTGGATTCACGGGAGTGCTGCCCCTCATACTGGATTCAGAACAATTGGGGCCTGCCTGTTACTTTAATGAAGCATCAACTTAACAAGCATCAGGAATTTGGAGGGGCTAATGATCTAGGAGAGATGACCACCACCTTAACTGGAGTCAAAATGGCAACTGCTTAGTTGTACTTTACTTTGGTGAATTTGCCATTAAAAGTTGATGGGGGGGGCGCCTGGGTGGCTCAGTCGTTAAGCATTTGCCTTTGGCTCAGGGCGTGATACCATGTCCCTGAGATCGAGCCCTGCATCAGGTTCCTCCACTGGGAGCCTGCTTCTTTCTCTGCCACTCCCCCTGCTTGTGTTCCCTCTCTCGCTGGCTGTCTCTCTGTCAAATAAATAAATAAAATCTTAAAAAAAAAAAAAAGTTGATCTGGGAAGAAGAGTACAAAGGATAACTTGTTTCCTGGATCTTGGTCTGGGCAAGGAAGAGGAAAAACGTTGATACCTCCATTTCCTACCTAGGACAGGAGCATATGTCAGGGATGTGGACATTTGTCATTTTACTTTAATGAACTAAGCATGGCAACCTTTTGGAAATCAAGGCATCTTCAGGGGCGTTTGAAGTGAAATTTATTAGGAGAGGGAGGGGAAAAGCATGTAACAGCTATTTCACCAGAGGGTTTTTGGTACTTCTGACCATGGCAAATAGTCTAGGAATGAGTAGTGCTAGGACGAAGGGTGTACGCATTACCACAATGGCTTTAGGAGTTAGGCTTGCCATTAATATTGCCTGCTGATATAGTCTGCCTCAGAAGGAAAGCTCTAAGTAGTCCATAGCACTTGACAGGCATAGCTCCCACAACTTCGCTCCTTTGTTAAAGGATTGGAGAGTACACCATATCTTTCAGTTAAACCTTTTCCTTTTCCACCTTTGCCCATTCCAATGCCTGGAAGTTGATGCCTACCGAGCTGTCATTTAGTACAATGAAAGACACAGACTATAGACTTTGTCCTTGTCCCTCCTTTGGTGGCTTGGTCAACATCTTTGCTCATTACAAAAAAACAAGAAGAGAGTCATAAAAACCTTGCAGATCATTAGTGTGTCATCTTAATGAATACCATTTGGGGCACGTGGGTGGCTCAGTTGGTTAAGCCTCTGCCTTCAGCGACCTGCTCAGTGGGGAGTCTGCTTCTCTCTCTCCCTCTGCTCCCCCATGCTCTCTCTCTCTCTCAAATAAATGAATAAATGAATCTTTAAAAAATATATCATTTGACTAAGAGTGTACTATGCTGCATTTAAATGGTGATGTGAAAAGAATATAATTTAAAGGGGCGCCTGGGTGGCTCAGTCAGTTAAGCGTCTGCCTTCAGCTCAGGTCATGATCCAGGGGTCCCGGGATCAAGCCTCTCTTTGGGCTCTCTGCTCAGTGGGGGTCTGCGTCTCCCTCTGCCCCTCCCCGCACTCATGCTTGTGCTTGCTCACTTTTTCTCTCTGAAATAAAATCTTGGGGAAAAAAAAGAAAATCTAATGAAAAAAAGAATATAATTTAAAAGTAGGTGAAAAAAAATTTTAATTGAAAAAAAAAAAAAAAGTAAGTGAAGATAGAATTTGCTCCCAAAGCTACAGCAACCTTAACATTCACCAGTCCCTCTGCACATGGCCCTGCCTGTAGGTGTCTGCAGATGCACCACGCAATGCTCTTGTTTTAAGATAAAAAAAAAAGGACACTGTGACTCCTGTACGTAATGGTAGGTGGATTTCTGTATTAATAAAATTTGATGCAGACCATCCAATTCTCATATTTGAAGGAAAAAAATAAGAAAATTGGGTTGAGAGTCAGGAAACATGGACTTTAATCCCATTTATAACCTTTAAGCTTGGCAAATATTATAATTTATAGTTGGGAAGTTGAGGCATAGATTTCTCCTAGTTTTGCTTCTACTTACTAGTGAGTTACTAGTTCTCATAGCATACAAACAAGGTTTTAATTCTTATAAGTTGAATAGAACGAAGGAAAATTGGGTTTTGGGGGGCTGGGGTAGGAACATTCCCACTACTAAACACATTGGTATATATTCTATTAATCTTTACATAAATAATTGAATATCTGACAGTTACATTTTGCATTTAGGCATATCTTTTTTTAGATATTCATATTTTCATTTCATCAGAAGTAACAGTTGTTTTGTAATGAGGCTGATTATAACCTCTTGCCTTTCTCTCGTTGCTGCTTTCTTAAAACTTCATTTTTGGTAGAGAGCCAAGTTCTTACAAGGGCAGCTCCGGGAAGAACAGAGGCGAAGTTCAACCAGTATTGCTCCCCAGGAGGCTCTTATTGTTCCCCCAGCTTTATCTCTCCTGCACACACACTTTTTTTTTTTTTAAGAAATTGCTGTAGTCTCTGTAATTAAACATATGCTAGTACAATCAAGCTTTTAATTTGTTTATAAACTCACCGTGAATGGTTTGTTTGAGAGGACCAAATCCTTTAGTTAAACCTGAAGTGGAGAAATGCACTGTATGTTCAGGGTTATTCTAAGGTTTGGTTTCTAGGAAGTCTGCTTTTTCTCTGGGACCTTATTTTATAGCACTTATTTTGATCTGGAGATCAATGGCTATTCCTCTTACATTTTTACATTATCCTTATTTTTTTAAGATTTTATTTATTAGAGAAAGAGAGTGCACGAGCGGGGGGAGGGGTGCAGAGGGGACAGGAGAGAGACAAGCAGACTCCCCGCTGAGCATGGAGCCCAATGTGGGGCTTGTTCTCACAACCCCAAGATCATGACCAGAGCTGAATCCAAGAATCAGACACTTAACCATCTGAGCCACCCAGGTTCCCCCACCTTTTTTTTTTTTTTTTAAATCTGTTAGTACTATCCAAATCTAGGGAGATTAAGCCCTGTCTGTGGAATAATTCAAATTGTGGAAAACCAGCCACCATCATACCAAGTTTCCTAGCCTCCAAGAAGGATACCGTGAGTAAGCAAAAGGGGATAGCCTGCACATGGAACAGATACTTCAAAGGAAACAGTGTATCTTAGCACATAGGGCTGGAGTGGAAAGAGCTACAGCAGTTGCTGCCGATCACGTCACTCCTACCTTCTTTGCCAGCACACCGCTGTGGCCTTCAGGCTTCTCTGGGGTGTAGGCATGTCCAGCCTGGCACAGATGGCCAGTGAAGGTGAGCTGGAGATACTCCGGAAAAGAGGAGCAGTTCTGTTGGTCCACGAATTGAGGACAGTGGAAGAGAATTTAATTTCCTTTGAATTGGATTAACTAGAAATTTGTCTCTTGGAATAAAAATTGAAAATCTATTATTTATGTATTTGAATCTTACGTCATTCCATAAAGAATTAGAGGCAGCTTAAATGGCTTAATTATTTCTTAAGCATCGTGGATAGTGGAAGAAGGTGTAGATGCTTGCAGAGTGAAAAGCTGACTTGGAAATTATAGGAAAGGATGGGTGTTTGAGCATGCAATAAGGAATGGGCTCTTTGGGAAATGCCACCTACTAAATGGGGTG
Source organism: Ailuropoda melanoleuca (assembly GCF_002007445.2). Lineage (NCBI taxonomy): Eukaryota > Metazoa > Chordata > Mammalia > Carnivora > Ursidae > Ailuropoda > Ailuropoda melanoleuca. The sequence goes on along the minus strand of NC_048218.1, from coordinate 126,477,858 downwards.
GGAGCAAAGCTACACAGTGTTTTCACTGGGCATTGTTTGCTCCGACATGGTCCGTGCTGCCTCTGCTACCACTCTTCCCTCGAAATGGCTCAGGGTTCCAAGTCACCTGCTTTTGTCACATTTTAAATAAGTACAGTGTGGGTCGGTCCAAGTCTAGTTTATCTGCCATGAAAGGAGTCTCACTTCACACTGTACAACTTAGTGGTTGCACTAGTCATTTTGAATTTTTCTTAGTAATTTGTGTTTTCTTTCACACTTCCTTTTATTCTTTTTCTGACATGTCTTTGTATAATGGCATTTGAAGCTTTTAAAACTTTACTTTTTTTTTTTTAAAGATTTATTTATTAGCGAGAGAGAGAGCATGAGCAGGGGGAGGGGCAGAGGGAGAAGGAAAAGAGAGAATCTCAAGCAGTCTCCTCGCTGAGCATGGTGCCCGATGTGGGGCTTGATCTCACGACCCTGAGATCGTGACCTGAGGGGAAACCAAGAGTTGGACGCTCAACTGTCTGAGCCACCCAGGAGCCCCTAAAACTTTTTTACTGTTACATAAGGAGGAGTTTTTACTCATTGGTCAGCCTTTCAATTTTTTTTTTTTATGTACTTGAAATCTTTCAATACTTTTTTTCCCCCTTTTAACATTTTAAAACCAGAGTCCTTTGGTATTATTCTAGACCACATTATCTGTTTCCTTACAAGTTTTGAAAATATATTACTATAATAAAAATTGCATCAGTAAAATAAGACTTGATCTTTCTTTTCTCTGGTAATAAAATAGATTTGTAAGATAAAAGTCTTCTGGAAAAGTTTAATATCTGCTTGCAACTGCATTGTCATGCCAACATCTGTTGAAACCCGTGGTTACTAGGACAGACTTTGGGATTTTTCCTTCACTCTGAATTTCCTCAACTCCTAAACATTTTGTAGTACTTGACTGATAGATTGCCTTATAGCTGTTCATTTGGGTATTTGTGTGTGTGTGTGTACAAAAAATCCATATATATGCATATGTATGTATATACACTACATATATTCATTTTGATGTTTTTGTGTGTATATATGTATTTGTGTGTGTATATATGGTATATATATATATACACAAACATACATATGCCTACCATATATAGTGTTTTCTTTAAATTACTAACTTTTGAAGGTAGATACATTGCTTTGTATATCTTTTGTATTTGCTTTAACCCCGTGGTACTTAGTAATGTTGAATGACGTTATTCTTTCGTTTTAGGTGACATAAATATTACAGCTCTTGTTGGAAATGAACAAGTCAATGAAGATACAGATAATGGTGATCTCCCTTCTTACGTGTCTGCATTTATAGAAAAGGAAGTTGGAAATGACCTTAAATCTTTAAAGAAACTTGATAAACTCATAGTACAGATGACAGAAAATAAAATGCAGTTAGAAGAACAGGCAAGTATTAAAACTCATTGAAATAATATCATAAGTATACACATAATATAAACATAACCAGTGTATAGGGAATTTTGAAGATATAGCTTGTGACAAATAGTCTAATCATTTAAAACTTAATAGGTTTTAAGACTTACAGTATGCTAGGTATTTTATGAATTATGTAAAAGACAAAGATCCTGGGGCCGCGTGGCTGGCTCAGTCGTTGGAGTGTGCGACTCTTGATCTCAGGGTTGTGAGTCTGAGCCCCATGTTGGGTGGAGAGATTACCTAAAATTAAAATCCTTAAAAAAAAAAAAAAAGACAAAGTTCCTGCTGATATGCTTGAGGTCTTAAAAACATAATGACCGCTAACATTTTAAGTAGCTTTTCATACAGTGACTTTTAAAGTGCTTCTACAACTAAGTCATTTCATGGTATATAAAAATGTTATAACACCATCATTCCAAACTTTGTATATGCCCACTCATAAGGAGAAAACATGAAAATGAGTATAACATAACAATGGTTATTTCTGGGTGGTGGGTTAACAGGTGATTTATTTTCTTCACATCTTTCTGTATTTTCACATTTTCTTTTTACAGAGAACATATTACTTAAAATTATTAGTTTTTAAAACACCCAATGAATGTAATCTTAAATAAGTGGATCCCTGTACTTGAAACTTCGTGTTTGTCAAGGATAAAAGCTTTACATCCTGTAACTACTACGTTAGGCTAAGTAAACTGTGTGTGGCTATGTTGGTGTTTAGCCCTGGGTTGTCAGTCGTCCTGTGTTCCCATCCCCAGCACCTCAGCCCTCCCATCTTCCTGTCTTTCCCCCATGTCTACCACAAGTCCTTTGAGTATGGCCCTGCCCCATCCTCCTCTTTCACTCCTGCAGGCAAGCCGTGCTGGGCCTGTCAGAGGAAATCACACGGCGGAGTGCATGGATGCCAGCCCAGATGAGTGGTCTTCAGCCCCACCCGGCAGTCCTCCCGTGGCTCCTTCCCTGGGAAGGTCGACTCCTCTGCCACTCCCCGCAACTGTTCTTCTGAATTCTCCCCCAAGATACCTACCCCATGTGGCCATTCTGTCTTTTCCATTTCCCAAAAGGAACAAATTAAGAGCACTCTCAGCATGAATCTATTGAACAGTTTACCCCACATCCCACAAACTTATTTGCAACCATTTCTACTTCTTAATTTAGCCGAAGATCAATCTGAGGCGGTCCTCACGCCTCAGATCCCACCTGCCACCTCAGTGAACTTGCTTCACACTTTTATAGTTTTCTTCTCTGCTCCTCAGCCAGTCCTGTCCCCTCAGCATGGGGACACACCCAGATGTTTTCCTTAAAACCCAAACAAAAAATCCTGCCCTCATCTTTTACTAAGTGTTAATTCCTTCCTTTACTGTTAGGCTTCCTCAGAAAGTCATCTTAAATGTCTTTCTCCACTTCCCAATCAGGCTCGTTTCCCTGATGACCATGGAAGCTTCTGCCAAAGTCCCTAACTGAACCTTAAATTCAGTGTATCTGTCTCTTCAGATGCTTTCCCTTCCTTGGAAAATGTACCACCATCTGCCTGTCACTCGGGCCTGAAACCTAGGAGCCCTCCTAGATTGCCTGTTCTCCACCACCTCATCACCAAGACATCAGAGTTTTGCCCCCCTTCACATCTCTGCTGTCTGTGCTCGCTCCCGCCCCTGCTGCCACCACCCCAGTTTAGGGCTGCAGCCTCTCCTGCACTTGATGGCAGTTTGCCCATCTTCTGCTTCCTTCTCATCCCTGCAGTAACTATCTTTCATTTTTATTCTTTATAGAAACTGTATTATGTATAAGCAAATCTATATAAAATGTAGTTAAAATCTTTTGTGTATATATAAGCATATATATACTTTAAATATGCATAGCTTGACTTTTTATAATTAATGTAATATACCACTTGTTTTCATATCAATGTATATAGATTTCTCTTTTTTTAATGGTTTTATGGTATTCAGCTATAGCTGTACATAATTTATTTAATCAGTCTCTTATTGGTCAACATTTTTGCTATTTCCAGTTTTTATTATTGCAAATATTAGGTGAGAAAACATAATATTTTGTCACATTACTTTCTAAATCATAAATCTAACTGAATGATTCCCTTGTTAAAGTCTCTTGGGGTGCCTGGGTGGCTCAGTTGGTTAAGCATTTGACTCTTTTTTTTTTTTTTTTAAAGATTTTATTTATTTCTTTGACAGAGATAGAGACAGCCAGCGAGAGAGGGAACACAAGCAGGGGGAGTGGGAGAGGAAGAAGCAGGCTCATAGGGGAGGAGCCTGATGTGGGGCTCGATCCCACAATGCCGGGATCACGCCCTGAGCCGAAGGCAGACGCTTAACCGCTGTGCCACCCAGGCGCCCCTAAGCATTTGACCCTTGATCTCAGCTCAGGTCTTGATCTCAGGGTCATGAGTTCAAGCCCCACGTTGGGCTCCATGCCGGGCATGGAGCCTACTTAAAAACAAAAACAAAAAACTCTCACTGGTTTCCCATTGCATGTTGGAAAAAGCCCACATACTTCTAAGGCCCAAGATGCTCCTGTGATCTCGATCTCGTCTCTCCCTACCAATCTAGACTCTTCTTTCTCCATTTTTTTGAACTGTATTCTGTGCCTTACCCAGCTCTTTGCTGTTCTCTGATCATGACAGCCGTTCTTTTTGCCTGGAATGCCCTTTCCTTCTAAAGTTCCCCAGAAAATAGCCACCCATCCTGCGAAGATGTGTGCAGGAGCCATGCCTTGCACAATTGCCTTGTACCTCAAAACCTCGCTATCCAAAGTGTGGAAGCTTGTTATACACGCGGAATCCCAGTCCCCTCTTTAGACCTAATGCATGCACATTGGTCTTATACCGGATCTCTAGGTGATTCCTGTGTACATGCAGGTTTGGGAAGCACTACCTCAGTCATTACACCTAGCATCTCTCTTTTATTGTGTTAATCCCATGATACAGGAGGTATTTGCTTACATTTCTCTTCCATACGAACTGAGCTCTAGGGCAGATGCTATGTCTTATTTATCTGTCTATTCCTAGCACAGGGCCTTGTACAAAATGTCTAATCAGTGTCAATTAAATTGAAATTCCACTATAATAGTCTTTATATTATTTTGATACCTAATGTTTGCATATGTTTTTCCATATGCTAGAAGAAGAATTAATAAATACCATATCTCAAGGCATTACCTGGATATTGTCTTACAGGTCAGTGGTTCTCAACCTGGACTTAAATCACAATCACCTGGGTAACTTTTGTAACATACAGATATTCAGACTTTTAGAATCGGAGCCTCACTCGTTTTTGAAGGAAAGTATTTAGTAGATAAAGCATAAAAATATTCTCTGGCTGGACCTTCTGAAAGTGCTGAGCCTCATGAAGGCAGATCCAGAGCTACTTACTGGGGCGATGGGCTGCTCCCCACACACTCCACATACAGCATTTTGTGTTTAGGTTTCGTTGGTACAGGATGCAGAAATCACACCTTTCTTTTGAAGCTTATAATTGATAATTTTCAATTCTGTTATAACAAACATGTATTTTGAAGGTAATGGTCTAAATAAAAGGGTTATGAAAATTTTATCTGATTGCTGCTGTTCTTTTTTCTTTTCTTTTTTTTTTTTTTGGTATGGTCAGGTACTTACGATTTCATCAGAAATCCCTAAAAGAATTCAGAGTGCCTTAAAAAATGCAGAAGAATCAAAACAATTCCTTAATCAGTTTCTAGAGCAAGAAACTCATCTCTTCAGTTCCATTAACAGCCATTTGCTGACTGCACAGCCCTGGATGGAAGCTCTCGGGGCCATGATCAACCAGATTGAAGAAATTGAGCGCCATCTTGCTTACCTTAAATGGATTTCACAAATTGAAGAACTAAGGTAAAAAGGGCCTCTTTGTTCTCATAATTATTATTTTCCTTTGAGGTTCTGTCTTAGCGAGTGCATGCATGCCATTAAATAATTGAGTTAATTAAAGATTATAATAATGAAATTTTACTAGTTGTTATGAAAATAGCATTATGATAATGATTCTTTTCCTTTATTGTGAATGAACATAAACTTTTCAGGGAGCTTAATTTGCATTTGAAAGAAAGTAAGTAAAAATTTTAAGTCCTATAGTTGTGTTGTGAACACATGATAAAAACCATTATTTATAAAACCAAATTAATAAAACTCTTCAATGTGGTAAAGTTCTCTATTGTTACTTTTTAGACATGGTCACTTGATGAAATGGATTGCTTTCTCTAAAATTTGAATTATTTTTAATGGGAATCTTTTTTTAAAAAGATGTTATGTATTTGAGAGAGTGAGAAAGAGAGAGCGTGCACAAACAGGGCGAGAGGGAGAAGCGAACTCCCCACTGAGTAGGGAGCCTGATGCGGGGCTGGATCCTAGGACCCTGGGATCATGACCTGAGCTGAAGGCAGATGCTTAACTGACTGAGCCATCCAGGAGCCCCCAGTGGAAATCATCTAACAAGAGCTACACAGTATTCTTAGATGAGTAACAGAGTTTTGCTACCTGTGGGTAGGGGGAAAAGAAGTACATACTTCTTTCTGAATTGAGTGTGTTTCACTGGTGTTGACTGTGAGTGTCTGGTATTGCCTTTCAGACAAGCTACATTAAGATTTCTGCCTAGATTGGCAGATTTTTTGGTTTCATTATATAGTCCCCCAGCCCCTCCAAACTGCATGGTTCCATCCTGCTTTGTTTTAACTACTCTTGCTCGAGAGTTGTCAGCAACCGTTCATGTTGTCTGGAAGACTTGAGGAAGAAAGGTCATCCAAGAGTCTTAATGTCCCATTGTAAATGTATCACAGTTAATGTTATGTTATGTCTTCCAAAGAGTAATGCAGTATCACTTTGTCCTTCATGTTTCCCGAGATTTTAAAGAATTTTACCTACCAGTACAGTGTGAAAATCTTTGTTTTGCATCTGAGTTTTACATTTACACAAAGAGTGATATGCCGAAGATTGTAGTGTTACCAGTGAGTCCAGGAATTAATTTAAGCTTTTTAGACCGTCTCCTTCTTTTTTAGATAAATTATTTGCAGTGAACAAATTTTAAACCTTGCTTCTTTTTACTTCACTATCCCTTGCCTGTCTGAAAGAAAATACCAATAAGGGGCAATATTCTTTTTTTTATTATTATTTATTTATTTATTTTATTTTATTTTTTTATTTATTTGACAGAGACAGAAACAGCCAGCGAGAGAGGGAACACAAGCAAGCGGAGTGGGAGAGGAAGAAGCAGGCTCATAGCAGAGGAGCCCCAATAAGGGGCAATATTAATAACCTTATTAAGTAGAATAAATTGTTCCAAAGTCTCACTCTTATAGTAGCCAAGGTAATAGATTAATTAAAGTAGGACTATGGTTATGGATAGCTTTGATCTGATGTGGAAATTGTTTAAAAGAGAAATTTGACCTGGAAATCATATTAGAAATAGGAATTAAATTCATAATCAAGTAGAGCACAGCTATTTCTCTCTTCTGTGATAAATCTCTATTTCTGGCTTCCTTTGGGCTTCTGAGATTTTCCTCTTCTTCTAATTTCTCTCTAACGTTAACCTGCTTTTCATTCTGTAACACTCTCTTTTTTAAAAGAGCAGTGTTCTGGGACAGCTGGGTGGCTCAGTCAGTTGAGCATCCGATTCTGGATTTCTGCTCAGGTCATGATCTCGGGGTCCTGAGATCGAGCCCCCTGTCAGGCTCTGTGCTCAGCGGGGAGTCTGCTTGAGAGTCTCTCTCCCTCTTTGTCTGCCCCTCCCCATTGCTCTTTTGCACACACTCTTTATCTCTCTCTCAAATAAATCTTTAAAAACATTTTAATTAAAAAGTAATAAAAAAAATTAAAAAGTAATTTTTTTGTTCCTTATTCTTAGATGGTTTAAGCTATGGAATACGTTATTATTTTTTTTGTTTTGTTTTGTTTTTTTGAGATAGAGTGCAAGCTGGGGAGGGGCAGAGGGAGAGACTCTTAAGCAGGTTCCATGCCCCTATACAGAGTCTGAAGTGGGGGGGTGCTTGATCTCACGGCCCTGAGATCATGACCTGAGGCAAAATCAAGAGCTGGACGCTTAACTGACTGAGCCACCCAGGCACCCCTGGAATATATGGGGTTTTTTTGTTTTTTTAAAGATTTTATCTATTTATTCGACAGAGATAGAGATAGCCAGCGAGAGAGGGAACACAAGCAGGGGGAGTGGGAGAGGAAGAAGCAGGCTCATAGTGGAGGAGCCCGATGTGGGGCTCGATCCCACAACGCCAGGACCACACCCTGAGCTGAAGGCAGACGCTCAACCACTGTGCCACCCAGGCGCCCCTGGAATATATGTTTTTATCTAAAGAAACATCTCATTTTAATTTTTTAATTTCTATTTTTCATTGAAGTATAGCTGACATGCAACATCTAATTTTTAAATAAAGTGTTTGCTTTATAAAGTCAAATAAGCAAAATGGTAGCTCATGGGATCTATTTCGCTGGTTTCAAAGAATTTGATTAATTGGTTTTACATGGAAATCTTGATTTCTGGCTTTCTTAGAAAAATTTTGGCTTTGGCCACATTGGTAAAAAAGCCACTTCTAGATGGTGCTTCCTTTTTCCTTGTATGTAACTTCATGTACAATAGGAGGGAGAAGTAGTTTTTCTGCATTTGGAATTATTTTGAACAAACTGTCCTTGAAGTTTCCTTTGCCTCATTTCGCAGCGATAACATTCAGCAATATCTGATGACCAATAACGTCCCAGAGGCAGCCTCTACTCTCGTGTATATGGCAGAACTTGACATCAAGCTTCAGGAATCATCTTGTACTCATCTTCTTGCTTTCATGAGAGCCACTGTTAAATTCTGGCATAAGATCCTCAAGGACAAACTTACAAGGTAAGGAATTCACCCATATTTCACGGTAACTGCTTTCAGATGGATATTTGGTGATCGTTGTATTTTAACTGAAATACGTGTGTTACTTTTCTGTTACAGTGATTTTGAGGAAATTTTGGCCCAACTTCATTGGCCGTTCATCACACCCCCCCAGGCTCAAACTGTTGCCCTGAGTCGACCAGCCAGTGCCCCTGAGATATACACTAACCTGGAGACACTGTTTTGTCAGCTTCTGAAACTACAAACCTCGTATCTTTGTTGGAGTTAAAACTTACTAAAATTGCTTTTTTTCTAGAATGGATTCGTGGCTAGAGAGTAAAACTGCTTGAAAGTGGCCAAGAAGCCAAACGGGAGTACTGGGCTTGGACTTGATCTATATATACCCATGGAGTGGTGGATTATTCTCCCTCAGAGTCAATTGCATGTGGGGCGGGGGACGGTCAGTTTGAAATACGACTGACCCAAGTTTACCTCACATGTTGCTCTCTTGAGAGAAAAAAATGGCAATTGGGAGGAGACCTCAGTAACTTCATGTTAATAAAGTGATTACTTGAATGTGTCTCCTTCCTTACTACTATTTTTTATTTTAGGAAAGATAGATTAATTCTAATAACATTTTTGTGCACTTTTTATGGAAATCATATGTAATATAAAATTATCTGTATTATAATTTGACTATCATATATTTATTGGAAAAATATATCATGTATATATATGTATATACACACATATATATACTTTTTTTTCCCTTGACTCAACTATGTCAGAGATGAATTACTTACTGAGCCAAAGCAACTTCCAGAAAAATACTGTCTTCCTGCATCCCCATCTGTCGTTCTGCCCATCCAGATTATGCTGATGCCCCTTCAGAAGAGGTTCAGGTATCACTTCAGAGGGAACCGACAGACGAATGTTATAAGCAAGGTGTGCTTTCTCAACTTGTGTCCTTGGGTTTTATGAATAGCAAATGTGAAGTGTTCTGTACTTTCTCTGGTTTAAGTTAAAATCTGATTCCATTCACATTTCTGTTTTTTCTCTAAAGAGCTAAATTCCTGTTTTGTCACTGCCCTCAATAGATCTGTTTCCGGACTTGTGTTGAGAGGTTGTTGGAATTCGCTCGCACGTTAGCATGCCACGCCTGTACAGCACAAGTCATTTTAGCATCAACAATCTATTCAACAGCTAATACTTGACTATCTTGACTTCTGCTTCTCTTTCTATGTATGAACCCGAAGGAGCAATTGCACAGTGAAGTATGTGGGGCCGGGTGTAAACAGTGCCCCACAAATGCCACAGTGTTTTTTTTCTGGTTCTTAAATTCAGCTTATTCTTTCGCATATATGGGGCTCCTCCTTTTTTGGATGGGGTGTTGGTGGGAAGAAGAGTAGAATCAATTAGTAAGTAGTAAGTGAGACAAAGCAATAAACCGAGCACTGCAGAGAAGCAGTAAGAAAGGTGAGAAAATTGTGAGTTATGTTGACTCCTTTCTAAAGTCTGGTTCCACTCTGTCATCAAGCCTAAACAATACAGTCCCTGAGATGACAGATGCCCATCATTCGTGTTTGTATGTCCAGCATCTAGCATACAACAGGGATTTACCATTCAGTAAATGTTTTTGAATACTTGCCCGACAAAACTTGGAAGGTCTGTAGAATCAGCTCTAGGGACAATATTAAAAGCTGCTACTTACATTTACTTTTCTATGATTATACCTGTTTTAAGGCATGTGGTTTTTTTGTTTTGCTTTGTTTTTTTCTTAATTTACCTTTTCAAAAGACAGCAGAAGAAAATCAAGTTTAAAAGTTATTTTGGAATGTTATGGCAAAAAAAAAAATTTAAAGGCCATCAGATCTCTGTAATGCTCACCATTTTACGTATTTCCAAAGAGCTACATTTTATTATTTTATTTTTAAAAGATTATTTATTTATTTGAGAGTGGGGGGCAAACTCCCCACTGAGCAGGGAGCCTGATGCAGGGCTGGATCCTAGGACCCTGGGATCATGACCTGAGCCAAAGGCAGATGTCTAACTGACTCAGCCACCCAGATATCCCCAAAGTGCTACATTTTCAATATATATATGGTATTGTAAATTTATGAGTTTATTGACTTATGCCACGTTTGGGAATTTGTTGGGAGTACATTGGGAAACATTTGATTATTAAGCCTTGCATGACCTTAAAGTTCAGAGTAGAAATTGCATTCTTACATATAGGAATTTTCAACTAATTTTTGTAAGCGCTATGTATATACAATTAAGTAGAGCCCTTTAATTGTAACTTTCTAGTTGGAATGACTTAAGAATTCAAACTGTTTTACTTCTTTCCTTAGCCTGAATGGTACCTGGCTCAGGTACTTATGTGGATCGGGAATCACTCTCAGTTTCTAGATGAGAAGATTCAGCCAATATTAGACAAAGTGGGCCCTTCGGTAAACGCTAGGGTAAGAGACTCAGTCCCAAGCATTCCAGTTTTAGAGTTGGATGTGTCCACAAATAACCTGTCATCTGCATTACCTTATGCTTACGTATTTCTTTCAGCTCGAATTTTCCCGGGGCCTTATGATGCTCGTTCTTGAGAAGTTAGCTGCTGATATTCCGTGTTTGCTCTATGATGACAATCTCTTCTGTCATTTGGTGGATGAGGTGCTTTTGTTTGAAAGGGAGCTACACAGTGTTTATGGCTATCCTGGGACTTTTGCCAACTGTATGCACATTCTATCAGAGGAAACCTGTTTTCAGAGATGGTTGACTGTGGAGAGAAAATGTAAGTGTTCATGTAGCCATCGGGTGGGGAGAATTGTCTCCTTTTGTGGATATTAATTTTTGGTGTTTTTCTTCACCAGCTCTGGGTAGAAAACTAGAGTCATCTGAATTTTTCTTGGTGAGGGTTTACTAAGGTGCCTTATTTTCTTCCCATCAAACTTCAGTTTTTCTTTTTTTTTTTCTTTTTTTTTTTAAAGATTTTATTTATTTATTAGACAGAGATAGAGACAGCCAGCGAGAGAGGGAACACAAAGCAGGGGGAGTGGGAGAGGAAGAAGCAGGCTCACAGCAGAAGAGCCTGATGTAGGGCTCGATCCCATAACGCCGGGATCACGCCCTGAGCCGAAGGCAGACGCCTAACCGCTGTGCCACCCAGGCGCCCCAAACTTCAGTTTTTCTTGAATCGACACTGACACTGTGCCTGTTTCCAGAGTGCGGTAGTCAAGGCAGTAGAGTATAGAGTTAGCTGTCCTGCACGCTGTACTACAGTATTTCTGTTCTTGGTAGAAGCTGTTGGATGTAGCTTGTCTAATCAGTTTAAATACTTTGAAGCTTTGGGGTAGGGGTGGCGGGGAGAAGTCAAGTATCTTGTTCAACCCTAAACCAGAGCATATTAAATACAGTGCAACCAGGAGGTTGTGGATTTGTTTATTTTTTATAGAAAAGCCGTTCCTAAAAATTGTGCTGAGGGGGCGCCTGGGTGGCATGGCGGTTAAAGCGTCTGCCTTTGGCTCAGGGCGTGATCCTGGCGTTATGGGATCGAGCCCCACATCAGGCTCCTCTGCTATGAGCCTGCTTCTTCCTCCCACTCCCCCTGCTTGTGTTCCCTCTCTTGCTGGCTGTCTCTATCTCTGTCGCATAAATAAATAAAATCTTTAAAAAAAAAAAAAAGTCTAGGAAAAAAAAATTTAAAAATTGTGCTGAGAATTAAGAATGACTGTAACTACTTAATTGACATATTCCTTTCTTCTGCATTTCAGTTGCTCTTCAAAAAATGGACTCAATGCTTTCATCAGAAGCTGCCTGGATATCCCAATATAAGGATATCACCGATGTGGATGAGATGAAAGTTCCAGATTGTGCAGAGACTTTTATGACGCTACTACTGGTGATAACTGGTAAATAGAAGTCTTTTAAGATAGAACTTTGTTTTAAAAGTACTGACTCTTCATATGATACTTTTTCAAGTAGTTCAACAAAATTAATATTATATAGTGGTTATTAAAATGTCTTCAAATACAATTTCTATTTTGGTAGAACTCTAGCACAATATTCTTGCTTTCAGACTTTTAATAATTTAAGATCTTAAACACTGGTATATATGAGGGGAAAATTCCTGAATGGTTACCTAAAAATAATTAAATGAGAATTTAATTTTATTACCTGAATTCTCTTGCCATTCAGCTTAAGTGTCTTCAGTAGATTGACCTGAATTTTAAATATTGTTTTTTTCTCTTTGATATAGAAAAGATTGCAGAAGGGACGCCTGGGTGGCTCAGTCAGTTGGGTGTCTGCCTTCCGCTCAGGTCCTGATCCCAGGGTCCTGGGATTGAGTCCTGCATCAGGTTCCCTGCCTAGTGGGGAGCCTGCTTCTCCCTCACCCTCTGCCCCCCACTCCTGCTTATTCTCTCTCTCTAGTGCTCACTCTCAAATAAATGAATAAAATCTTAAAAAAAAAAAGATTGCAGAAGAATACAATAATAAAGTTACTTTATGGATTAGAATAGTAATAGGAACTCTTCTTACAGTGCAAGAATGTTCTGGCTGGAGGAGGGTCTAGCAGCCTCTAGCCCTGCTTGGCTGGTACTCATCTGCATTGTCCCGCTGGAGACTTGCTGGTGCTCCAGGTGCCTGAGCCCTCGATACCACCATGGTGTTGTCCATTTCTTAGGCCTGTGTAGTCACCTGAAGAAATATCATTCGAGCCTAGCCAGTAAATAATTCCATATTCTTAATTCTTAAGAATGTGAAAAACACTAAAACACACAAAAAAATCTTTTAAAAAGTCTTTTTTTTTTTTTTTAAGATTTTATTTACTTATTTGACAGAGAGACAGAGAGCACAAGCAGAGGGTGCGGCAGGCAGAGAAAAAGGGAGAATCAGGCTCCCCGCTGAGCAGGGAGCCCGATGTAGGGCTCGATTCTAGGCCCCTGGCATCATGACCTGAGCCAAAGGCAGACGCTTAACCAACTGAGCCACCCAGGTGCCCCAAAACTCTTGTTTTTTAAAAAACTTTTTATTAGGGGCGCCTGGGTGGCACAGCGGTTAAGCGTCTGCCTTCGGCTCAGGGCGTGATCCCGGTGTTATGTGATCTAGCCCCACATCAGGCTCCTCCGCTATGAGCCTGCTTCTTCCTCTCCCACTCCTCCTGCTTGTGTTCCCTCTCTCGCTGGCTGTCTCTATCTCTGTCGAATAAATAAAATCTTAAAAAAAAAAACTGCTTTTAAAAAATTTAAAAAAAAACAACAACTTTTTATTAGGGAAATTTTCAAATGCACACAAAAGTAATATTAATATAATGAACCCTCAGGTATCTGTTATTAAAGTTTAAAAGTTAAGGTAAAAAAGTTTATTATATTTTTTCTCCCCAACTTTTCTTTTCTTGGAGTATTTTAAAGAACATTTCAGACATCGTTTCACCTGTAAATTCTTTTTTTTTTTTTTACTATTTTATTTATCTATTTATTTATTTGAGAGAGAGAGAGAGAGAGAGAGAGTGCTTGAGAGGGAGGGGCAGAAGGATAGGAAGAGAGAGAATCTCAAGCAGACTCTGCACTGAGCATGGAGCCTGATGGGGGCTCAATCTCACAACCCTGAAATCACAACCTGAGCTGAAACCAAGAGTTGGACGCTCAACCAACTGAGCCAACAGGGGCCCCTCACCTAAATTCTTAAGTATATATCTTCTAACCTATTGTAGTTCTTCCTCCCTTTATTTATTTATTTTTTATTTATATAAATATTTTTTAAGATTTTTAAAAGAGAGCACAAGCGGTGGGGGGGGGGTTGGTGTGGAGGAGCAGAGGGAGAGAGAGAAGCAGGCTCCCCTCTGAGTAGGAAGCCCAACACATGATCATGACCCAAGTCGAAGGCAGACACTTACCCAACTGAACCACCTGGGCACCCCTTCCTCCCATTAAAAAAATAAGTCATTTTTTTGTTGTTGAAGAAGTGGGATGATTTTTGTATATACAGATGTTAGACTCACAGTGGGTGATAAACCTAAGTTGAAAATATTTTAAGTCATAAAAAATGCATTTAATACACCTAACCTACTGAATGTCACAGCTTACCTAGCCTACCTTGCACATGCTCACAACACTTACATTAGCCATTAGTTGGGCAGAATCATCCAACATAAAGCCTACTTTATTATAAAGTATTGACTATCTCATGTAATTTATTGAATGCCGTATTGACCACGAAGAACAGAATGGCTGTGTGGGTACAACCATTCTGTAATGGCTGTAAGTGCATCAGTTGTTTGCCCTCACCATCCCGTGGCTGACAGAGCTGTGGCTTGCTCCCACTGCCCAGGGTCATGAGAGGGTTGTACCCCATGTTGCTAGCCTGTTAAAAGATCCAAATAACAAATTTGAAGTAGTTTCTATGAATGCATATGGCTTTTGCACCATCGTAAACTTGAAAAGTCTTAAGTTGAACCATCACAAATCACGCACCTACAAGTTCCTCATGCCTTAAAAAATTTGGGATGTAATTTATCCACAGTGAAAAACACAAATTTGAAGTATATAGTTCAGTGAGTTTTGATAAGTACCTATACTGTGAAACCCACACCCTTATAAAGTGTAGAAATAGGTCCGTACTTGAACGATTGATAGATTTTTTGACAAAGGTACCAAACAATGTCAGTAGGGAAAAGCTCTAACTGTGTCATGATCAGAACACAGACCTTCATATGTCTTATTAACTTTCTCCACAGACAGATATAAAAATCTTCCCGCAGCTTCCAGAAAGCTACAGTTCCTGGAGTTACAGAAGGACTTAGTAGATGATTTTAGAATACGATTAACTCAGGTGATGAAAGAAGAGACTAGAGCTTCCCTTGGCTTTCGATACTGTGCAATTCTCAATGCTGTGAACTATATCTCAACAGTACTAGCAGATTGGGCTGACAATGTGGTAAGTTGATGTACTTTTATTCATTTATTTTAATATATATTTTTTAAGTTTATTATTATTTTTTTTATTAATCTCTACACCCAACATGGGGCTTGAACTCATGACCCTGAGATCAGGAGTTACATGCTCTTCTGACTGAGCCAGCCAGCTGCTCCATTAATGTGCTTTTATATTAAATAATAGATTAGTAGTTTTAATAGTTTTACCTTTTGAAATGTTGAATTTATAGTGTGTAGAAATTACACATTAGGTAGAATAACAATCAGGCCAAATTTAGGGGGTATGATTAAATTACATATTTTTCTCAAGTCTCAAATGGTTAAATAATCCCAATATTTTATTTTATTTTATTTTATTTTATTTTATTTTATTTTATTTATTTTTTTTTTTTAAAGATTTTATTTATTTATTTGACAGAGACAGAGACAGCCAGCGAGAGAGGGAACACAAGCAGGGGGAGTGGGAGAGGAAGAAACAGGCTCATAGCGAAGGAGCCTGATGTGGGGCTCGATCCCATAATGCCGGGATCACGCCCTGAGCTGAAGGCAGACGCTTAACCGCTGTGCCACCCAGGCACCCCCCAATATTTTAATCATTAGAAAAGAAAGCCAACCTTTCATGAAATAGTTGTCTATAGAATGAACCTTTTTCTTCTTTAGACTTGGGAAATATTCATGTATGGTAATTGCCATCTCAGAAAAAGCTAAGATTGAATAATGGTGTCAAAATCAATAAAATCCAGAACTTTAAGAAAGATAAAATAATAGCATCTGAGGGGCACCTGGCTGGCTCAGTTGGTGGCACATGTGACTCTTGGTCTCGGGGTCGTGAGTTGAAGCCCCACGTAGAGATTACATAAAAAAATAAAATAAATAAAATAATAATAATATTGGCTGCCTTTTGAATGCCTTCAAAACATGAGTAAATAGAGGGGCATCTGGGTGGCGCAGTCAGTTAAGCATCTGACTCTTGATTTTGGCTCAGGTCATGATCTCAGGGGAGACTGAGCCCTGAGTCAGGCTTGGGATTCTCTCTTGCTCTCCTTCTGCCCCTCCTGCTTGTGCTCTTGCTTTCTCTCTCTCTCAAATAAACAAATCTTTAAAAAAGAAACAAAACTTAAGTAGAATAATAAAAGGGACTCCCACATGCCTATGACCCAGCTTCTTACACCAATTTTGTTTTAAGCCTCTTCTCTATCCCCCCACCCTTGATTATTTTGAAGATTGTGGATATATTTCATGATAAATATTTCAAAATGTATCTCTAAAAGAACTCCTTTAAAAAAAATAACCACAATACCATCATCTAAAAAAATTAATTTCTTATAGTGGGAAGTATCTTTCAAATAAGTCTAAAAATCAAAACCTTGGGTCTGGTTAGCAAGTATTATAAGGCCTTTTACGTCCAGGAATTTTATTTATCTTTCCTTTTTCCACAGAATTCTGTGTGTTGACAGATTTGGTCTGCCTGAATTTATTAATTAATTTATTTATTTAAGATTTATTTATTTGAGAGAGAGTGCGCACATGCTTGAGAGCGGGGGGTGGGGGGAGGGAGAGAGAGAATCCCAAGTAGACTCCATGCTGAGCGTGGAGCCCAACATGGGGCTTGATCCCACAACCCATGAGATCATGACCTGAGCCTAAATCACAAGTCAGATGCTTAATTGACTCAGCCGCCCAGGTGGCCATATATATATATATATTTTTTTTTTTTAAGAGACTGGGAGAGAGAGGTGCGGGGGAGGGGCAGAGGGAGAGGGAGAGAGAGAATCCTAAGCAGACTCCTGCTGAGAACAGACGCTCAGGGGCCCCCTAAAAATTTTTTTAAAAATAAAAATAATACTATTTGATACTTCTGAATGCCTTAGAACATGAGTAAATACAAGGGCACCTGGACGGCACAGTCGGTAAGCCAGTGACTCTTGATTTCGCCTCAGGTCATGATCTCAGGGTTGTGAGATCCAGCCCCATGTTTGGCTCCGTGCTGGGTGAAGAGTCTGTTTGAGATTCTCTATCTCCCTCTCCCTCTGCCATCTCCCCTCCTTGTATGCACACTCTCTCTCAATCTCCAAAAAAAAAAAAAAAAAAAAAACCCGGTACCCGGAAAGTGGGCCAAAAAAAAAAGTTTGGTTCCCCCCGGGGTNAAAAAAGATAGTAAGTGTTCTTAGTGCAGATATGGAGAAATTTTAATGGTCACACATGGCTGGTGCAGCCATTGTGGAAAATAGCCTGTCATATCCTCAAATAGTTAAACATAGAATTACATGTGATCCAGCACTTGTACTAGGTATATCCAAGAGAAAAAAAGACATAAGTCTACAAAAAACTTACACACAAATGTTCATAGCAGTATTCATAAAGACAAAATGTGGTAAGAACCCAATTATCTGTCAACTGAAGAATGGATAAATACATATATAAATAAAATATAAATATATATATAAGTAAAATGTAAATATAATGGAATATTATTCAGCAATGAAAAGAAATTAACTACTGATACATGTTACAACCTAGATAAACCTTGAAAACATACTAAATGAAAGAAGCCAGTCACAAAGAACCATAGAATGTATAATTTCATTTATATGAAACGTCCAGAACAGGCAAGTCGACAAAGACAGGAAGATAGTAGTTGCCTACGGTTCGGGGGACAGGCAGGGAGGGGATTGGGAGATGATGGTTAAGTGTGGGGTATCTTTTTGGGGTATTGAAAACATTCTAAAATTGACTTTGGTGATAAATGCACAACTCTGAATATGTGCTAAAACCCAATGAATTGTCCGCTTTAAATGAATAAGATGTAGTACATGAATTATATTTCAAGCTGTTAAAAAAGAAGTATCCTAATGACCATGTTAACCTATTTTTGCTTTCAGTTCTTCCTACAACTTCAACAGGCAGCACTGGAGGTCTTTGCAGAGAATAACACCCTCAGTAAGTTGCAGCTGGGACAGCTAGCCTCGATGGAGAGTTCTGTCTTTGATGACATGATTAACCTGCTGGAACGTTTAAAGCATGACATGTTGACCCGCCAAGTAGACCATGTTTTTAGAGAAGTTAAAGAAGCTGCAAAATTATATAAAAAAGAAAGGTAAGTCCTTATGTATTTTCTGACAACTCTACTCTTCAAGTCCAGTTTGTTAAAATTGAAAGATGATAAATACCTATTTTCTCAAACTATTCCAAAAAAATAGAAGAGGAAGGAAAGCTTCCTAATTCATTCCATACCAATACCAAAACCAGAAAATGCACCTCAAAAAAAGAGAATTACCGGCCAATCTCCCTGATGAATACAGACGCAAAAATCCTCAACAAAATATTACCAAACCAAACCCAACAGTACATTAAAAGAAATCATCCTCCACAATCAAGTGGGATTTATTCCTGGGTTGCAAGAGTTCAGTATTTGCAAATTAATCAGCGTGACACATCACATCAATAAGAGAAAGGATAACCATATGATCATTTCAATAGATGCAGAAAAAACATTTGACAAAGTACAAAATTCATCATGATAAAAACCCTCAACAAAGTGGGTTTGGAGGGAGCATACCTCAACATAATAAAGGCCATATATGAAAATCCCACAGTGACATCATCCTCAATGGGGAAAAACTGAGGTCCCCCCCTAAGGTCAGGAACAAGAGAGGGATGTCCACTCTCACCACTTTATTCAGCCTAATACTGGAAGTCCTAACCACGGCAATCCGCCAGCAAAAAGAAAGGCATACAGATAGGTAAGGAAGAAGTAAAACTTTATTTGTTGATGACCTGATACTGTATGTAGAAAACCTGAAACATTCCACCAAAAACCTGCTAGAACCGGTAATGAATTCAGCAGAGTCACAGGATACGCAACGTACAAAAATCTGTTGCATTTCTATACACCAATAATGAAGCAGAAAAAGAAATTAAGAAAACCATCCCATTTACAATTGCACCAAAAATAATAAGATAACCCAGGAATAAACCTAACCAAAGAGGTGAAAGACCTGTGCTCTGAAAACTATAGCATGGGTGAAAGAAATTGAAGAGGACACAAAGAAATGGAAAGACATTCCATGCTCATGGATTGGAAGAACAAACATCGTTAAAATGTCAGTGCTACCTAGACCAATCTACACATTTAATGCCATCCCTATCAAAATACCAACAGCATTTTTCACAGAACTAGAACAAACAATCCTAAAATTTGTATGGAACCACAAAAGACCTCAAATAGCCAAAGCAATCTTGAAAAAAAAAGTGAAGCTGGAAGCATCCTGATTCCAGACCTCAAGTTATTTTACAAAGCTATAGACATCCAAACAGTACATTACTGACACAAAAATAGACACATAGATCATAGAACAGAATAGAAAATCCAGAAATAAATCCATGATTATATGGTCAGTTAATCTTCGACAAAGCAGGAAAGAAAAATGGGAAAAAGTCTCCTCAACAAGCAGTGTTGGGAAAACTGGTCAGCAACATGGAAAAGAATGAAACTAGGCCACTTTCTTACACCGTACACAAAAATAAATTCAAAACGGATGAAAGACCTAAATGTGAGACCTGAAACCATAAACATCCTAGAAGAGAGCACAGGCAGTGACTCAGACATTGGCCATAGCAACTTTTTTCTAGATAGGTCCCCTGAGGCAAGGGAGACAAAAGCAAAAATGAACTATTGGGACTACATCAAAATAAAAAGCTTCTGTACAGCGAAGGAAACAGTCAACAAAACTAAAAGGCAACCTACAGAATGGAAGAAGGTATTTGCAAATCCATATCTGATAAAGGGTTATATATCCAAAATATATACAGAACTTCTAAAACTCAACAATCCAAAAGTACATAGTCCAATTAAAAAATGGACAGGGGCGCCTGGGTGGCATAGTCTGTTGAATGTCTGACTCTTGATCTCAGCCCTGTGTTAGGCTCCATGCTGGGCATGGAGCTTACTTTAAAAAACAAACAAACAAAAAAACAGGACAGAAGATACGTACATTTCTCCAAAGAAGACATCCACATGGCCCAAAGACACATGAAAAGATGCTCAACATCACGGACTATCAGGGAAATGCAAATCAACACCACAATGAGGTATCACCTCACACCTGTAAGAATGGCTACAATCAAAAACAAGAAACAACAGGTATTGGCAAGGATGCGGAGAAAAAGGAACCCTTGTGCACTGTTGGTGGGAATGCAAACTGGTGCAGCCGTTATGGAAAACAGTATGGAGGTTCCTCAAAAAGTTAAAAGTAGACCCTATGATCCAGCAATCGCACTACTGGGTATTTACCCAAACAATATAAAAACACTAATTCAAAGGAATGAATACACCCCAATGTTTATAGCAGTATTATAGAATAGCCAAATCATGGAAACAACTGGTGTCCATCAACTGATGAATGGATATATATCTTTATCCATAAATACGTATGGATATATATGTGTGTGTGTGTGTATTTATGTGTGTATATATAAAGGAATATATACTATAATGGAATATTATTTAGCCATAAAAAAGAATGAAATCTTGCCATTTGCAAGACATGGATGGAGATAGAGAATATTATGCTAAGTGAAATAAGTCAGAGAAAGATCAATACCATATGATTTCACTCATATGTAGAATTTAAGACAACAAAACAAATGAGCACAGGGGGAAACAGACAAATCAAGAACCAGACTCTTAACTATGGAGAACACACTGATGGTCACCAGAGGGGAGGTGGGTGGGGGAGTGAGTGAAATAGGTGATGGGCATTAAGGAGGGCACTTGTGATAAGCACTGGTGATTAACATAAAAACTTAAAAAAAATCGAAAGAGGATATATACAGATTTCCAAGGTGTCTAGACAGCAGAATTTGGCCCTTTGCACTACAATCTTTGACCTTTTGATGGAAATCTTTCCAAAATATATTCAGACATTCTTAGAATAAATGGATCATAATCGAGCCTTCAGGTGTATCTGTAAGTCCAGAGCTGGTGTGTGACGTGGGGTTGAAGGGCCTGTCACCCACTTCACAAAGCATGGTGCTCCTGTCGTATCCTGTGCCCGCCTTGTACCCTTCCCCCCCGCCCCGCCCCGTCCTGGCTCTGTGTGCACGTCTCTGTTAGCTTTGCTGCACGCTGTACTGGGTGAGGACAGTCCTTGTCACACAGAGTATTCATAATCAGTATGGAAGTGTTTTCAGTCCCTGTGATTTTGCTGAAAATCAGGTCACAAAGTTAGCTGATGTCTTAAGTGCTAATACGGGTTACAGTTTGCCTGTTTTATATCAGTAAGTCATATTAAAATTGGGGGATTTAAAAAAACTATGTATCATCCTCATTACATGCAGAATATTTAATATAGAACTAAAGTATAAATTTATTTAAGATCTTACTTATCCATTTGAGAGAGAGGGAGTGAGAGAGCATAAACAGGGGAGAGGCAGAAGCAGACTCCTCCCTGAGCAGGGAGCCCGACGCGGGGACTCGATCCCAGGACGCTGGGACCATGACCTGAGCCGAAGGCAGACGCTTAAC
Organism: Ailuropoda melanoleuca; assembly: GCF_002007445.2. Classification (NCBI taxonomy): domain Eukaryota; kingdom Metazoa; phylum Chordata; class Mammalia; order Carnivora; family Ursidae; genus Ailuropoda; species Ailuropoda melanoleuca. Next base: position 126,456,103 of record NC_048218.1, on the reverse strand, counting down.
TGACAGAGCCACCCAGGTGCCCCAAATATATTTATTTATTTATTTATTTATTTTTTAAAGATTTTATTTATTTATTCGACAGAGATAGAGACAGCCAGCGAGAGAGGGAACACAAGCAGGGGGAGTGGGAGAGGAAGAAGCAGGCTCATAGTGGAGGAGCCTGATGTGGGGCTCGATCCCACAACGCCAGGACCACACCCTGAGGCGAAGGCAGACGCTCAACTGCTGTGCCACCCAGGCCCCCCACCAAATATATTTATTTTCTGAGACAGCTTTTCATGCTGGGCTGTACATCATTTCTTATCCAAAGTGCACTTCCTGGAATTCAAAAGGATCTGTTAAATCTTTAAAAACACCAAGTTTGAAAATCTTTCAGTCCAATTTCAGGTGCCACAGGCCGTGCCGCTCTTGTGTCTTGCAGGTGGCTGTCCTTGCCGTCGCAGGCCGAGCAGGCGGTGATGTCCCTGTCCAGCTCGGCCTGCCCACTCCTGCTCACCATCAGAGACCGCTCCCTTCAGCTGGAGCAGCAGCTCTGCTTTTCCTTGTTTAAAATTTTCTGGCAAATGCTTGTGGAGAAGCTGGATGTATACATCTACCAAGAAGTAAGTAAGAGCAGACCGCGTGTGAGGGCCGTGAGGACAAAGGCGACCGCTACACGAACTGCTCTTTGTTTCAGATCATTCTTGCTAATCACTTCAATGAAGGAGGAGCGGCTCAGCTGCAGTTTGATATGACCCGGAATCTCTTCCCCTTGTTCTCCCACTATTGCAAGAGACCGGAAAATTATTTTAAACAGTAAGCTCAATATTTAACAGTGACTACTAATGGATCAAGTCTTTAGGGGAGGTGGATTCCTTTTTTTTTTTTCTAAAATCTCTCGGATTCCAGTGATGTTTGGTGGGATAAATAGAGCATCAATTGAAATTTTAAAACATGCACTGTATACCCAATCTGTGATTCATGACCCCCCAAATTTATCAGAACTGGATCTAAATTATGTGTTGGGTTTTTTGTTTCTTGCATTTGGTTTAATGCTCCGATTTGCCTGTTACTGGAGAGAGAAAATGCAAACGAGTGCAATTCTGCCATATTCAAGAAGTGAAAGAAATTAAAAATATGCTTAGTACCTAAAGTAGGCCAGGCCTGAAGATTTGTTTTCTTAACTATTTAGTATTAAATTAAGTTCTAAGCATAACTATAAGCGTATGTAAGATAAAGTCTTAGGAGTATTTTTAGAAATTATTGATTTAAAATTTAAACTATTGGGGGGGAATTTGAGATTATAAAGTATTCCTTTTAAAGTTATTATAAAGTTATTATAAAATGAAAGATTTATTTTTGCTTATTTTAGTAAGTTATCTGAATTTTTTGTTTCTCTTTCCATATTCTAATCTAGCTAAAGTCTTAGCTACATTTAAAAGGCTATTATGTTAGTATCATTATTATATTTTGGGAAGTAATAGATATACATTGAAAACAATGGTCCTATTACATTATAGTAACCTAATGAAATATACACTGTACAAATACATAGTCCTAATGTGTTAAAAGAGCCAAATAAGAAATCCATACATACTTTTCATAGAGGGCATTTGGACTAGCAGTGCAGGGAGGCTGTTTAGTTTCTGAAAATGAAAATATTATGGAATAGTGTGGATGATACAGATAATGGATATCTCATTTCCCTTCTGCCTTTTTTTTTTTTCCAACAGTGTAAAAGAAGCCTGTATTGTTTTGAACCTGAACGTTGGTTCTGCCCTACTTCTGAAAGATGTGCTGCAGACCGCTGCAGGACGACCTTCCGCCACAGCGGCACTAAACGAAGTTGGAATTTACAAACTGGCTCAACAAGATGTTGAGATTCTACTTAACCTGAGGACAAACTGGCCTAACACTGGAAAGTAATGCATCTTTTTTTGTTTTGGAGTTTTTGTTTTTGTTTTTAACAAAGAGGAAGCCAGCTGGATTTCAAGGTATATGATGACATTCTGAATTAATGAAACTGGACAACTGAAAACTATTTTATAGAATCATTTATTATCTTGGACTTATGGTGTTATTAAAATGCTGACCATATTTCCTCAGTCCTCTTGTTCCTAAGAAAACAAAAACAGAAAATTCAGAAGCCAGGAAAACTCAGAGTAATTCCATTTACAAATAGAAATGCTAAGTATGTCTGTTGAATAAGATACAAGAGCAGAGATAATAAATCACAACGAGTTTTCAATTTCCTTTGCTAATTAAGGGAGACTATTGTAGATAATCAAACACAGCAAATAAATTTTTAAAAGATCAATTTAGAATGCATGTTTATAATTGAAGTTCCTGTATTTGGCTTGGAAATTCACTGTATTTCCTGTAAGAAAACATATGAGATGGTGACTAAAACAGAATTGCTCTCATTTTCCACAAATGTCCTTACATTTAAAATCCTTCCTATGGGCGCCTAGGTGGCTCAGTCGGATGAGCGTTGGACTCTTGGTTTCAGCTTAGGTCACGATCTCAGGGTTGAGAGATCAAGCCCCGTGCATTGGGCTCCACACTCAGTGGGGAGTCTGCTCACGATTCTCGCTCTCCCTCTCGCTCTGCTGCCCTACCCCCGCACGCTCACTCTCTCTCATAAATAAATAAATCTTTAAAAATAAATAAATAAAATCCTTCCTAGCTCCATTCCCTATGACAGTGGGCAGCCTTTTCTTTTGGATGAAACATTTCAGGCCAGAGCACTGTGTTTCAGTCTTTCCCCCGGGGTAGGGATGGGAACTAAACAGTTTTTGTTTAATATTTATGTAAGTGATAATGAGACGGGAATCTTTAGCTTTTTTTCCCCCTCCGACTTTTCCTTGCCTCTGGACTCTGTTACATAATGATTTCTTGATTAATAAATCCTCAGAGAACAAAATATTTAAAGGAATTGAGTTACATTGTTAGAAGCCTACAACTATTAAATTTCATTCCTTTTTTTATTCTGACTTAGCATTTAGATAGTACTTTTCAAGCTATAATGCCTCAAATCGAAAATTGTCAGGCTGGCATGCAACCTGGTTTTTTTTGGGTTTTTTTTTTTTGAAGTAAGCTCTGTGCCCAACATGGGGCTTGAACTCACGACCCCAAGATAAAGAGTCACATGCTCTACTGACTGAGCCAGCCAGGCGCCCACAACCTATACTATCGATAAACATGTACTTGGTGATAAATAACCAAGGAAATACTCTGAGAGAACCTTTATTGCTCCATATCTTATAGAGAGATTTTCCAACTAGTGTATTGAGTTCAAAGCTTTTCTGTTAGTTCTAGCAGACTGGGGCTTCTCTCCCTCATTCTTTGAGAACTGCTGGGCTTTCCCACTGAGAAAAGAATGAAGCTGCCCCCAAACTGCCTAATTCCAGACTTGACTGTCACTCCTTGCTTTCTAGACAGCTGAAAGTTTCAAGGGAATGAAATGTTTCTGTCAAAAGGTAGGTATTCATTGTACTTCAAAGTCATGTCCTGTCATTTAAATATCAGCCATGTAAAAATAAACTTACACTTCAGCTCTGAATTTTTCCAAAGTTATTGCATGTCCATCGTCTTTTAAAACTTCATCTTCATTCAACAGACCCAGGGTTTTTAGGCCTGTAAAATCAATGAGAAGAAAGGAAAATTTACAAGTGAGCATTATTTTCAACTAGGGAGAGTTAAGGAATGAGCACAAACTATTACTTCAGTGGGTAGATGATACTGACCTTCTTTGTACTGCACAAATGATATGGTGCCTTTATCTGAAGTGTCCATCATCTCAAACATAGACACAATGTTACAGTGATCCATAAAGAAAGGGAAAGCCACGCCCGTTATCTTGGCAATTCTCAGTCGTTCCAATACAGATATTAAATACTCTCTTGGTTTTTCTGTAAAAGAATAGTTCCAATTCTTCCTGATATAAAATTAAGATATATCACAAATGGAAATAGTCATTTAACAATTATTAAATAACCAAGTTCAAGGTACTGTACTAGGCACTGGGGTCATAGACCTTGCTTACAAGAAAAACAAGACATTAGACAATTAATTACATATATAAAGTGCTCTATCCAAGATATGGGACCTGGGCATTTTTTGAAAAGCTCCTCAGGTGGTTCTAATTTGCAGACAAGTGTCGAAAACCAAAAAAAAAAAAAAAAAAAAAGGTACAGCGTGATGCATGGAAGAAGGCAGCCAGCTAAAAGAAGGGATAAATGTAAATAAAAACAAACTCTTAGATTAATATAGTCTTCCAGTTAGGAAGCATGAAATGTTCACTTCTAACATAAAAGCAATATTTTGGATAAGTAAGCTATCTTTCATTTAAGCAACATGAAAGATGAAAAAAGATCCATCTTTCCAGAAATAATGCAGGTCAGTTATGATGAAGCTGACAAAGAGGTTAAGATGGAGAAGCTTAGATGATAAGTGCCACTCACTACACACACACACACACACACACACACACACACACACAGAGTCTGCTGTCAGCTCAGGTCGTGATCCCAGGGTCCTGGGACTGAGTCCCGCATAGGGCTTCCTGCTCAGTGGGGAGTCTGCTTGTCCATCTGCCTGCCTGCTGCTCCCCCTGTTCGTGCTGTCTGTCAAATAAATAAAATATTTAAAAAAAAGACTTTTTGTGGTGCCTGGATGGCTCAGTCGGTTAAGCGTCTGACTCGTAATTTCAGCTCAGGTCATGATCTCAGGGTCCTGAGTTCAAGCCCCACGTCGGGCTCAGCACTCAGCACCAAGTCTGCTTGTCCCTCTCCCTCAGCTCCTACTCTGGCTCTCCCTCTCTCATAAATAAATAAAATCTTAAAAAAAAAAAAAAGACTTTTTCTTGAGAATTTCATAAATATAAAAAAGTAAGAAAGTGTAATGAACCCATCAACCAACTTTAGCTGTTTATATTTGTGGCCAGTCTCATTTCACCATCATCTCATCCGGGTCCCCTCTTCCTGTATTATTTTGAAGTAAATTGCAGCAATAATATTTCATTAATAAATATTTGAACATGTATCTAAAAGATAATTATTTCTTTTGAGATATAACTGACATGTAGCATTAAGTTTACATAACATGTTGATTTGATACATGTACATTTTGCATAATGATTGTCACTGTAGTACTAGCTAACACCTTTATCACATCACATAATTATTTCTTTTTTGGGGCAGGAATAATTAAGATCTATTCTCTCAGCAAGTTTGATGTTTCTCATACAGTATTACTGTCTGTAAGCACTATGCCTCGCATTCAGTTTCCAAGACTCGCCTACTAGTTGCAGGTACGTGCCCCTCAACAGCAGCTCTCCTGCTCCCCCGCCACTCCCCATTCTACTCTGTTTTTAACCCAGCATTTTTAGTTTCCCCATATAAGTGACAGCATGCAGTATCTGTCTTGTCTCACTTCGCTCACTTAGCATATCCTCAAAGGGCATCCACGTTGCAAATGGCAGGATTTCCTTCTTTCTCATGGCTGAATAATATTCTGATGTATAAATATACCACATCTTCATTATGCATTCATCTGTAGACACTTAGGCTGTTTCCACCTCTTGGCTGTTGGGAATTATGCAGCAATAAAATGAGAGTGCAGCTCTCTCTTTCAGACCCTGTTTTCACTCCCTTCGGACACACACCCAGAAGCGGAAGTGCTGGAGCGCACAGCACTTCTGATTTTTTTTTTTTTTTTTGAGCAACCTCCACACTGTTTTGCACAGTGGCTGCACCAATTCACAGTCCTTCCAGCAGAGCACGAGAGTTCCTTCCTCTCCACATTCTGATTTGTTATCTTTGCCTTTGATACTAGCCATTCTAAGAGATGTGACACGGTATCTCATTGTGGTATCTCATTGTGGATTTGACTTGCGTTTCCCCAAATGACGAGTGATGTTAGACATCTTTTTACGTACCTGCAGGCCATTGTATATCTTCTTCTGAAAAATGCCTATTTAGTTACTCTGCCCATTTTTTTAAGGTTATTATTATTTTTTAATAATCTCTACACCAGTATGGGGCTCAAACTCATGACCCAAGATCAAGAGTCTGGTGTTATACTGACTGAGCCAGCCAGGCACCATGCCTTGCCCATTTTTAAGTCAGATATTTTGCTATTGAGTTGTAGGAGTTCTTTATACATTTTAGATCTTAACTGATAAATAGTTTGCAAATATTTTCTCCCATTCTATAGGCTGCCTTTTCATTTTGTTGATTCTTTCTTTTGTGGTGCAGAAGCTTTCAAGTTTGATGTAGCCCCAGTTGGTTTTTTTTTATTTTGTTGTGTTTTGGTGTCACATCTGAAAAATCATTGCCAAGACCTGTGTCAGGGAGCTTCTTCCCTGTGTTTTCTTCTAGGAGTCTTATGGTATTAGGTTGTCTTACAAATTTAATGAATTGTGAACACTTTTTAAAAATAAAAAAAGAAGGGGCGCCTGGGTGGCTCAGTCAGTTAAGCATCTGACTTCAGCTCAGGTCATGATCTCAGGGTCCTGGGATCGAGTCCCATGTTGGGCTCCCTGCTCAGCAGGGAGCCTGCTTCTCCCTCTCCCTCTGCCCCTCCCCCTACTCATGCACATTCTCTCTCTCAAATAAATAAATAAAATCTTTAAAAATAGTAAAGAAAATTTAAAAAGTAAAAGTGAATGTAAACACTTATTCAAATGGCATCCACACATTGTGATTATGTTTTTAGATCTCTCTTGTGCCTTTCTGTACAAATTTTAACAGACGATAGAAACAAATGGGTTACTAAAGGCAATCACATCATGGATGTAGTCTTCTGTCACTTCTCTCTGAACTGCTTATCAAATTCAGAAGGAGAGAAAGGCCAAATTTGAATTTCAGTTCACTACTTTTAAAGGATAAAGTAAATAAGCCTAATGGAACTTGGTGTCTTTCTCTGATGAAGGATTTTTACTGTATACCCTTTAGACTACATGAGATGCTATAATGTTTATGTCTAGAGTCTATAATTTATACTCTGCCTGCTTCTTTTTTTCTTTTTTTAAAGATTTTATTTATTTATTTGACAGAGAGATCACGAGAGAGAGGGAACACAAGCAGGGAGGGAGGGGCAGAGGGAGAAGCAGGCTCTCTGCTGAGCAGGGAGCTGCACTTGGGGCTGGATTCCAGGACCCTGGGATCATGACCTGAGCTGAAGGCAGATGGTCAGTGACTGAACCACCCAGGCGCCCTGCTCTGCCTGCTTCTAAAAATGTTTTTAAAATACTTAAAACAGAAATAATGAAGATATTAACTTTGAAGAAATATTTTTTTAAGTAACCTCTCTACCCAACAGGGGGCTTGAACTTACAACCCCAAGCACAAGAGTTGCATGCACCACTGACTGAGGCAGCCAGCCGCCCCTAAAGATGTAACCTTTTAAAACATGAAGGGGGGCGCCTGGCTCACGTCATGATCTCAGGGTCCTGGGATCAAGCCCCCTGTCAGACTCTGCCCTGGACTCGGAGTCTGCTTGAGATTCTCTCTCTCTCTCCCTCTGCCCCTCCCCCTGCTCGTGCACTCTCTCCCCCTCAAATAAATAAATAAATCTTTAAAAAAATTACAAAATAAAACATGAAGGGAAGATCCAAATGTTACTAACAACCTAAGTTATATAAAGCTCAGCTGATAATGACAATCAATTTTTCAAGGAAAACAAAACCTCAAGTTCACATCTCAGTAACAGCAGCTAATAATTACTGAACCCTCACTATGTGCCTGGTATTCCTCATAACAATCACTTCCCCAAGACCCACAGCTAGTATGAATCCAGGCAATGTGCTCCCTAGAATTTGCAGGCTTTACCACACTCTACTAACTCAAATATGGGAAGCATCTGGAAGCCCCCAACTTAATCAACCCTAATCATCTCTATTGAGTTTTTCTCCTCCATAACTCTCAAAGATCTCTTATCCTCACTTAACCATTCCCAAAGCAGAATCTCTCATCTGGGTTACTATAACTGGCTCCTTTTTAAAAATGAAATTCTAATTTTATTAAAGGCCTCCCCTAAGCATTTATACTCCCTCCCTCCATAGCACAGAATTGTCACTGGGAAGTGACACGTTTTCCTACCGAGTGACTTCAGGTTATGTTAGGTTTTGTTGTTAAATGAGTTATGAAAATCTGTTGGTTTTCAGATAGAATTTTGGAGTTGAGGATGTGGGACTGTAGACCTGTTCTCTGAACAGTAGTAATGCAATCAAACTGTCTAGTCTTATTTTCCATAAATCCCTTAAGATTAAAGCTTTTCAAACTGGGATACGTGTCATAATGCCAGAGGCTTCGTAAAGACCCAAGGTAAAGATAGCGTTTCTTCCTGAGAATCAATCACACTCTGGTGAGTAATATGAAACTTTTATAATAAGAAATGGAGATATCTACAGAAGAACAAAACTTGTAAATCTTTATGGTGACTCGAAAGAAACTCGTCAGGCAACATCAGGCTAAGGTCTCAGACACCAAAGTTACAAGTCCCCTCTTCTCTGCCATTAGCAGGATCCGGGCAGGGAACTTGGAGAGGCATTGCCCTGTACCCTGGATGCCAGCCAAACCCTTCCCTAGCTTCTCCTCAGTATTTCTTCACCTTTTCCCTGCCCCTCCCCACCCCCTTTGGAGTTTGTAGAGATGTTTCAAGAAGTTCACATAGTGGGGCACCTGGGTGGCTCAGTCGGTTAAGTGTCTGCCTTCAGCTTGGGCCATGATCCCAGGGTCCTGGGATTGAGTCCCTCATCAGGCTCCCGGCTCAGCAGGGAGTCTGCTTCCCCCTTTGCCCCTCCCCTCTGCTTGTGGGTGCTCTCTCTCAAATAAATAACATCTTTAAAAAAAAAAAGTTCACATTGTTACGGGGGTAACAGCATCTCAGTTTCTTACATTGATAATTATTTAAATTATGAATGTGATGGGATTACATTATTAACCGTGTCATTACTACCAGACTTCCCCTTCCTGTCCTCTGCTAAGAAAATCTGTATCTTAGATTCTCTTCCCCCACCATGCCTTCTATAGGAGAATTGTTTTTGCCAAACGAGTCCAAAGCCTTTATGTTGAAGGAAAAAACAAATCCTCGAGATACTACATTGGTTGACATCATAAAGAGCTCGAGAGAAAAAGGCCAGCAAAGAAGCAGGAAACAGAAAAAAAAATCTACAAATTAAAAAAGACCCCTAAGTACCGACTAGTACAGTAAATTAGAAAAAACAGACAAAAACAAAACCAAACCCACTTTGAGGCATATAAATATTTAGAACACCAGGGATAAAATAAAAAGACAATCCTAAAAACTTCCAGACCAAAAAAAAATCTATTAAACAGGTCAAGAATCCGATGACATCATGACATCAAACTCTTCAAGGCAACAGTGGCAATTATTAGACAAAGGGGCAATGCCCTCCAAATTCTGAGAGCAATATTTTCTAACCAAGAATTGTATATACCCTAGTTATCATCATGTTTGAGTGTAAGGTGAGACATTTTCACATATGTAAGTTCTCAAAATATTTACTGCTCGAACAAAGCACTCTCTCTCAGGGAGCCACGAGAGGATATGTTCCTGTAGAGGAAGGGGGTGGATAAAGCAAAAAAGAGGGAGACCGAAGCACCATAAAACAAACAGGCTGGAAGCACAGGAGATGGGTGAAGAGGATTAAGGTCAGAGGGAAACCCCTGAATGACAGCCATCCAGCCGGGCCATCAGTCCAGCCCAGAGCAGGAAGACAGAGAGCTGGGGGATGCATTGGGGGTGGTGATTACAGGATGAATCTCCTTTCCTACTGAGAGGAAATCTCTGCTGGTGACCAAAAGAGGGTATCAATGAATCAGTGCTAATGACACAGAAAATTTAAGTAAACATTTAAAATGTAGTATTAATTTCAGGGAAATCAACAAAGGAAATGCAATCATAGCATGCTACATGGATTAGCTGTGGATAGTTGCCTAATAATAATGTAAATTCTGAATACTGGTCACAACCAAAATTGAATTCTAACATTACTGGGAAGGTGGGGATGAGTGGGAACAGGTGTGAGTGCGTGCGTGCTCGCGCACAGGTACGTGCATTGTGTAAGAGAGCTGAAGTTTCCTCTTACACAGTATAAAGTTAAATCTAAACCTGAGGGGTTGGGGGGACCTTAGTAAGTAGCAGTACTAGTCTGTGATTTAGAAATATCAAGGTAAAGAGCTAAAGGAGTTGGGAATCATTCTGTAGAGTAGGAATCTGGGACAGGGAGGGAAGTGCTGCTTTTCATTATAAGCCTTGGAGTGCTTTTTGATTTTTAAACCCCATCCGTATACTTTTATAAAAATCAAAATGAAACATCTGTTGGTTGTCAGGCATAGGGTTAATTTCTATATTAGTCATTTAATCTTCCCCACAAGTCCATAAATTCGCTGTTATCCCCATTTTCCAGAAGAGGACACTGAAGTGCAGGTCCTCGCCCACGCTCCCGGAGTATTAAGGAGGACGTTCCTCTAGCCTCTCGCCCACCCACAACGAGCCTCCACCTGCGTGAGTCCCGCGCACCTGGCCAGTGGTAGCCACAAAGAGGCCGTTCAAGCAGGACGCGTTTGATTGAGGGCCACGGCGTTCGTTGGCAGAGGGGCTCAAGCACGGGAGAGTGGGCGTGTGTGGGGCGGGGGAGGGGAACGGGCCGGCGGCACGGGCGTGCAGGGAAGGCTGTACTGGGAATTTCTGGGAACCGTCCCGGCAGGGAGGCGGGTGGGACCGAAAGCCGAGTGGTAGGCAAGACTCTTACCTGGCCGGAAAAAGAGGAGGGCACTGGTGAGATAGTTCAGCAACTCCATAATCCGATGTTTTTCCAAATAATTTCTGGCCTCCAGCTCCCGGTTGCCGCCTGCCTGCATTGCTCTGCGAGGCGGCGTTGCTAGGCGACCAGGCGGCGTCGGTCGTGGATGTACGGCTCCACCCCCTCCTCCCGGCGCGGTCCTGTGACGCGCCTCCCGCGCCTCCCGTAGAGGGCGACCTGGGCCTGGAGTTCTCCACTTGGCGGAGAGGGAAGCCTGGGGGGCGTGGAGTGGGGCCTGCGCGGAGGGTGAGAGTGACCGGTGCAGAGTCCCTTGTGGGCGGATGGCCCGGTTCCCCAGTCTGGCTGAGGGCTGGGCCTGATTGTCTTTTCCTGTTTTTGTCCCTAACACCTAGCTCAGTACTTGTTGATCCAACGAACGAGACCTCAGGTTCTAATAACACAGGATGCACTAATAACAGAAGGAACCTGTGAGGTTATAGAGCGTACAGTGGAGAGCCCTAAGTACCATCTTTGGTGTGAGCGGCCTGCAGCACAGGCTGGACAACGGGGCAGGAAGACAGTCGGTTTTCTCCACGGGATCAAGGGTCAGGAAGCATGCTGGGATCCTGAGCTCCAACATCTCTGCTGCTTAACGAGGCTGCGTGGAGCTGATCTTATCAGACAGAGAGCCTCCGACAACAGTTTTGAGGGAGAGTCACTGAGTCAGATGGGATGCAGGTGCCTAGCCTAGGAGGGCCGCTCCTCAATCGTCCTTGTACCTTCTAAACTAGACTCTAGGCTGGGACTTCTGTCCTTGAGGGCCAGGCTCTGAAGCCTGTGCTCTTGCCGCTCAACAGAGAGTTATCCCAGAACAGGCACTTAAAGGAGAGCAAAGACAAATGGCCAATAAACATACGAAAACGTTCTCAGCCTCTTCAGCAATCCTGTAAACAAATTAAAAGTACAAGAAAATGCCAGTTTGTATGTACCAGACTGGTAAAAGTTAGGAAGTTGGACAGTATCAAGGGCTGGCAAGGATACAGTGCAACGAAACAGTCAGTGATGATGGGAGCGTAAACTGGAACATCCATTTTGGAAAAACGATTTGGAATTATCTTGATAATATAAACATGTTTCTGCACTATGACCCAGAAATTCCAACCCAAGAACAACTCTTGGACAGGTATACCAGGATATAGGTACAAGAATGTTCACAGCAGCACTGTTGGTAATAGCAAACACTGACAACAGCCCCAAAGTTCATCAAGAATACAGTGGACTGGGGACGCCTGGGTGGCTCAGTAGGTTGGGTGTGATCCCAGGGCCCCCACATCGGGCTCCCTGCTTAGCGGGGAGCCTGCTTCTCCCTCTGCCTGCTTCTCTCTCTCTCTCTCTCTGACAAATAAAAAAAGAAATCTTAAAAAAAAAAGAATGGATTAAAAAAAAGTGGTATATTACACAATAGAATGACCCATTGTAGCCACTTGCAACAACATGGGTGAATCTCAAAAGCATCTTATCGTCTATTGTCCAGAGAATATATACTGTAAAAATCAATTTATATAAAGGTAAAAAAAACTACAGAACTAAACAATATATTGTTTACAGATTATAACATGTAGGAAATCTATTGAGAAATGCAAGGAAATTATACACAAAATTCAGCATAGTGTTTGCCTTGGAGGGTAGAGGAAAGGGAATAGGATTTTGGAAGATTATTCTGGGGACCTCAGAGGTAATGGTCATATGATTTTATGTTACCTGAGTTGTGGGTACACAGGTGCCCATGGACCATGATTCTTCATACTTTATATATTTTACAAATTTAAAAATGTACTCAGCATTTAAGAACAATAATTTTTAAGCAATTGAAATATAGAGGATGAAATGAGGAAACAAAGTCAATGCCAGGGGACTGAAGCAAGTCTGAAACAGAAGGTAGCCTCGGGCATGCCAGGGAAACGGACCGAATCTTCAGAGGTCAGGCCCCCCTTGGGAAGGAGGCTTTCTGGCCAGTGGTTGGGTGATGGGCACAACCTTGAGCAAAGAGGAGGGACAGGGCTCTTTGTCTCCAAAGTCTGGAGGAGGCGCTCCAAGGAGGAGGAGTCATTCTCGGAGATGGTGAACATCTTGCACCCACACTGGCAGCGCCGCTTGGGTGTCTAAGAGGGAGACTGTTGCAGGATGATGTAGGAGAGTGCTTGGCTAGCTTTGTAGCCCCCCCAACCCTTTGACGAGATCATACGTGGAATCCCCACCCCCACATACCGAAGAGATGGAAGAGAGCACTGAGCTGGGATTCACATGGAATGACAGGGGCCGTTATCCAGGCCAGCTGTACTTTCCTCACAGAGGCGTGGCCGGCAGCCTGCGGGGGGCCTGCTGACAGAATTATCCAGAGCTTGGAAAGCCCTGTCGGAACGAAGCCGACAAAGCCCCAGTGCATTACTCTGGGGCCTGTGGGCCCGAGGGCCAGCTCGGACCCCGGGTTCTTGTTGGGTTCTGGGAAGAACTTGAAACTGCTGATGAGGGCTAGCTCTTACTCTCCAGCATGTTTTGATCTTGACTTTGGGAACTCGCTTTATGTTCCCCGATGGAGGTGACGGTGAAGAACAAACAGCAAAGCCTAACGTGTGCGTCCCCCTCGAAATCATGGCCACCCGAATGCTTGCCCCTTTCAGGGCTGCCCGAAGGTGCGTGATCACTTAGGAAAGTGACTCTGGCTCAGCTCAGCAGAAGCCGGACAATGGCGGAGGGGCTGAATTGGAGAGGGACCCCTTCAGAGGGGATAGAGGTTATGGAAGCAGAAGACAGAGGGGGCTGGTCATGGTGTCTTTTGAATGACTGGCCTGAGGTCCAGGAGAAGCAAAGTCAAAAATGTCAAGGGGCACATGGGTGGTTCAGTTGGTTAAGCATCCAGCTCTTGGTTTGGGCTCAGGTCATGATCTCATGGGTGGTGGGATCGAGCCCTGCATGGGGCTCTGTGCTTGGCTGGGAGTTTGCTTGTCTCTCTCCCTCTGCTCCTCCCTGGCTCATGCTCTCTCTCGCTCTCTCTCAAATAAATGAATAAAATCTCTATTTAAAAAATGTCAGGAATGTTCCTTAATGGAGGGAGAGAAGATTGTGTGGTGGTCCATTGGAGACAGTGATTTCTGCCTGGTGCTCTAAGCTCAAGACATTTGATCTTCTCCGTAGGAACTTCACTTTTTGTTGTTGTTGTTTTTGGAAGATTTTATTTATTTGACACAGAGAGACACAGCGAGAGGGAACACAAGCAGGGGGAGTGGGAGAGGGAGAAGCAGGCTTCCTGCCGAGCAGGGGGCCCGATGCAGGGCTCGATCCCAGGACCCTGGGATCATGATCTGAGCCGAAGGCAGACGCCCAACGACTGAGCCACCCAGATGCCCCCCTGTAGGAACTTCATTTACTCTCCATGGGTTACTCCATCCCTGAATATGCTGTTTGAACGATGTCACTAGAACCTTGACATCGAAATGCAGCAATCTGATGCCCTGTGACTAGGGAGTCAGGCCGACAGGCTGAGAAGAGCACACTGGACCCTGCTGACGTCTTCCTAACTCGCTGAGTGTTTTCTGTTCTGACAAGCCTGGCAACATTCGTGTGCACAGTGCACCCGCTCACAGCACCCCTCAGGCAGCCAAAGCCCCGAATCTGCAATTCCCGGAAGTCATGCTCAAGAGAAGTGTCCAGATGCCCCCTAGTGGAGTCAGCTATTCCTTGTTGATGCCATCTCTCTCTCTCTCTTTTTAAAGATTTTACTTCTCCGAGAGAGAGAGAGAACTTGGTCATGGTTAAGGGCAGGAGAGGGAGAAACAGACTCCCCGCTGAGCAGGGAGCCCAATGCAGGGCTCCATCCCAGGACCCTGGGATCATGACCCGAGGTGAAGGCAGACGCTTAACAAACTGAACCACCCAGGTGCCCCTGTTGTTGTTTTAAACGCATGATTGAGGTATAATTAACATTTAATAAACCGCACATTTTTAAGGTGTACTCATTGATAAGTTTTGATGTATGTATATATCCATGAAAGCATCACTGCAATCAAGACGAGGAACATATCTATTACCCCTAAAAGTTTCCCTGTGTCCCTTTCTAGTTCCTCCCTCTCACCTGTCCTTACCCTGCTCCCCCCATCACCAGGCAACTACTGACCTGCTAGCTATCACTCTAGATTAGTTTACATTTTCTAGAATTTTATATAAATGGAAACATACAGTACGGGTTTTTTTGTTTTTATTTTTTATTTGTTTTTGGTTCAGTGTCTTTCACTCAATATAATTATTTTTTGAGATTGGCCCATGTTGTTGCAATATTTCATTCCTTGCTAGTGCTGAGTAAGATTCCAGGGACAGGGGTACCACAATTTGTTTAACCATTCAGCCACTGATAGACATTTGGATTGTTTTCAATGGGGAGCTATTACAAACAGAGGGGCTGCGGACACTGGTGTATGGATCTCTGGGGGACATGTGATTTCATTTCCCTCAGGTGAACAGCTAGGAGTGGACTGCTGGATCATACGGTGAGCGCAGTTTTTTGAGAAACTGCCGAACTGTTTTCCAAGGTGGCTGTACCATTTTACATTCCCAGATGGGTGGGCATTAAAGGCCTCCCAGGCGACCCTGGTGGGCGGCCAGGACTGACGCCCTGCCTTATGGTCGCCTGGGAGGCCCGAGCCGAAGGTCTGAGAAATGTTGCTCGGGAGTCCCAAGAATATAGTCCCACAGCCCGTCCCCACCCAGGACACGCACCGGAACCTCCTGGGGAGCCGTTAGCAGACCCGGCGTCTGCCCCTTCACCCGCAGGGGCTCTGATGAAGGCGCTCTGCGGACCGGGGGGCGTGGGGGGCTGTCTCAGGCATCACAGCTTTTACCAGCTTCCTGGGTGGTTCTAGAGCACAGTGACTAACTCTCCTTGCTTGCCCGGAACCCCGAGGGAGCAGTTCTGGGAAACTTTTAACGATAAAACTAGGAAAGTCCCAAGTCAGCTTAGCCCTTGGTCACCCTGCTGTGGACCACTGGCATAAGCAGCATGGGCTTTGGCATCTGACTCGCCAATCTGCCCGTGCCCCTCGGCTTTGTAGCTCACGGTCAGTGTGTGTTTCGGGGGGCACGGTGTTAAGAGGGAAGCTGAGCAGCCAGAACAGACCGTGGGATGATTCCCTCTCTGTTTTTTCTCTTTCAACCAGGAGTAAGTCAGAGAAGCCTCAGCTAGGAGTTTCACTTGCTGTTAAAAAGGAGGGAAAAATCATATAAAGCACAATTTTTCCAGGAAAATACAGGTGAGGCAGGGTGATGTAGTGGTCTCTGGCCCCAGACCACCTCTCTTTAAAATCCAGTTTTAGGGGCGCCTGGGTGGCGCAGTCGTTGGGCGTCTGCCTTCGGCTCAGGGCGTGATCCCGGCGTTCCGGGATCGAGTCCCACATCAGGCTCCTCCACTGGGAGCCTGCTTCTTCCTCTCCCACTCCCCCTGCTGTGTTCCCTCTCTCGCTGGCTGTCTGTCACATAAATAAATAAAAAATCTAAAAAAAAAAAAAATCCAGTTTTACTATTGACCGTGAATAACTATGCAATCTTGGGCAAAAACACCTAAATATCTGCCTCAGTTTCCCCATGGATATAATGGGGATAATTTATCTATCTCGCAGGGGGATGTCTTGAGGACCAAGTGAGCTCCTTTTGTAAAGCTATTAAAAAAAATGGTGCCCAGTAGTACTAAGTGCTATGTAGGTGTTTGCTATTATTATCATAACAGTCTTGTTAAAATGAGAAGAAGAGGGGCGCCTGAGTGGCGCAGTCATTAAGTGTCTGCCTTCGGCTCAGGGCGTGATCCCAGCGTTCTAGGATCGAATCCCACATCAGGCTCCTCCGCTGGGAGCCTGCTTCTTCCTCTCCCACTCCCCCTGCTTGTGTTCCCTCTCTCGCTGGCTGTCTCTGTCAAATAAATAAATAAAATCTTTAAAAAAATGAGAAGAAGAGGAAATCTTGGCTAAACCCAGGAGTCTCCATAACCTCTGTCCACAGGCTGTCCTACTTGGTTTCCTACTGGAGGACTTTCTGGGGTAACATTTCAGATTTTGTATTGCAGCTTTAAGAAACTATAGACTCGGGGCTCCTGGGTAGATCAGTTGGTTAAGTGTCTGCCTTCGGCTCAGGTCATGATCCCGGGGTCCTGGGATCGAGCCCCACCGGGCTCCCTGCTCAACGGGGAGCCTGCTTCTCCCTCTCCCTCTGCCCCTTTCCCTGCTTGTGCTCTCTTGCTCGTTCACTCTCCCTCTCTCTCTCAAATAAATAAATAAAATCTTAAAAAACAAAATAGGCAGTAAGTTCCACGTGTCCTTCCTTTGGCTCTTCCCAATGACAATACATCACATAACCATAGAACATCACCATCGAACTAGGAAATCAACACTGGTACAGTACTATTCACTCAGGCATAGACCTCATTTGCATTTCACTAGTTTTTACCTGAACTCTTTTCTTTTTCTGTCTTGTTTCACTTTTTTTTTTTTTTAATAATCTCTACACCCAACATGGACCTCAAACTCATGACCCCAAGATTAAGAGTTGTGTGCTCTACTGAGCCAGCCAGGCAATCCTCTTCTGTTTCATTTTTGAGGACACTTCTGTATTTCAGAATATCATATAAACTGAGCCTCGTTTTATAAACTGAGACTAAATTTAACTTCCATCACACTGCCTGGGTCTGTTGAAGCTTGAATTAGGTCCACAAATTGAAGCCCAGAACAAAATTTATGAAAAACATTCTTTGTGCTTCTAAATTATTTGTATGATGGATGACCTCAGATGATTTACTCTTCACACAATTTACCTGGGGGATCAAGGACCCTTTCCCAGAAGGCTTTCTGCTCACAAGCTGTGTGGTCCTCACCAAATTACTTGACTCCATTAGCTTCGGTTTTCTCATCTGTGAAATGGGGGCAAAGATCTCGCCTACCTCACACAGTTATTGTGAAGTCTTGACTCTCCAGGCAGTTGGCAGATAGTGGTGGCCCGGGGGCACACAATCCTGTCTTCCCTAGCTGAAAGTGAGAATGTGTTTCCCCAAATAACACGACTGCATCGATGTCAGACTTCAAGCGCATTGTGGATCTATGGGCTTTTGTGGGTTGTCCTGCAACCGAATCACGCTTGATATTACATTTTAATGGAAGAATATATTAGCTTCCAAATGAAGCATTTGGAGCACAGCCCACAGAGTAGGGATGGCTTTTACAAGAAAGATAGATCATTGCTTTATTATTTTTTGAAACTAAGATACCCACTTTGCCCCAATGCCCTTTTTACATAGAAATAAGTTTGAAAGACAAATAAAAAGCGGTAAAAAAAAAAAAAAATTGATGGCTTGAATGTTGGTCATTTCTAAGTGTCAGCAAAGTTCTCCTCTCTGGTCTCACTCATGGATTAAATTATTGCTTGTAGTTTAACATGAATTAATATAGTATTACTGGTCATAAGCACATCTGTTGCACTGGCCAAAATCAGGGTGGCCTGGAGCTGACTTGTGCAGGCTCAGAACACTCGGCCGTGCACCTCTCCTCCCTCTCTGTGTTCAGCAAATTTGGGCTGATGGCTTGAAATGGGTAGGCCATGGTGGGGGGTCTTAACATCACAGAAATCAGCAACTGCTGCCCCTGTCGCCCTCAAAAGCCGGATATTTGATATTTATCCACACACCATTGACTCCTCCGTTTTTTTGGTTTTTTTTTTTAAGATTTTGTTTTTAGGTAATCTCTACACCCAACATAGGGCTGGAACCCACAACCCTGAGATCAAGTCTCATGCTGCACTGACTGAGCCAGCCAGGGGCCCCGATTGCTTCATTTCTGAATTCCACATTTATTGTATGCCTGTCACTATTTTAGGAACCATGTTGCATTGAACAAGACAGCTCCTTGGAACTGTAAAGGGATCCCTAACAGTAAATTCGAAGTCCAAGGAAACATGAAATATACATGGCTTGAGAGAAAAAAGCCCCTGCATGTCAGTGTAACCTGTGTGTATCACCGACACAAAATGCCCAGTGGGAAAGGCCCCCTGTGAAGGAGGATTGCCTTTAAAGGCAGCCCAGGCGTTCCATTTTTAACCAGCTCCAGAAAGTGAAGTCATTGTAATCAATTATATTTGCTCACTTTCAGTTTTTCTCTGGTCCTATTTCCAGACTTTGTAAGCTTCCAAGCCCAGAACCAAACACTGTAGTCTGTTGAACACACATGTGCAATTACCCCATGGCTCCCATATGTTCCGCCATTACTTAGGCCTCTGATATTGTACTTACTCAAATTTTAAAAATATCAAAGCAACACATGCAAATGGTAACAAATTAAAATTCTACAGTTTATGATGAGAAGAGACGAGCTCATGCCTCATCCCAGCCCCCATCCCACCCCAAGCTAACTTTCTCTGCTGAGCCTCTAACCCTAATCCTGAATCTCCATATCCCATTCCGTTTTTCTAGAAAATAACCCTGTGTTTCCAGCTGGGGGACAGGGAAAGAGCAGTCCCTTGGCTGCATGGGGGAGGTGATGGGGCTCCCTTGGGATCCGACAACCTCCAGTGACACTTTCCACCCCCTTCTCCATTTTTTTTTTTTTTTAAGATTTTATTCATTTATTCGACAGAGATAGAGACAGCCAGTGAGAGAGGGAACACAAGCAGGGGGAGTGGGAGAGGAAGAAGCAGGCTCATTGCAGAGGAGCCTGATGTGGGGCTCTCCCGCAACGCCGGGATCACGCCCTGAGCCGAAGGCAGACGCTTAACCGCTGTGCCACCCAGGCGCCCCCCCTTCTCCATTTTCAACCCATTGCTGCCCCCTCCCCTCTGTGGCACCTACTGTCCCTGGGGGACTTGGGGGTGAAAATGGGCCTCTCATTAGTATTCTCCTTAAACCACTTCGTAACTTTCTTCTTTCTGCTGACACAATGATCCCTCCAAGTCTGCCATTTACTTCTTGTGTCTGTGTGTAAACTTTTCAACTTCAAAGTGCACAGTGAAATGAACAAATCTTGAGCCTACAACCTGTTAAATATTTCACCAATGATTATATTCATTTAACAAGTTCCCAGGTCAAGATACAGAACACTTCCAGCTCCAGAAACCTCCCTTGTGCCCCGCCAAGGTAAGAGCCAGTCTACAAATCTGTCTGTTGGTATTCAAGGCTTGAATTCACCAAGGTTACTGTGAATGCCAATTCATTAATTAAAATGTTGAACGGTGCTGGGCTCCATGTCGACCTGGCGGGAACATCCTCCACGCTTGAAGGTGAGCGCCCCCGAGGTGCCCTCTCTGCAGACCGTGCTGTGCTCAGCACTGTGCATCTAGTCCACAGTGGACTTGTCTCAGCTGATTGAGCTGGACAGAGCCAAAAGACCTGCAAAAATCGCAAACAAAACCCAAAACACGCATCTGATTTTTTTCCAAAAGAAAAGAAGGTGAATCATGGTTTCCTCCCTGTCTGCTTCACTTCTATGGAGCTCTGCCTTTACCCTATTCTGATAATTTGACAGAATTGTTATCTTATCCCTATCAGCCCCCAACACGGTGTCCGGATTACTCAGGAAAGTTGAGAGATGCGTGCGTGTGTGTGTGCGTGTGTGTGTGTGTGTTGGAGGGGTTAGGAATAACTGGCTAGGAAATCAGACAGGGAAGTGAAGGGAGTTGAAACTGAAAATCCTAATACAGGCTGCACAAACTCCTATTTTTCTAGCAGCTTCCACAGTGCTTGCTCAGGTCTCAGAGGAAGCAAATGCTTTTGTGATGATGATGCTTGCTTTGATTAGAAATTTGCTGAAATATTTGAAGGTGAAAGGGAAACCCAGAGAGCTTCCCAAAATTGCTTAAATTGAGAGAACTTTTCCAACATGTATGACCTTAGATCAGAGTTGCGTTTGGAGATGTCATGACGAGTGCAACACCTCCAGCTGCGGGCAAGCTTCCCACAGTAGTTCTGTACCGACTCAGACATCAGTGGTACTGGTTTTGTTTTTGAGATAGTCAGCTTTTTTGCACTTTCCTCATTTACTTGCCTAGGTGCATGGCTTATGAGGATGTACTGAATAGAAAATACACTTATTTGGGCACCTGGGTGGCGCAGTCCTTAAGCGTCTGCCTTCGGTTCAGGGCGTGATCCCGGCGTTCCGGGATCGAGCCCCACATCGGGCTCCTCCGCTGAGAGCCTGCTTCTTCCTCTCCCACTCCCCTGCTGTGTTCCCTCTCTCACTGGCTGTCTCTCTGTCACATAAATAAATAAAGTCTTTAAAAAAAAAAGAAAATACACTTATTAAAATACATTCCTGGGAACCGGACTAATCCCAACCGACTCAGAAAGCAAGACATAATCCATCGGGCAAGTTGTTACTGCGTAATGGGAAAAATAAAAAAGGAGACAAATATTTTAGTAAAAGAAATTCCAGAGACCTGAGTAAGCCAACTAGGAGACACACAGAATTTTCTTTTAATTTTTAAAAAAATATTTCATTTATGTATTTGTCAGGGAGAGAGAGAGAGAGAAAGTGTGCACAAGCAGGGGGAGTGGCAGGCAGAGGGAAAGCAGGGTCCCCGCTGAGCAGGGAGCCCGATGCAGGGCTTGATCCCTGGACCCTGGGATCATGATCTGAGCTGAAGGCAGATGGTTAACCGACTAAGTGTTCCAGGTGCCCCGACACACAGAATTTCAAAACACTGTTATGGGAAAGTCTGTAGGTAGAGTTTATTTCTACAGGAAGCAGTGAGATACCATGGGAAGAGCCCTAGCCCGAAAGAACAGGCTTGCCCATCAGCCAGCTGTGTGGTCTTTGTACCTCATTTGACCTCTCTGTGTCTCAGTTCCCTCCCCTGTAGAAGAGGGTCTTTAAGATCACTTCTGGTTTTCACAGTGATTCTGAGCCTGTGACTAGTACTGAAGGAGGCTTCTCAGAGGTCTAGGTTTGGAAAGCACAGAATGTATGGGCTCCTTTCAAAATGAAGTTAAATGTCACCGGGGCCAATGCAGTGATGGGTGGCCAGTCAGAGACAAAGCTCAGAACAAATGGATATATGAGGTCCTTGGTGCTAGAAGTAACACACCGAGGTTTTGTGACTGTGGATAATCCATTTGTACAAACATTTATTTGCAAGGCGATTACTATGTGCCAAGTTTCAAATCTGCTTCCCCTGGTTTTCTTTTCTGCACAACAGTGAAAATATTCACTTGGGGGTGAGGCAGAACGATAAGAAATGTGCCTTAATTTGCCTTGGATCTCCAATGGCCCCGCTCTGCCCTTCGGGTGCTCAAACCTCCCTCCAAGATCGTCTTCCCCATGCCAGGACCTTGCTTTGATCACGAATCTCAAATGTGCTCTCAACGCTGCGGCAATTGAGTTTCACTGGTAATTGCTTAATTCTTTCTTCACATGTCGCACACTTCTCCCAAGCTCCCACACACACCCAAGTTACCCTGTGGTCAGTGAGAAAATGGAAGCCACCAGGTGTGTCTTCCCTGTCTTCCCAACAGCCAGTCTGCACGCTGACTTCTTCCCCATTGCCCTGGACACAGGGCCCCTCTTCCTCCTGGTCCATTCATTAAACAAGGAGGCTCTGAGACTGCGGGGGCTTTGATGCCCCGCGGCCTATGTAAGTCCCTGCTCGCCTATGCCTCAGGGTCACGACAGCCAAACACTGAGGACAATCAGTCACAAACAGCCAACGAGGCTTCAAGCTACAGTCCATCCAAGAACTTCCTTGCTTCCACCTTTTCTCTGTCAAAGTCTCTTCCCTGTTGGTGGCGCGCTCCCAACCACTGTCTGTTCGGCGCTGCCTGATTCAAATCCATTTTTGCTTTAAATAAACTCTTAGAGTTTTTAAAATTTGCCTGTTTTTCTTTTAACACTACAAACACATGTGTTTGGGTTCACCTCCTTCTTGCCTTCTCAAAGCCTTCCCTTCCCTCTCTTTTTTTTTGAGAGAGAGAGCGAGTGGGGAGAAGGGCAGAGGGAGAGGGAGAATCTTTTTTTTTTTTTTTTTAAGATTTTATTTATTTATTCGACGGAGATAGAGACAGCCAGCGAGAGAGGGAACACAAAGCAGGGGGAGTGGGAGAGGAAGAAGCAGGCTCCTAGCAGAGGAGCCTGATGTGGCTCGATCCCAGAATGCCGGGATCACGCCCTGAGCCAAAGGCAGACGCTTAACCGCTGTGCCACCCAGGCGCCCCAGAGGGGGAGAATCTTAAGCAGGCTCCACGCTCAGCGCTGAGCCAGATGGGGGGTTCAGTCTCATAACCCTGACATCATGACTTGAGCCAAAACCAAGAGTCAGACGCTTAACCACTTAACCCAATGAGCCACCCAGGGGCCCTTCCCTTTTTTTTGATCACCCCCTGCTTCTTCAGCTTTTCCCCTCCCCTACTGTCCTAGTCTTACCAGCATATAATCTTGTCTCTTCTCCCTTGAAAAACAATAAACAAAAAGAAGCAAATCCAAACACTCTCTTGAGCCTTCTAATCTCCTTAAGATTTGCCAACATATCTGAATTTCCTTCAAACTGCCTCAGTCTGGCTGTGGCCCCCACCATGCCATCATACCTGCTTTGCTAAGGTTGCTGTAGTGGGTTGAATAGTAACTCCCTGAATGATAGGTCCAAGTCCTAACCCCTGGAACCTGTGAGTGTGAACTTACTTGGAAAAAGATGTAATGAATTAAAGGATTTGGAGAGGAGATCATCCAGGATTTAGGGTGGGCTCTCAGTCCACTGACAGATGTCCTTACAAGAGAAAGGCAGGGGGAAATCTGAGACATGGGAAAGACATGGGGGTTCTAAAGCCATGTGAAGACTGAGGCCGAGATGGGAGGGATGTAACCACAAGCCAAGGAATGCCGTGGACCGCTAGCAGTCAGCAGAAACTGAGAGAGACCAAGAAGGATTCTCTTCTAGAGCCTTCAAAGGGAAGGCAGCCCTGCTTGATTTTGGACTTCCGGTCTCTAAAACTCTGAGAGAATAAATTTATGCTGCTTTAAGCCACTACGTCGTGGTAAGTTGTTATGGCTGCCCTAGGAAACTAACAGTGACCCATGACCTCCATGCCACATAACTCCAAACACGATACCATCCGGATCTTACAGTATCTGACTCAGGTGACTGTACCCTCCTTGAACCATCTTATAGTCCTGGCTTAGAGGGAACCACTTTCTGTTGGGTTCTCTCTTCTTTGGGAATGCTTCATCTTAGGGTTCTCCACAAGTTTTCTGCTTCCCCCTAACCTCTCAATGTCTGCTCTTCTCACTCTACATTCTCTCAAGCAACCCCACTCATGCTTGTGGCTCTAAATGTCATCCATAGGGGTGCCTGGGTGGCACAGGGGTTAAGCATCTGCCTTCGGCTCAGGGCATGATCCCGGCGTTCTGGGATCGAGCCCCACCATCAGGCTCCTCGGCTATGAGCCTGCTTCTTCCTCTCCCACTCCCCCTGCTTGTGTTCCCTCTCTCGCTGGCTGGCTGTCTCTGTGTTGAATAAATAAATAAAATCTTTAAAAAAATAAAAAAAAAATAAATGTCATCCATATACTGAAGGTTCCCAGACTGCTGCCTCCAACTTAGAGCCGCTGAACCTTCTGGTCATGCGTATGTCATGCCTACTTGGCCCAGCAGCTTCGGTGTTCCAGGGACCCCACTGAGGAGCCAACACTCGTGCACAGAACAGGACTTCTGAGCTTCACCAAACTTTCCTCCCGCCTGCCCCCTAAAAAACTCATCCCTCCTCTGGTTTCCACATCTGAAGAAATGGCAGGCATTTCCACCTAATACAACCTGGGAGTCATTTTTCCCAACTCTCAGATCCAATTCCTAAGCAAGACTTGCCAATTTAATATTAATAAGAGATATCCCGATTCCATTCACTTCCCTTATCTCTACTGTCATCATCCTGGGACCACACGAACGTGACATCTCACCTGGTCTCTTGAACTAGCTTCCGAGTGATTCTCCACACAGCAGCTAGTACTTGGGGGGGGGGTCATGCCATGCCCCTACTTAAAGCTCTTCAAAGGATTCCCACCAAACTGAGCATGAAATCCAAACTCCAGGAGGCCTTTTGTGACCTTGCCATGACTTCTGTCCATCTCCCTCCTTCTGCTCTGTCCACAGTGGATCTTCCTTAGGCTCTAAGAACTTACAGCGTTTCCTACCTTGGACCATCTCTGCCTGGGATTCTCTCCCCCTCACTGTGCCTTCAGCTCACTTCCTCAGACGGGACTCCCTGAGAGCACCCTATCACCCCCGTTTTACGGCGGCTTCTCCCCTTCTTCTCTCTCACAGAATTCAATTCTTTCCACCACAGCCTTTGCCACAATCTGTAATTACACATTTGATCGTGTGTTTATTTATTTACTGTCTTCCCCCCTGGGTGGCTTCCAGAAAGTAGCTGGGACTGTGTCTGTTTCTCCTCACTGAGCACAGAGTGCCCAGCTCAGGGGCCGTCACTGCAGGAGGCTCCATAAATCTTTGTTGAATGAATCCACTCTCTTCTCTCGATGTGTGTTCTAGCAGGAAGGCTCATCAGGTGGAAACACTTTCACCCAGAAGAAAAAAAGAAATAGCAGAAAATCTAAATTTTATAAAAACCCGAAGACTTTGTTTTACAAACATATAAATTATTTTATTTACAAAGCCATGTTACCAAAAAAAAAAAAAAAAAAAAAAAAAAAAAAAAAAAAAAAAAAANAAAAAAAAAGTACAATCGCTCACTGGAGAATGTCTCCAGGCCTGGTGCTGAACCATGGCAGTATCAAGAGATACATGTTTGTTCTTTCCTTTTAAAACTGTAAGCCATAGAATTTACTATTTACACCTACTTTAGACATTTTATTCTGCTTACAATATCACAGGCATGGAATGAATTCTATTTGATAGTGCTAATACGTAAAGGTGCGGGGACAAAGAAGGAAAATACTTAGTGTTACAAAATATGGATTGTAGAAAAGAAACCCACTCCACAAGTGTGGCATTTGTTTAGAATGTTGGGACATGCTTTCTCCAAAATTCTTCTGGAAAAGGTTCTAAAATCGGTAGTAGGAAAGGACAAATGAGCAGGTGCAAATTCTTGTCTGTGCAACAGTTATTGAATATACCCCATGACTGACCAGCTACAGAAAACCCACAGAGTTTTGTTAAAGTGCCATGGGCCGACAGCATAACAAAATATAAGGTGTAAATAGAAAATTTCTTTTTTTTTTCCTTTTTTAAAACAAGAGTTCACTGAGAATCAGCAATAATAGAATATGCTGTAGAAACTATTCTCTACAAAGGTTGATCAGCATTATTTACAACTGGTACATTGATACAAAAGAAGGCATACAAGTTATCCAAGTCGCTTTTTTTT
The DNA here is from genome assembly GCF_002007445.2 of Ailuropoda melanoleuca. NCBI lineage: Eukaryota > Metazoa > Chordata > Mammalia > Carnivora > Ursidae > Ailuropoda > Ailuropoda melanoleuca. Next base: position 126,429,963 of record NC_048218.1, on the reverse strand, counting down.
TTTTTTTTTTTTTTTTTTGGGGCTGACAGGTCTATGCATTGTGTTATGCTTAACACCCAGAGCTTTTGAGCCTCTATGGCTGGCAACAAGTCACAAGATCTTCAGGCAAATGGGGGTGGGGTGGGGTCGTGTGTGTGTGTGTGTGTGTGTGCGCGCGTGTGCGCAGTCAAGGGGCTGGGGTGGGATGAGCAGAACAGAAGTACCCAAAGGGTATCACCCTAATAATGCTTTATAGGCTGGTCCAGTTGAACTCTGTTAAAACAAACCCCAAGAAAACCTTTTATTTGCATTCCATTTTTCAAGCTGTGAGTTTTTAATACATCATTATAAAGTAAACCTGTGGTTGATTGTGAAGGAAGAAACACCGTGGGTTTTCCCTTTTTGCTCAGTTTTCCAGAAATGTCCTCACCTTGGTCAGAGCCAGTCTTTCACCAAGTAAGCAGCATTCGGTGGGGAGCCTCTCTATTCCAGCTTGCAATTCAAGATGCAGACAGCTAAAATGTTTAAGCCAATTGAATTGCTCCTTTCGTCCCTGTCGAGACATTATTTCTCAGAAGCAGCCACTTAATCTCTCAACCTTTGTTTTCCCTCTTTGAGTGTAAGAGTTTATAAATCAGAGGGTTATTTTGTTGCTGAGACTTTTTTTTTGTTTTTTGTTTTTAACTCCTGCAAGTTTTACAACTTAAAATAAATTATAAAAAAACAACAGACTTCTAAAACCGAACGAGACAAAAAATTGTGCAAAAATAACAAAGATATGTACATACTTTTCAGTCTGAAGAAATGTACAATAAAAACATAATTCAAAGAACATTTTAAAAATATAAACATTGCTTAAACTTTCCTACGTTTCATATTGTTTCTGAAACTATTCTGGTCAGTTAGCTCTGTAATATAGTAAAACATAAATTATTACAAAATTAACACTATAAAAATTTACTTTAAGAATATCTTCTAAACTTTTTTTCCAAAGGGTCTAACCTGTTTATAATTTCTTAAACATTTTATAAGTCTTAAAATCTGCCTTAACTTTTTTTTTTTAAAAAGAAAAAGTAACCACCTTCCCTTCAATTTGTAGTCTCTTTTTCCCAAGACGTAAATAAACCGGCATATAAGTGCACTTTTAACACTGTAGAAATAAAAATGAAATCATCTGAACTAATGTCCTGGTACCTAATATCAACTCCTGATTTTTAAAAAAATCTTCATTTTATATTAAAAATTTTAGGAATCCTATAAGAAACACGGTCAGTGCAATTCCATTGATACAAATCACTCCGTTTGCCTCCCGTCTTTGCGAAATCCAATGTGGTGAAACGTTAACAGTAGTCTGATCTTTGGGTTGTGGGGATGGGAAGGAAAACTTCGGGGTAGGGCTGAGGGTTTGGGTCCAGCTGTGAAACTGGCATTCATTTCTGTTTAGGGATGAAGCAAAACTTCCTAGTTCATGATTAATAGCACAGAATGCCTGTTTCATACGGTGAACTCCTTTCCTGATTACCATTCCCTAGCAGAGCTTGTGGTATTGCTATTTCCTTCAGAACTCCAGTGTGAACAGTTTCATAGCTGTAGGGCTCTAGCTTCTCTCTTCCCGCTCTTCCAAATAGCTTCTTCACTAAGCGGTAGCTGGGCTACGACACCTCCCTGGGATGGCTGTATCCGAGGTGGGGCTGCTGATAACCTAGCCAAAGCTGATCAATGGTGTGCTGACCGTAGGGGCCCCTGGGGCCCAGGGCACGGAGGAGCATGGGCAGCGCTGTATTTATTCTCATCAGGTGTTAACCCTCCATGGAAGCTTTGCTCAAACCCTTCCTGCCCCCCTAGCCCTGCTTTTCCTCCTCTTGCCTAGTCCCCCCCCGGGGGGGGGCAGCTTGTGAATTTCCAGCGCTGTGGAAGCTGCAACTCAAGCCCTGAGTGGCTTCCTGGGGTCTCGTGCCCTTCTCCCTGGGATTTCTCCTTCTCTGGTTCGCCTGACTTTGGCGCCCTCGTACACCCGCACCCTGGAAGGGGTTCTGCCGCATGGATTCCTAACGAGCTCAGATTATCAGTCTTTTGAGGGATATCCTCCCCTCTGCATGAGCTCTGCCTCCTGCCACCTTCCAGGCCCATTCCAGCCCCTGTCCCTGACCCAGCAGATCCTCTCTGAGCTGCACAGCTGGACAGTGGTATTCTCCAAAAGACATAATTCCATGGCCATTCTTCTTCGTTTTGCCCATAGCATCTGGCTCCTGCGGGGCTGGTGCAGCGCAGAAACCTGACGAGGGCGCTCAGCCTGGGCGGGGGTTTGGGGTCTCGGCTCCCCAAACACAGGCTGTTCCCCAGCAAAGCCCCTCCCCCACATGCCGTCCAGGGGGGAGCCGGTGCGAGCCAGCTGCTTCTGCATGGCCAGTGGGGACCCGGTAAGCGGCAGGGGGGGAGGGGGTGGAAGGGACGGGTGGGAGAGGTCGAGGAAAGGAGCACTGCACGCGCTCAAGTTCAAGGTTTCAGACAACGCCAAGCGGGAACGGACATTCGGCCTGTCTGCTCTCGCGGCTGGAGCGAAATGATGGTGCAACAGCAGCGTCGGAAGCTAGAGGAGCGACCCCAAACTTGGAAGAACGAATACACATGGCAAATGAAAGAACCGAAACAAAACACTGGTATTGTTTTCCGTAAATCTTAAATTTACGTTCTTTCGCCTTTTGCTTTTTTCTTCAAAACTAAAAACTGGTCAATTAAAAAAGGAAGAAGAAAGGCCAGAGCCACAGGCACCCGGCCCAGGAAACAGACTCTGCCCGGCTGCGCGCTCCCCTCCCTCCTCCTCCCGCCTCGGCCTTGGTGGCCTGGCATAGGTTTGGAAGCGGCTTCACAGTCTTGTTATGGAAGAGTCCTTATCCTGCCCGTTCTGTTTGTGGTCTTCTAGGAAAGAAAAGAAAAGCTTGTTTCAAAACCATACACTTGGGATGACTGGCGAGAATTCGAGAACAGAGGCTCTGTTCTTGCAGCTGTGATACTGAGCCACCCTGGGCCTAAGGCAGAGGCGAGGAGCCAGTGAGACGCCAGATGCGGAGGGCTCGGGGCTCTGGGCTTGGTGCACGTGATGTGGCCACGCAGGTCCTCTCTCGGGGGAATACACAGGGACACATCCCGTGGACCACATGGAGGGGTCCCCTCCTGCAGAGAGCACTGGAATAATGGACCTGTACCTTTTCCTACCTAACCTGTAGACCACATGGAGAATTCTCTACGGAAAACGTTTAGTGTTGGATGAAGTATAGAAGCTTTGGGTTCAAGTTACTTAGCCTCTTAGTCCGGGCACCTTCAGTCTTAACACGAGGATCATCATTTGTCCCTCACAGGGTTGCTACGAGGGTCTGATGTATGTAACGTATGTAAAGGGTGCAGCATAGAGAAAAGCCTCAACAAATGCTATTTTATTATAATTATGTTTGTTAAGGGTGACTGTGTAGGCAACAGGTGCACCCTGCAAACTGTGCAGGAGGCCGCCGCGAACAGGGGCAGGTTACCAGGGCATAGGCCCCCCTACTCCACCCGCACCCCGCCCCCCCGGCACAGAGGATAGGCTGCAGGTGCTCAGGCACAAAAAGTGACTCAAAGTGCTGGAGACTCTCCTTGATCTGGGGATACAAAAACTACTTCCCTATAATCTTCACCCAAACATGACCCAACATGGGTGGTGAAACCCCAGAGGCCAAAGTGCAGACAAACATATTTCAATTTGGTATCTACAAAAGCTACAGCACATCGAAGATGACGTAACACAGCCATGCATGTATTTTTTCCTGTCACGTAGAACACGCCCGACCCCACCCCCTACCCTCCCTCGGCCCCCCTCAGAGGCACACACACTCCACTGGAGAAAATCATTTGTACGCTGACTACTCTCACACTGTTTGTAAAAACTGCTAGATGTACCCCGGATAGTCCCACCGTGAAACCACATCTTGATCAGTAGCCACAGCTCACCAGAGGCCTAGAGAAAGGGCTGATGGATCAGGGCCCCGAGCAAGGCCCTTCGGTCAGCTCATTAATTCTCACAATAACCTCAGGAGGTAGGTGTCACCTTTGCCATTTAACAGGTGAAAACACTGAGACTCAGAGAATGTGCCTAATATCACACAGCTGCGATTAATAATCGGGGCTAAGACTTGTGTGTTTGTTATGTGTCAGGCGTTTTCTACAGGCTTTATGCAAATAAATTAATCCTCACAAAAGCCATACGGGGTAGGGGCCATTACGATCGCCTTGTGGGTGGGGAAACTGAAGCACAGAGAAGTTAAGTAACTTAGCTAAGGACACACAGCTACTAACAAGAAGGCCAAGCTCCAGAAGCCAGAAAGCTATGCTCTTAACTGGAGCTGAGGTGTGAACCAGGGTCTGTCCCAAGGCCCTCACGCTCTCGCTGATGACCCCATGTCCTTCTTCCCCTGTGACTTACCGGCCGGCTGTGTCCTGGGCTGGATATGCTTGAAGGGCTGGGCTGTGACAAAGCTAGGCTGCTATTTTTCCCGACCTGAAAGACACCAGCGAAGTCCCACTCAGATCCACCGGTGTCCCGCGGCGCCCAGGGTACAACAGCGCCCTCCAGTGGTGTGCCATCTCAGATGGCAGAGAGGACACAAATGGCTCCGGGGGCACCTCCCGTCCAACAGGGAAAGTGGAAAGGAGGGGAACTCTTAATTCTGCTTCCCAGATGTGCCCTGTGAGTTTCAGGGATGAGGATGAAGGCGTCTGGCGAGAGGTCTCGCCCCTCCGGGGGCTGGGAGGCACTTACCCTGCAGAGGCCCTGCTTCTCCGCCTCTGACCTCCCAGACCCGTCCCAGACCTATCTTGCTCCCAGCCCAGACTCCCTGGCACTAGCTCAGGATAAAAGCTTGCCTCTTATTCTGGGTCGGTTTTCAAGGCCACGGGACACAGTGAACACCGTGCTGTTCTTTAGGAAACTAGCCAGTCAGGTGGGAGCAGGTACGGGGGCGGGGGGAGGGGGCAATGGGTGTGGCCATCGGGCTCCTCCCCTTCCTGTCCTGGGCACGTGGTGGGCGGGCTCCTCGGGTGAGTACCCTGCCCACCCACAGGTCCTCCTTGGGCCTACAAAGAGCTCGTCCTCTGTGTTAACGCAGCTTGGCATAAAGACGTCTGTCTTACACTCGCAGTCTTGTTTTTCTGTTCAATTTAACATCTCTGTGGGAAATTCTGGTCTTACACCTACCAGATACAATTAAGTAGATTCCCAAAGCACATATTTACCTTGAATTTCTTCAACCTACATCATGCTTCTCCCAGTCTCCTAACAGAATTGCAAAGGCCTTTCCCCAGCACTTGGCCATCCCCAGGGGTTACGCTGGACAAAGGTTTTCTAAATGGCCCAGTGACAAGAACCCAGGTATCACCCACATGAGAGTCAATGAGGGCTAGACCCGAGGCAGCTGTTCAAGGCATCAGCTTTTTTGATTTCCCTCCTGATAAATACTCTGGTAGAGGCCTGTCTGCTCCTTTCACCACTGGTTTTGACTAATTCATTGTTTGCTAAACATTTCATACAGTCCTGCTGACCCAGGGACAAACGGCAACGTTGACTCAGTACAGAGACATTCCATGAACACGGAGGCATGGAGGTTAAGAGCCCAGACTCCAGAGCCAAACTGCCTGGGTTTAAATCTCCGCCCTACTATTTCCTTGCTGTGTGACTGGGCATGTTGTTTAACATTCCTGTGCCTCAATTTACTCATTTGTAAAATGGGGGATAATAACAGGTAATGAATGAATATATCTGAAGGGCTTGGAACAGAGCCCATCCCTAAATAAGTGTTAGCGACTAGAACTTTATCTAAAATGGGTGACACTAGGGGGTGCCTGGATGGCTCAGTTGATAAGTATCAGACTCCTGACCTCAGGGTTGTGAGTTCAAGCCCCGTGCTGTCAGGGTGTGGCCTGTAAACCAGTGCAGTGGCACCCCTGACCTGCTGACTCAGAGTCTGCATTTAATAAGAACCCCCCCAACACACACCCCCAGGGATTCCTGTACACATTCAAGTTTAGGAAGCCCTGGTTCTGCCCTTCATTGTCCTGAGGCCTGGTGGTGGCCCTGACTAGCAGAGTAGTCTCAGGGCTGGCCCTCCTCCCTTACACCCCTGGAATTGGGGGTCAGACCCTGGGACACCTGCTGCAACTGCAGACGGGTATGAATGTCCCAGGCTCCAGTGCGAGGACCTACGTCTCCCCCTATCTCACCTTGGCCTCAGTTGGCAGCTTGCCTGGCCCTTGGGATCCAAACGTGCTGTCTTGCATGTGTCTACTTGTGATTTGTGAATCCCCCTCAAGATGTTCTCTTCGTGAGGTTTTAACTAGCCTCATATAAAGACGACATAAAACATTAAAACATCTGTTTAACAACTGCCTCTCATCTCTCCGAAGTCCTCATCCCCACACAGGGCTGGGCTTAGGTTCCGGCCCGCTTAATTCTAAACCTGGGCAGCCGCAGCCCACCGTAAGGTTCCGGGGCAGGCTTGCGGGCTCAGCCCTCCGCCACCGCCGCCCTCTCCTGGGTGCCCAAGTGGCAGCACCTGGAGGGGCTGTGGGCCTCTCCTAATAACTCCCCCACTCCCACCCGGGGGGAAAGACCAGGCTTGAGGACGTCTGAGCTTGGACTCTTCTCTCCCCATCCTCCTGGGCTTCCTCACCATACAGCCTCCTACTTGCACGGTGACATCATTGGACACTTCTGTGCCGGTTGGTGTGAGATGCAGTTTTACCGTAGGAGCGGGAACAGTCAGTCACCCGGGAGGCGGCAGCACCAGCCACCACACCCCAGATGGTCCGCCCCCCACATCACTGAACGTGCCTGGGCCTCGGGCTCCTCCTAAAGGGCTTTCCAGAAATCAGATTTAATGAGATCGTCCTCAGAACTCAAGATACAGAAGAGACAGAAGTGGAGAGGGAGCTCAGCATCGCCCCGTGCCTCAGTTTCCTCGTCTGTAAAGCGGTGATAACAAATGCACCAACCGCTCTGGGTGGCGGGGTTTAAGCAAAGTGACACTTGCATAGTGCTTAGAACAGCTCAGCACACAGTGAGAGCCGCACAAAGTACGTGTCCACTAAACCGTGCTCAGAAGAGAGGGTGCTCTCTGTTACCGGCCTGAGCCACCCGGCTCAGCAGGGGCACTGCCCAGCCCCCTCCGCCCCCCAGAGCCCACGAAGGCAGTGCCAGGAGGCCCCTGGAAGCACGGGTCCCTTACCTGCCGAGAGGAGGTGCTGTTAACGGGATCGGGCACCGGTGCGAGAAGGCTGGGCGGGGTCTTTTTGTGAACGCTATTCATACCAGGCATTTTAGTGATTTTACAGGCTTTGCTACTAGAACTCGAGTTCTTACGCTTTTTTCCTTCTGATTTGTCAAAAGAGAGGGGCAGCGAAGACACGGCATTGTGTGAGGCCAGAGAGAGGTCCCCTGCAAGGGAGGGCACAGAGAGGGGACAGGAGTCACTGCTGCCGCCCACCGAGCCCACGTGTCTCACTATGTCCGCGGGGCCGCCGGGCAGCGAGGTCCGTCCTGAGGGCTCCAGTTTGGCACTGAGTGGGCTCACCCCATTGTTTGAGTTGTGCACAGACAGACTGTTATAGGGAGGGGCCGCCTGATAGGAGTTCAAAGCTGAACTGGCATTCAAAACACAGTTCTTTTTGTGGGGCCCTGATAATGGAGACGAGAGGGATGTCTGCAAGGTTAATGAGGAGGAGGAGGAAGTCGAAGGCTGCGGCTTCCTCTTTTTGTTACTTGGAGACTCGTCGCTACGGGCAGACAGGTCTTTGACTTTTGAGGATTTGCTGGTTTTGGTTTTGGATGGCTTGTGGGATGGGGAAGGGATGACGGCTGGTATCGGGGACACGGCAGATGGGGCCTTGAAGGTTGAGTCCATGATGCTGAGGGTTGCAGCCACATGGGGGAAAGCTGTGGTGTGTGACATGAGGGCGCTCGGGTCCGGCGACGCCACAAAAGCTGCGTTTGAGAGCATGGCTGATGTCATTATGTAAGAAGAGGTGAGTCTCGAGCTGATGGGAGCTGAAGGAAGATACACAGCACTGGGGTTGTTGAAAGGCTGGGAAACGGATGCTGGAACGGGGGTGGTGATGTGGGCTGCTGGCGAGGGCATGGGGCTATCTGCCGCAGGAGGGATCTTCCTAAACATGAGAGAAGAGTGAAAGAGAAACCGTGAGAAACAGGCTTGGCAGCGCTCCAGAGGCTTGAATACGTGTGAGCGGCAGGGCTACAGAGAAACCCCGGTCGGACCACACTATGGAAGATGAAGCCTGGAAAGATGGCGGACTCTGAATTATGGCCCTTCCCTGTGGCTCCCCCCATTGCAACATCCAGCAACCTAGTTTTAATCACTTTCAGGTTCTCAGATCCTTTTCTCCATGCTTGGCTACCGGATAATGGCTGATTTGGGTTCATGAATCAAGTCGACTGTTATTTAGAATATAAAATGCCCCAACAGTGTTCTCTCCCTCTCTCTCCCTCTTTTCTTTTTTTGGCAGTGATGACGGTGATTTTTAATGAGAAGTAGTCATTTCACAGGTAGGTCCTAACTTGAAGTCTTCAAGAAGTGTGAGGACAGGGCTTTGCCACCTGCACCTGGGGGACAGCCCTGCACACACACTGCCTTTCGGGCCTTCCCAGCAACCCCCGCCCCCGCTGCTGGCAGGCCAGCACCCTCTTGCCTACGCTGTCTGCAGCCTCCGCTTTATTCTGCAGAGAGGCATGAACACGTGAGCTTGGGCTGCTGGCTCCGATTTATTCTTATTCACCTCACCCGACCTCAGCTCTTGCTCTGAGGGCTACAATGGGGGTGTGGCTGCACTTCCACAGTCTTCCCGTCTCTGTGCTAGGATGGGGTGAAATGACAGGGACCCACAAGGATCCAGAGCAGGGGGTCAGGAATTTCCAGTTTTTTCTGAAGACAGATGCAGGATATGGGCACAGGAGAACACATGGTCGGGGGGAGGGGGTCTTCCAGAAGGTTGGGGGGTGCCTGTGAGCAAACTCCCTGCCCCCTGCACTGTGTGGGGTCCAGGCCAGCACCAGGGGGCAGGTCACTCTTGGGGCCTTCCTGGAAACTCCGTCTGTGGACTCCCACCTCCACTCCATGGTCTGGCTCGAGGTTGCTGCTACTCTGGGAACTGGGAGGAGCACAGGGGTCTTGGGGTCACCATTTGCTCCTGTTTTTTTTTTTTTTTTGCAGGAAAGGATACTGACCTCAGGAGCCAGGTGAATATTTTCAAACAGGCACTTTCCTATCTTTCCCCTTGCTCCCCCTCCCTGCTTCCCTGGAAATCATTTTCAGTGTAGCTGAGCCATCAGGAACTAACTCTCTCTTTGAAAGCAGCACTTGAAGGTGGGCAGACTTGGGACTTGCACCCCCAGGCTTTGAGCAGGTGTGAAACGGGGCCTCTCAAAATTCCTTGGCTCCTTGGAAGCCGCAGGATGGGGTGCCCCTGGACTCCAGAAAGAGTAGATGCTGAGGAGGGAATTCCTCTCCTAGCGCTGCCCTGAGGACTCGGTTTTCTGCCTGCAATCTGGTGGAGCTTATGGCTTCCATCTTTAGGGTGGAATCCAGAGGAATCCTTGAATACAGAAGCACAGGGTCCTTGAAAACATCAGATCACACGGATCAAATATAAGAGGAAAAACGTTGCCAAATCCACTGTGGCTGTGATGGCCTTCGGAAATCTACTTTTTCTTAAGCCCAAAGGACGTAAAGGTCCTGTCGGTCAGTGCTCCTTAGTACTTGTTGCAATGAACCAATGAGTGAATGAATGGATGGATGGATGGGTGGGTGGATGGGTGAGCGTGGACTCTCGGCAGCAACATAACTATGCATGCGGGGCAAGGACTCCCACGACAGCAGACCCGAGAGGCCTGGACCCGCCCTTCAAACTGTCCGGCACTGCACAACCCCGCCCTGACGCTATCGGGAGGACTTCTCGGGAAGTGTGATGCTAGGACACTCTCCCCGCCGTCTCTGTCGCCAGCCTGCTCCATCTTTCCCTGACTCCAGTTTCTTACCAGCTAAAGTAGGGATAGAAATACACGCGGGCAGAGGTTTGGCAGTGACTTGTTAAGAAATGTTATTTACGGATACCAGATGGCTCATTTAGAGAGGACCCCAATCAATGGCCTTAACCAGGATCGACTATGAATGCCCCGCTTTATAATTTTCCCATTAAATCGCGTAAGTGTGTTTCGACTCGTGAGGACAAGCAGGGCTGAAGTCGTCGGTGTTACCCGGCTGACACCCGGGGGAGGCTATTTTCTTCGTCTACCTTCTGTCCCTTTTCTTCCTCTCCCCACTAGTCCTAAGTGGAGGGCAGAGGCGGAGGGGAGAAAGGGCAGGGGAGAAGCAGGGCGAGGGGCATGTGGCGGCTCACCGTCCCGGGAAGCCCCTGCCTCCCGCGCTCAACAGTTTATGTGTTTTTCTAGGTGGATGGCAGAGGACTTCAGCTCTGCGGGCTGTGCCCTGGTTTCAACTTTGCACGCTGGCCTAGGGAAGTCCCATACAAAAGCCCACAGATGCAAGAACAGCACTGACAGCGCCCCTCCTCCCCTGCCAGCTGGCGTGGAGATCCAGATGCTGACCTGGCTGAAAGAGAATACTGTGTTGGCGTCTCCTGATGCAGAGTTAAATGCTTGTTAAAGAAAAAAGAGTCTTGGCCGTTCCTTTTCTTCCTAATGTCTTCCACGCCCCCATCGGCTGCCATCCCTCCAGGTTCGGGCCCGTCGGGGCCTGGGGTTTGGGCAGCGAGGTTGAGAGGGCAGCGGGGTGCTACGCTCTCCAGAGTTGACACCCAGGCAGCCCCAATGTTGCTCAGTGACAGCAGATTGGTTAGGCAAGTCCTGAAAAGGGGGGAGGGACCTGATGCCCTGGGGCTCGGGTTTCTGTGCCTGAGGAGGAAAGGAATATGGAGCTTGAGCTGACAGGACACCAGGTAGCGAAATACAGATCAACACATTCCTTCCACGTGTCCGGGATTTACACTTCCACAACACAGGAGCGCAAAGGGCTGCGAGAATCGCCAGGGCTGGCTGCCATCTTGGGGGAACAATTGCACAAGGGTCAATCACCGAAACACCGAGAACCCAGGAGTCCCGCATGCAGCGCCCGGCGGAGGCGGTTTAGAGCGGACCCAGGCAGACACGGAGGGCGCCCCTTGGACACACTGAGCTGTCACTGCAGTGAGAAGAAACGATAAGCTTCTCTTGTGGCCCTTTCCTATTTGGTAGTAAGTGTCACCATGGAGTGCACTGGGACTGCTTCCCGCACCCCCCCGTGGGGCTGGCTTCTGCTAGAAGGTTGGCTCTGGAGGCTCTTTGGGCATCGCAGTGGAAAGGGGCTGAGGTGCCACAGCTGCTGGGGAGAGGGACCAGCTCTGAATTCTGCTCCCGTGTCCCCACAGCACCTTCCCGTTGTCAGGAACGCCTTCTCACGTTTCCCGGGCTTCCCTGGGAGGGGTGAGGAGCTTGGCAGTGGCTTTCCTGAACCGCCTGGGCCTAGACCTGAGAGGTCCGTGATGCTAACGGATTAGGATGTCCCCGGGGCTCACTTTTGTAGGAGTGGGGGCGCGGGCTGGCCGTGCATTACCGAGGGGCCAGGACGCAAGCCCCGTGTGTGCTGTGGTTGCAGAGGGATCTAGGTTGTCACTTCTTTACGAGGGCATTTGCCTAAGTCAGGAAGTTTCCTTCCCTTTTTTATGAATCTCCTGTTAAGACGTAAATACACTGGGAGATGTTGGAGAAGAAAGGGGGCTCAGAAAATGGAATATAAGCTGGGGTGTGGTGGGGAGAGAGCTCTAGCGAGGCGGGAAGGGCCAAAGACAAGCTTAACTAACTTCAAACATCACTCAGGATCTGCCTGTTGGCCGCGGTACTTATTTTTTTCACAGGACATTAAACAATTAGAAATTGGTCCATAACCATTGTGAAATTTTTAGTTTTGACATTGTAGCATTAACATTATAGATAGAGGCATATTCTTAGTATTCTTAAATGTTCTTAGTCATAGCAAAAAGGCCCTTTAACACTCTTAAATAAACAAGGTCTTTTCTAACGCCTTTTTCACTTAGTTTAGAAGATTACCAACCCGAAAATGATCTCCAAAGAGGACAAAGCATACCACACGTCGTATGTGTCCCTGAGAAACTGTGGGAAAGCCATTAAGTAGAACTGGCATTTACGAATTAATCAGGGATCCCGATTTCAGAATCACTTTGTTCTATGAAAAGCCGACTACCACATTCATCCAGAAAGTTAGAGTTCAGACAGTCGTGGGGCAGCTCGGAGCGTATATTGCACAAAAACGGCTCACTTACTTCCACATCTGTGAATTCAAGTGTTTTTCTACCATGGAGTTTAGTGCGAATCGAAAACGATCCCATCTTCTATCAAACACATAGTACCCTCGTCCCATGAGGCGACTCCCGAATGAGCAAAACTGTGAGGGGAAAAAACATTTTAATTTTGATTACAGGTTAATAAGCTAATATAAACCATGCAGAGAAAAATAACATTCGCACAAAAACACACAGGGGTACAATTTTACTCAAAATAAAGAAGCAAATAGTACTGAAGCCAAAAATATTTCTGTGGTGCTTTTGTCTGTGCCCTTGATTTTTTGCAGAACCTCGCGTTAGGACTCAACAGTAGTGACATTTAATTTTCTGTGGCACTGAGGGCTACCTTCTCTACACCTGGGATCCAGCCAGTATCATAGGTTCAAAACAAACACACACACAAAACCAAACCAACAAAACAAAACAAAACCAGTAGCCAGGGGGATTTTTCAGCACTGCCTGCTTATGGTATCATCCGTCTTCCTCAGGGACTCAGCGGTTCCCTGCTTCTCATCGCAGTAATGGACACTGCTTGTCCTGACGCAGTCTGCCAACTGGTCAGAGCTTTCCTATCTGTTGTCAACAGAGCCACTTCACTTCCAATGAGGCCATAAACTCCTTCCTTCCCCAGTCCTGACCTCACGTCCACCTCTCAGCACTTGCAAGCTGCCCTGCGACACATCACCGTCACCACGCTTCCATTCATGCTGTTCCCTTGGCTTGTTCATGCTGTTCCCTCTGGTCCCTATCTCCTTCCTTCTCTTGAAGTCCCAATTCTCCCCTGCCTGAGCACCCTTATCAAGACTCTCATTTCCAATGGCCCTTATCTGACCAACCTCGTCCCTCTGAGCTCCCACCACACACCTATCGCATGCTTTATTACATTTCACCTTGGAATTGCTGCATGGCTGTTTTATGTTCTCTCTATAGAATGTCTATGTGCCTCGCTTGATTTTAAATGTATAAAGGCTAAAGCCTTGTTCTCTTCTTCCTCCTCCGTATGAGGGTGGCAGGGAAAGGATTTGGGCTAAAGAATGGATTGGAGAGACAAGGTCCTACAAAATGTTTAAAGCAAATCATCACATTTAGAACACGTGGCTGAAATATGAGCAGTAAGATGTTTAATGAACATCACTGGATTATGATGTTAGGGCAACCAGAAGGCCAGCGGACAGAAATGCGAGAAGCGACCTCCGAGAAGGTGACATTTGGCTGGTCTAGAGCTGAGGAGAGTCTGCACAAGACTCTATAACTCAAATACAGCTTCTCCCCCTTTCCTCAGACCTCCCAGCAGCTCCCTGGCCTCTATCCCAGACAGTGCTGGGTTTGGCACTCATTCCACAAACCCTTCCTGGAACCAGCCTTTGGAACGGTTCTTCGGAGGAAATGCAAGACCTTCCCTTTGTTTTATTTCAGCTTATGTTTTGGGGGTTTTGCATTAAAATTTTGTCACCCATCAAATCTTGTACTGCTGATGAAAAACTCTTTCGTGCACTTTCCTATCAAGTGCTTACAGATCGAGCAAGAAAATATACAAAGGGGGGATTCTCCAATGTGGAAGCTGGTCCCCAGGAGCACGTGGGAGCTGTTCCAGGTCAAGACATCTTTTCTTCTTTCGTCCCAGTTGCTAAAGACACCCTGAATGACCGTTTGTGACAAAAAATGATTTAATGTATCAACTGACCATGAGAGAAAGGATAAAGCAAGGAAACAATCCATGCGCTTTCCATTTAAATCAGCAAAACATTAAGGGCACACAAATCCGCCATACCCAGAGTTGACCTAATCCACTGGAGCCTGGCAGCCTGGCAGTTGGACAAATATCCCATGCTCTGGAGTCTGGCCTTCTGGTGGAGTCCAGTATCTCTTTAGAATCGGAAGCTGGAGGCTCCCTATTGTCTCTGCTACCTAGGTCTCTAATTCCATACAGATGCAAGGTTAACCGCCCAAGAGGCTCCTGTTCTCCGCCGCATAGCGTGGCTTCAATGGCACTGCCGATCCTCACTGTGCCAGCCCTGTGCGGACTCCGCTGATGGCCAGTCTCATCCACTGCCATCCCACCCGTACTTCTCCCCCTCTTTTTCCTGCCTAATGGAGCCGCCCTTTTGTTCTGGTATCTGACACAGCACAGGGAGCAGGGAAGGGAGCGGGGTCCCTTCCCAGAACCCTGAGATGAATCATGGCTCCTTTCATCCTGTGTCACTGCAATCCCATCTTCTGAGCCCCTGGTTGGTGTAGGGGTGGGCACGTGACCCATTTCTGCTGGGCGGAAACGGAAGCCTGCTGGGGGAGCTCACTGGAAGATTTCCTTCCTTAAGAAATGATATAAGATAACACCTTAGAAAGAGACTCCCTTTCTGTTTGTCCCTTTCCACCCTTTGGAGAATGCTGGTGGGTGAGGATGTGACATGGGAGCTGTTGCAGGCACAGGGAGACCGTGTACGACAGGCAAAGAGGCTTACGGAAATTCTCCGTCAGCAGCACCATATTGCAGAGATGCTGAACCCAGCTGGCAATCACCTACCTCTGGACCTCTTGTTCCGTAAGATGAATCACTGACTGTAGTGTAGACACTGTATACGAGTTCAATGTTCTATTCCTGGCAGTTAAAGGCATTCCTCCCTGTTCCTATTTCTGCACTGGCCAAGCAGCAAAGTCTCAGGCTGTTGGTGAACCACAGGTCACCATCATCCACAGAAACAGGAAGTGAATTTGGCCTTTATTCATCACACAGATAGAAGGGAGGAGGGACTCACTCTGTCTTGTCACAGTATTGGCTTTTTTAAAAAGATTTTATTTATTTAAGCAATCTCTAAACCTCGTGTGGGGCTCGAACTCACAACCCCGAGATCAAGAGTCACATGCTCCACCCACTGAGCCAGCAAGGTGCCCCCAGTGCAGGATTGATCTTCCCTGCACAGCCCATGACATCTAGGGTTAGTCAAAGGTAACCCTGCAGGGCTCCAGCTGGGACCCGAGCAAACGGGCCATGGGGTTTGACTTTGGCTCCATGATGGTAGCACAAAACAAAAACAAGCCTTCAGCTCACGCCTCCTTACAAATCCCACCTCAATTTCAAGGACTTTCTGAACTGTCAAAAGTGGACTCTTTCAAGGAATTGGGAAGGAATTGTACCTTTTCATTAATCAGTAATCATGCTGATGTGAAATGCTTCTTCCTCTCTTCAACACACACCTACACACACACACACACACACACACACACATTCTCTCTCAGTTCTGCTGCCACATGGTCACACCTACTAATAACAATAAAACTCAGAATCAACAGGGGAGAAAAGCAGCTAGGGCTCGCACCTGGCGTACTGCTAAGACAGACGGTTTCCAAAGCAGGTGAGCTAGACGAACTCTGGAAACCAGAGGCTCCATTTTTAGCTGGGCAGGGCCGCAGGGTCAGCTCCCCAGTGCACTTATATAAACACCATTTCTCAGGCATTCTTGCTTCAAGGTGGACCAGGGATACTCGGATGTTTAAAGGATTATAACCAGTAGGGGGCCCTGCCCTTTCCTTCTGTGATTTTCAAGGGTAATTCGAAGGCAATCATTCAACCCCAGGGTAAACCTTTCCATCAACCACTGTTCTGGCAGCCTCTCCTTCGGAATGCGTGCTGTCTGGCAGGACGACCTAAATGCCTGCAGGGCACTGGCAGGGGAGGGGAGGGAATGCAAGGATGGAAACACGGTGGCCTACCGCAAGAGGTCTGGGGTGGTGGGTAGAGAAATGACAGTCTAACTTCTCGGGTTCGTCAGCTCCGTCCATCTCCCCTTCATCACTTGATAGTCGGCTGGTGAGGTCACTTCCAGCGGGGGGCAGGGGGGGTTCTGGGGTGTAGCCACTGTGATTTGAAGATGTGCTGCTGCTGATGCTATTTGCAGATGATGGTCTGAGGGCAAAGGAGAACAGACAGAATGAACTTTGCTAAGGGAGGAAGACCCACCCGGTTGAAGGGCGCTCGGAAGGCAGACCGATCAGCTCTCTCAATACATCAAGGAAGGAAGGTCAATGGCAAATTTACGCGAGGGAAACATTCAGGCTGAGATCAGGTTAGCATCAACCAGCTTTCTACAATGATCCATGGTGCTTAGGTTCTGCCCTGCTGAAGTTCAGGCACCAGGGAAAACTCCAGCAGTATAAGTGGAATATAAAATACAGTAATAGAGAATTAACTTAAAACTAGTCTTCTAATGAATTCAGTTACAATTACTCATCTGTTTGCATGAAAGTAATTTGTACTTGCCATGTAGTTGCTTCTTCCTGAAAGTGAAAACTGACAGGAAGACCAGCCAAGTAAACAACTTCAAACCATTACCAGAATATCATTCGTGATGGAAGATAGCCCTCCACTTGTTTTTTGGCTACTAAACTATAGCTTTATGAAATTATCACACTGGCATGAAAAAAGGTTTTGTCCCAGTGATGGGGCACAAGTCTCTTACTCCACAGCCACATCTGTTTCTTGTATTCTTTTTCCTTTTTTTTTTTTTTTTTAGTAAGCTCTACACCCAATGTGGGGCTTGAACTCATGACCCTAAGAGCTGCATGCTCCACCGACCCACCGACCAAGCCAGCCAGGCACCCCCAGATGCGTTTCTTTTTTCTTTTTTTAAGATTTTATTTATTTATTTGAGAGAGAGCAGAGTAAGAGAGAAAGCATGAGGGGCAGGGGGAGGGGCAGAGGGAGAGGGAGAAGCAGACTCCCTCCTGAGCAGGGAGCCCAACACGGGGCTGGATTCCAGGACTCTGGAATCATGACCTGGGCCTAAGGCAGACACTTAACAGACTGAGCCCCACCTGGGAGCTCCAGATGTGTTTCTTAATATTGAGCCACACGTAGTTTAATTGTATCTCCTGAGGATGAATGTTTCCATTTAACTCGTGACAAGCCCCTAGAACCACAGGCTGGCATGGTCGGCTTACAATAGGTGCTGAAGAACTATGCTTCTCAATGAAGGAATAAACAAGTTCCTTGTGTAGGAACCATCCAGAAGACCTCATCTCGATGAAGGCTGAGCTTACAGGAAAGCAACGTCACAGTAAGAAGCACTGTATGCTTCACCAGCAGCAAAAACCAAAACAGGCAAAAGCAAAAACAGACCAAACATATCTGTGTCAGTAAAAGACTTAGAAGAGGAATAGTCAGTTATCAGTTGTTTTTCCTGCTTCTCCATTCTTATCAGGTGTTTGACCAGGGAGAAATACAGGGAGAAAAAGAAGTTTGGGAGGAAAAAAAATCCAGATTTTTTTTTAAAGATTTTATTTATTTACTTGTCAGAGAGTGAGAGCGCGAGCGACCACTCCTCCGCTGAGCAGGGAGACTGATGCGGAACTCGATCCCAGGACGAGTTAAGGCAGACGCTTAACTGACTGAGCCCCCCAGGCGCCCCAAAATCCAGATCTTTAAAAAAAATGGATTTTCTGCATTCTGCTTTGAGAACTGCCCCTTCGAGCAACATGCAGCAACACTGTTGATTTCCTCCCTTCTCCCTCATTTTCACTCTCAATTCCTTCCAGGTGTCAAATAGCTGAGTTCAGACCAGATCCTCAAAGCACAGTCCGTGAAAAGCAAAGCCACAAAGGTGGAAACAATCCAAATGCCCAACAATAAATAGATGAATGGATAAAACATAATATGGTATATCCAGACAATGGAATATTAGTTAAGTCTTAAAAAGGAAGGAAATCCGGACACAGCTACAACATGGATGAACCTTGAGAACGTGATGCTGAGTGAAATAAGCCAGTCACAAAGGACAAATATTGTATGATTCCACTTATGTAAGGCACCCGGAACAGTCACGTTCATAGGGACAGAAAGTAGAAGGGTGGTTATCATGTATCGGGGATGGGTTCAGAGTCTCAGTTTGAGATGACAGAAAGTTCTGGAGATGGATGGTGGTGACGGTCGTGCCACAATGTGAATGTACTTATGCCATGAACCTCTACACTTAGAAATGGTTAAAATGGTAAATTTTGCCACAATAAAAAAAAACCAAACCCACAGGAAACCAAAAACAAGGCTGCAGGTGGTTTTTCAGTGTTCCTCTAAGAACTCTGTTGGTGTGACAATTTGTTATTGACTATCACCTTCCTATATTTATGAAAACAAAGATGCCACTCATTCTGCATGTTCCAAGGGTATAGTCCAGAGAACACATCACCTCAGGTGCATTCCCAGATACTTACTCTCCTGTATCAGAAGGGGCAACAACATTATTGCCTATTTACAGCTGAAGACCAAAACACTGAAACAATTTTGATAATGCTGAACCATATAAAGAAAGAAAATGGCATCCATAATCCTGCCACTCAAGATCAAGTGCTATTACCATTTTGATTTATATCCTTCCAGATTTCTCTACGGTGCATACATGGGCACATGCATTTTTAAGCAAGAACTGGATGACACTGTATGTACTATTTTGAGACATGCTTTTTTTTTTTTCCAGCCTAGTGATGTTGTAGAAATCTTTCCATGTGTAGAACTGTATCATCATTTTTAATATTCCCCAACATTCCATAGTATGGATATATCATAATTTACTCAACTAGTCTATTGATGGACATTGACATTGTTTCCAAAATTTCTAGCAGGCTCTTTTTGAGGCCTTCCCTATGGTGATAGGACCTCCTTGGCCTGCAGAAGATAAAAGTGATCTGGATTTTGTTAAGTGTGATTAATAGTATTTTGGTTATACAGGAAAATATCTTTACTTTTTAAAGATGCATGTGGAAATCTTTAGAGGTGAAATGCTGTATCTGTAATTTACCTCAAAATGTATCATCAGAAAATGTACATGAAGTAAATACAATTGCGAAATATTAATATTATAGCTGTTAAAATCAACAGTGTTGCTTCACACCTAGCACTAGGTATGCACGTGCTTGTTTTATTATTCTTTCTACTTTTCTGTACATGGGAAAAATTTCATAACAAAAAGTAAAAAAAACCCTCAACAACAGAAAAAAAAACAGAAAGTGAGCTAGTAGTACAGATACATGTAAGGAAATAGCTAAAGAACTTCCTGTTATATGGGCCACATGGATCGAACACACCTGTCTCCTCATCCTCCCAAAACACTACTAAAATCACAGTAAAAGGATAAAAACGGTAGGGCCCCGAAGAACAAAGAGATCAGCAGAAATATAGTAATCCTTATGGTGATTACTTCCCAGCCTCCATTTCACTCCTAAACCAATAATGGAAATCTCATTCATCTTCCTAATGATTGGTTTGGAAAAGGGTGTGAGAAATACATAAAAATTTTTTTCTGGGGGGAGGTTGCAAAGATTTTCCTCATTTTTAAAACGAGACACAAGGAAAAAGTGGTCTTCACCTTCTTCTGGATGTCTCTGGAAGTGCGGCAGCCAACTTGCTATAAACTTTGAAGATGAAACCAGAAGACTGAGGAGGATGGAGTGAAAGAAAGTCAGGGAACGAGAGCCAATTCCTCATCTTTGGGGACTGCTGCTCTTTCACCTCTGGGCTTCTTGTCATGTGTGATAAGAACATTTTATATTACTTAAGCATTTAGTAAGATTAGGTTTTCTGCTACTTGCTCCTGAAGCATCCCGACTGATACTGTGTATACACGAGACTAGAACATACTTTCAGAACACAGAATGTGTCTGGAGAAGCATAAACCGCAGGGTAAAGAGCTGACCTACCACAGAGCCTCTGAGAAGCAGGGCACCTGGACCTACCTTGAGCTGCAAAGGTCATGGGTGAGGTGAGGGCTAAACCTAGTGGGAAAGTTGAAAGTCTTCCCATGTGGTAGCTGGACCCACAGGTCAACACTACGACCTCACACAGCCGATGACTCACCATTGCCCCTGCCAGACCCCAGCCCTTCCCATCAACTCTCCAACAAGGGAATAAAAGTTTACTCTCCAGAGAAACTGAACTGGAGAGACCCTAGACAAGGGGCTGCCAGGCTCAGCAGAGAATAGGAGAGAGGCACAGGGCTGGAAACAAGGTGACCATGGGCTATCTCGAGTCAAATCCTCAGTGGGCATTCCCAGAATGCCTATCACCAGGCACATCATGGGGAAGTCTTACCCTGAGAAACTGAATGGCCCGGGGCAAAGACTTCCAGATCGTGCCTTTGGGAACCCTCCAAAAAAAACTTGATTGGTGACCTGATGACCTTTTTGTTGACAGTCCCACACACAAAGACTTCCAATCAGCCTGTTAGCACTTCTCTTCTAAATGTGAATGGTTAGGGATCACTGAACATTTCTGGAACATCTCCATCATGAGAATGACCAGCCAAACATCAAACGCATGAACACACACATGAAAGAAATGAAGACAATGAAGCAAAGAGGAAAAAACCAAAAAAACACATCTTAAAAATATTAGAATGGTATTACCTCTGCAAAATGATAGTATCTTGCAGGATATTATAAGAAGCAATTATAGGAGTGTGGCTCAGTCAGTTAAGCATTCAACTCTCAATTTCGGCTCAGGTCATGATCTCAGGGTCTTGAGATCAAGCCCCGCGTGGGGCTCCTGGCTCAGTGGGGAGTCTGATTAAGATTCTATCCCTCCCCCCTCTGCCCCTCTCCTCGCTCATCCTCTCATGCACTCTCTCTCTCAAATACATAAATAAATCTTAAAAAAAGAAGCAATTGTAAGAACTTTTTTTTATCTAAGGACCAGATCCTAAAGATTAAAAAAAGTGAATCATAAACCGGTTATTTCATATACAGTTTTGAAGGTAAAATAAAAGAAAATCTTTTAGAAAATGTAACAGGAGATTGAGAGAGCAGGAGAAAAGAGGTAAGAGAATGAAAAGATCAGAGCAAAAGGTCCAACATCCAACTAATGGGAGGCCAATAAAGAGAATAAAGACAATAGAGGGGAGAAAATTAGCCAAGATGTAACATACGAAATTATCCCTGAAACAGGTGCTCATAGACTGAAAGGATCTACTAAGTACCCAGTACTATGAATGAAAAAAGACCCATATTGAATGATCCCTGTGAAATTTCAGAGCCCCAGGTTTCAGATATTAAAAACTGAGCATATGCAAAGAGAATGCTATCAGACTTCCCAATAAAAACCTTGATGCTAGAAGCCAATAAAAAATATCTTCATAATTCTGCAGGGAAATGATTTTCAATCCAGTTATATACTTAGAGAGATTATCAGTTATATGTAAGGGTAGATAAAAACATTTTCAGGTGTGTAAAGTTTCTAAAAATTGACCCCCTTTGCACCTTTCCAGAGGAAGCTCATGGAGGAGATGCTCCATCAGAATAGAGGAGCAAACCAAGACAGAGGGAGGCAATGGGGCCCAGGAAACAGGTACTCTAACACAGAGTAGGTAGAGAGAGCCCCCAGGATGGCAGCAACTACTGTTTTTCCTTCTAAGTCTTTTGGTTCTATTTGACTTTTGAATTATGTGTCCATTTTTACTTTGATTAAAAAAAAAGTTTAATCAAGGAAAGGAAAAAGAAAAAAGGGTTGAAATACTTAATAATAAATTCTACTTGCCAGAAAAAAGAGAGATGAGGGGAGGAGAATCCTACAGAGTGAAACTGTCCATGGAAATTTGTGTCTAGAGCAGAATGGGCTCTGAGAGCAGAGACAGAATCATGAGTGATGATGTCTTGTTTTACTCAAGATATAGGCACCCTCCTGGCAATAATGAAATGGGGGATGCTTTCAAGACCTTCCAGCTCTGATCGCTGTACTTCAGGGCAGAACCTGAGGGAAGGAGCTTGCGGGAACCAACCTATGTCTCAGAAACAAGCCTTGGTGAGGAATGATGGGGAACGGGGTAACTAGTCATGAGAGTGTATTGGAAAGTCACTCGAATTTGTTAAGCTGCCATCCACCCTTCTGATGTCAGCATGACATCACCTGCCATTCTCCATTTACCAGCCTGGTCTAAAGACTATGCGACAATCAATGGTCCCTATCCAGTCCCACAAAGGGAAACTTAGGGAAAGTTCCCTTCTCCACCCCTTTGAGGAAGCATGAGCATCAGTCTGTCTGAGTGCTTTGGGGAAGAGAACACAAGGCAATTGACCTTAACTGAGTCCCTACTATGTGCTCGGCAGGGAACATACATTTTCTCATCCAATTTACACGCTGCTTTAGGTGGGTGTAAGTTATCTACATTTCTCAGATGAGGGAATGGGTGGCAAAGCTAATAAGAAGTGGAAATGAGGGGCGCCTGGGTGGCACAGCGGTTAAGCGTCTGCCTTCGGCTCAGGGCGTGATCCCGGCGTTACGGGATCAAGCCCCATGTCAGGCTCCTCTGCTGTGAGCCTGCTTCTTCCTCTCCCTCTCCCCGCTTGTGTTCCCTCTCTCGCTGGCTGTCTCTATCTCTGTCGAATAAATAAATAAAATCTTAAAAAAAAAAAAGAAGTGGAAATGAGAGTTGATACTATCTGCTTGACTTCAAAGCCCCCCATACTGAGAAATGGATGTAGGAAAAAAACAGAGGGACACACATTAAGTCAAGGCTTACAGTGTAGCAATAACATTTATCCTAATGAAGCCCAAACTGGAGTTGCTTTCACTCCAGAATCATCTCTGCCCTTTTCCAGGTATCTAGAACCTTCTGCCTCTCTCCCCACTACCCGTGCCAGTCTAAGATTCCTTGGATTTTTGTCATTTTTATACCTTTTTAAAAAATATTTTATTTATTTTAGAGAATGAGAGAGATAGAGTGAGAGAGAGTGTGCTCTGCAGTCGCAATGAGCAGTGGGAGGGGCAGAGAATCTCAAGCAGATTCTGCGCTGGGCGCTGAGCGAGTAGCAGGGCTCCATCTCAGGACCCTGAGACCACGACCTGAGCCGAAACCAAAAGTCAGATGCCCAACTGACTGAGCCATCCAGGCGCCCCACTATTTTTACACTTTAAGATTAGATGTGTGAGTGTCCACAAGACAGAGGGGAATATGCCCAGATTCTGTCAGCACTGGCTGCCATGGCCTACCTTTCCTCCCTCCCACCTGGGAGCCAGAGACTGGCTTGTCAGAGCCTGGCTCAACCCTCTGTCCTCCTCCCCCTTTCCACAAAAATCCTGATGGGTTTGGTTGGGCTGGTCATCCATAGCCCTGGGACTTTTTGGGGCATGTAATATGTTCCCTTAGAGTTGGGGCAAAGAAACAGAGCATAGGGGTATATTATTCAAGGGCCCCAGGTTGGTGAATAGCAGCCAGGAGGATGGGCAAATGGAAATCAGGTGGCACCAAGGCCTTTATTTACCCACCCTGCTTTCCATGGAACACTACTACCATTCACTAGCAGCTACCATTAATTGAGTGCGTACTAGGAACTTGGTACTTCTCACCTAATTCTTCTGAGCTCCACTTCACAGATGAGCAGTTCGAAGGCACAGAGGCTCAGAAACATGGCCGCACTCATCTCGTTAGTCAGCACGGAGCTGATATTTGCACTTCCAACCTTGTGCCAGCCCTTGCTACTGACTTTAACTTTTCCAGCTCTAGACCTAAGTTCTTTTTTCAGGAACCCTTGACAAGAGCAGGTTGTAATTCAAGAATATGAGAACTGAAATATCTTCAAGGTTACCCAACGATATGTAAAAAATAAATTCACACATGTTAGCATTTCCTACAAAAGGAATTCACCATTGGGAAGGGATTACAGTATTTCCATTCATGTGTGATATATATATATATTTTGCTAATTATAGTTGATTACTGTGATTGAAATAGCTATAATATATATTATATATCACTAATATGAGGAGATAAATGTTGTTTTAAGTTTTATGCTAGGACATTAAATTCTTTTTTTTTTTTAAAGATTTTATTTTAAGTGATCTTTACACCCAATATGGGGCTCTAACTCACAACGCCGAGATCGAGAGTCACACACTCCACTGACCAAGCCACCCAGCCAAGGCCCCAAGGAGGACATCAAATTCTGATCATGCTTTTTCAATCTCTGATTGTGTGGGGGTCTCATCCTAACTAAAACCAAGTGTGAAAGGAAGTTATTTCCCACCAAGTTTTGAACCGAGCTCATCCCTGAGTTTTCTGGAGTTTATATCAACTGTGAAAACATCCTTAACAATTATTCTGTTAGCCAACACTTGGCCTCATCCTTCCTTTCAGAGACATTCTTTTTGCTGATGAACCACACTCTTTCTGCTTCCTTATGAGAACATAAACACCTGGCATTTCTCTACTGACAAACATTCCCCTGAAAATTAAATTAAAAAAGAACATTAACAATCTGCTCTTGGGGCGCCTGGGTGGCTCAGTCAGTTGGGCGTCTGGTCATGACCTTCAGCTCAGGTCATGATCTTGGGGTCCTGGGATCGAGCCCCACATCCGGCTCATCAGGGGTTCTGTTCAGTGGGAAGTCTGCTTTTTCCTCTCCCTCCGCCCCTCACCGCCACTAGTGTTTTCTCTCTCAAATAAATAAATGAAATCTTAAAAAAAGAAGAAGCTGCTTTTAAGCCTCCACTACCTGTTTTTTTTTTTTTTTTTTAACAGCTGCCCCCTGGCTCCTCCGTTAAGCCAGGTACTCTGCGGGGGGATGAGAGGTGCCTCCATCCGTCAAAATCTACGGTGAACCTATAATAAAAGATGGTTTTCAAACTGGGTTCCCTGGAGCCCTTGGGGACTCCAGGGGGATTCCTCGGATGGGCTGGAGGACAGCAGGCTCTAGGTACATGTGTGATGGGAGCAGAGTGGAGCTAGCTTTAGGTGGAGCAGGTCTCTGCTTTTATACTGGGTACCGTGTTAGGTTCTGTGGGAAGAAAAAAGCTCAACAGCCACAAAAAAGTTTGAAAGCCACTATACAGAGACTTGAAGCCTCTCCCGGAAATCTGGAACAGAACTGCCTGCCTAACTCCAAAGTTCAGGAAAGGTAATACATATCCTTAACCAAATTCTGGCGTTACCGTGAGAGGTAGTTATAAAATGACCCTGCAAAATGACGTGACATTAAGTCGGTGGCAACACCAGGGCAACGGTTATGACGCAGGAAATGGGTGCGGGTGGCTGTTCCACTGGACCGTGTCCTCTGAACCTGATGCCGACCTCGGCAGTTCCGACAGAGGGACTCTGGCTATCGAACGGGATCAGGCTTGTACCAAAGTGGAACGCAGGAGGGTGAGAACCCAGCAGATCCGTCCCAACTGTCATCAAATACCTGCTTTTGCTTAAACAATCAACTCCTTCCCCTTCTTTTCTGTGTTCTCTTAATTCCTGCTTGCCGACCGGACAGTTACCCTTTGAGATTCACGTTGTACGTGATCAGATAAGACCACCCTCTGCACTTCTCATTATTTTATTATTAATGTTTCCTTTTCATGAAGTTATGGATATCTGAGTCTCTTAGCTTCTAAACTCTGAATTCTTGAAAAGCAGGATCTAACTGCATTAATCTCCGTGCCCTTGCTTAAAAGTACCTGACACAGTTCAGGTGTACCTGGGAGATAGCGAGGGTTGGTTCTAGACTGTTCCATAGAGCCAGTATCGCAATAAAGCGAATCAAATACATTTCTTTTGCTTCCCAGCGCCTATAAAAGTTATGTTTACATTACACTGTAGTCTGTTAAGTGTGCAGTAGCATTATACCTAATGAACATGCTTTAATTTAAAAATATTTTATTGACACAGAGACCCAAAGTGAGCAAACACAGTTGGAAAAATGGAGCTGACGGACTTGCTCGACGCAGGGTTGCTACAAACCTTCAACTTTACGTAAAAAGGAAAAAAATGCAATCTCTGCGAAACGCAATAAAGTGAAGCATGCTGAAAAGGAGGTATGCCGGCACCTTGCTTATGGAGCAAGCACTAGACAAATAATTTTGGATGAAGGGCTCCCTGTCCCATTACCTGGAAATTGGTCGGCTGCTCAGGACTCCACTGCCCATCAAAACAGACATGCATGGATTTTAAATCACTCCTAATCCAAATGGTTTTAATTCTGTTTTCTGTTCTTTCCTCTCTCCAGGTCAACCAAATAAAACCCCAAACAGATGGCTCAGCTTTCTTGGTGTGGAGGGAGATGTAAGGACAAACAGCCTCTGTGATGCCAATTTTCCTTTCGCCCTGATCATAGGAGAGTTGTGGAAAAAATTCACAAAAAAATAATGTGGCAAATGGGCTCCTAAGGTGTGATGACTACCCCACTATGTGTGCCAGGAGTGTCCAACTCATCTAAAAACGCAGGCAACCGGAAAGTTGCCCAGTGGCTGATATGTCACCCTTCCAGGTATTAATTTCCAGATTAGTCTTGCTCTGTCTGATAAAGGTCTGCTATGAAGATGATGATGGTGATGATGGTGACAGCAGTAAAATCCACCAAACACTATGTGGCAGGCACTGGCTGGGCCCCTTACGTAAGCCCACGATCTCGCTTAAACTTCACAGCCGCTCTAGGAGGTAGGGCTGTTACGACTTCCGTCTGCCATGCGATCAGACCACACACGACCCGGCAAGTCACTTGACCTAGTCAGTTGACCTAGGACTCAGGGCTTGTATCGCCAAAGTGGGACTTACCTAGGAAGCACAGAGTTAGGTGGCCTGGATTTTGCAGGGGACGCAACTTTCGGTTCTGGCCCAGAGCTCCCTGAAGGTCCTGGCAGACAGTCCTGCGCTGGCCCGGGTTGGTTTGGAAGTACTTCCCTCGCCGAAGTCAGGAGATGCTCTTTATCTTTAACTTCTTTTTCCCGGGACTTGGCTTTGTGTTCTGCCAGGAGGAGGTCAAATTGTTTTTTCCGGCCCGGGACTGCCCTCCGATGGCTTAGCGAATGTGTCTAAGGAGAAGAGAGATGAAAAGCACAGCCTCTTTGATCAGCACATAAACCTGCTTCCCCAGGCCCTCCGTTTCAGAAACAGCAATTCATGGGAATTGAGAGGTGCTTGAAAAGTCAACTTCAAGGCAACGGCTCCCGTTCTGTGGCTGGGAAGAGGCAGACACCACACAAACACAACCATGCCCTACACTCCTGATGTTAAGAAGCCAAAGCTTCCTCCAAAAAAAACCCCAAAAAACCAAAAACCAAAAAAACACCAACAACTGGCACAGAACGAGGAGCTTCCGCGCAGAGCCCACGGAAGCCTCTCTGAGGAAGGGAGCCGGTGAGGATGCGCTAGAGTTCATCCAGGTGCGGGGTGGGGGGGGAGGCTCGCGCGGCCGGACCCACAGAGCCCCCAGGCGGAGGGGGCCACAGCCTCGATCCCAAGAAGCGCTAGCAGTTCAGTATGAAATGCGGGGTCGGGGGCTACCCGATGGCGGCCGCCTTGGGTCAGCTGTCCCCCTGGCCACCCAGCGTGGCCGGATCAGGGGCGCGGCCGCTGGTCCTCCCTCCACGGCTGCCTTTCAGGCCGCCGCCACCGCCGCCGCCGCTCCTGCATACATTAAAACGTAGCAGGGTTTAGAACCGCCTGTGAGTGCCTATAAATACAATTTACTGTCTGGCCTCACAAGTAACAGGGGAAGCCTATTTTTTTTTTTTTTTTCCTTCTTAAAAAGCCAGCCAGCTTGAGGCAGGCACTCTGCTACCATGGAAGAGAAGAAAGCATTTCCCTTACAAAGAACAGCTGGGGGTCATGTCCAGGTTCCACACCCTGCCGTGTGCAGAGAGTGGCATGCAAACATTTCGACAAAGGCCCCAGCGAGAGCAGGAAGTATTTTTTATGGAAAGAGAAATACCTTGCAGGTGAGGGATCTTGTGCAAGGTTTCTTTGTCTCGGGATCCAATACTCCACAGTGTTTATTTGGGTCAAATTCTCTCTCTGGTTTAAGAAACAAACAAAAAATATAAGAAAAAAGGAGACTAAATAGGATTTGGCATTAAGACTACATTTAAAAAAAAATGCACATTTGCACCAACAAGTGAGACATTGTCAGGCAATCTGGGTTTTTTTTTTGTTGTTGTTGTTTTGTTTTGTTTTTCTTTTTTTTTTTTTCCTCCAACCGTCTGCTAAAATGCTTCAAGAACTGCTCAGGGGAAAATGGCACTCCCCTCTGACCCCAGAGTTCCACGTCCAGCTTCGGTGGGGATGTGGGACGCAGCACAAGGCGCAGGGACTAGGGTGGGGGCAGGCACCATGGGCAGGGAGCCCTGATGCTCGCACCCTTTACTTCACTTAGACGGTTTCCCAAGCCCTTGGCACTTCGGGCGTAGCTGGCTGCAGACCAGGGAGAGCCACCCGAGGCTCGAGGGCCACTTTTTCCTGGGCAGCTCCAAGAATACGTCACCTTCCCCCATCCCCTTGCCTTCCCTCAAGTTTTGGCCATTTCAGCGGGAGATTACTCCTTGCCATGTCAGTGTGACCTGCCTCTCTTGTGCTCTGCGAAGTCCTCAGCACCGGGCTATCCATGCAGCCCCGCTGCCCAGGAAGGTCCTTTACCT
Source organism: Ailuropoda melanoleuca (assembly GCF_002007445.2). Taxonomy (NCBI): domain Eukaryota; kingdom Metazoa; phylum Chordata; class Mammalia; order Carnivora; family Ursidae; genus Ailuropoda; species Ailuropoda melanoleuca. Next base: position 126,401,213 of record NC_048218.1, on the reverse strand, counting down.
GATTCAGGAGCGTCTGGCGGTGTCACAGGCGGGGCAGGGGGAAAGTCTGGGCGTGTGCTGTCTGCGCACGGAAGGAGAAGGTGCACAGAGGGCAAGGCCTGCTGGCCTCACAGCTCGCTCTGCTCCCGGCATGGTGCCTGTTGCTCCAAATGGGAACAGCCACGGCGAGCCAACCCACTGGGGACGAAGGATGGCTGCAGGGAGGCCAGGCTTTCTCTGGTTCCTGCCTTCCTACTGGACTGCTGATGGCTCATGGTGAGGTGACTCCTGAGGACCCTGCTCTTCTTATGCCCACTTTGGATCCTTTGCCCCTTCTGGATTACCGACATGCTCCCCTCCCCTGGAAAATGAAGGGACGTGAGATAATCCCTTAAGGACCCTTTCGGCTTCAAAGTTCCACATCTCGGATAGTCTGTGCTATTTCTAGAAGGCACCCGGCAACCCCCTGAGTCCTGCAGCACCGGGAAGACACAGCTCCTCTAGGCATTCGGGGAGGCCGGCAGCAGTGTGTGTGGGTGGGTGGGGGTTGTATATGAATTTGGCGGAGTGTCTCCTTAAGAGGTTTGAATGGCTGCAAACTAAAAAGAGCTCACCTGAAAAGCTGTCTGAGATTGGTGGGGGGAAACTGTGAGCATAATAAGTGAAGGTGTTCTGTTTTTAAAAGAAAGTCTGGGGCCTGTGGTGGTTGCAACGATGGTGATGATGATGGCTGCAATGAAAACCATTCTTAGGTCCAAGACAGGTTTCCTGGCTGGTCATCTAAAGGCCCCCCCCCCTTTTTTTGGCTTTTGTCATTGTCATCATCATCATCATCTTCTTTTTTAAAGATTTTAATTTTAGTCATCTCTACACCCAGCGTGGGGCTTGAACTCATGACCCAGAGATGAAGAGTTGCGTGCTCTACTGAGCCAGCCAGGCGCCCCCTCCCCCAACTTTTTTTTCTTTTTTTCTTTTTTTAAGCTTCACTTTTAAGACTAGAAAACTGTGAGGCCTGGAGATGTCCGTTTCCTCTGAGCCCTCTCTGCCCACTGAGTAGGGCCTGGGCGCCAGGCCCCAGGCTGCTTGCCACCGAGTTCTTTCCCTTGGGCCTGTCAGAGTCAGACCCGGGCCCAGATCCACACCAGCGCTCACGCTGGCCTGCAACTGAACAGGTTGTTTGGCTGGGGGGCAGGAGCTGGCTGCCAAATGTGAAAGCGAGATAGAAACAAGCAAAAGACCCAATGAGACAAAACAGCCAAAAAAACGCAAAACCAACAAACACCAAAAAAACCCCACCACAATCCCTCTACAACTGCAGGTTGGGGTGCAGGCTGGAAGCCATGGCCATGCTTCTGACTCTGGACACTGCCCAGCTGGGTCTACTGGTTTTTCCAGGGATGCTGCCACCCACCTCTGCAGAGTGAAACTGAATTTTCCACTCAGGAAGAGAGCCAGGAGCTGGGGGCTCCTGTCCACACAGCACCCCCACCCCAATGCTCAAAGAGAGTGCCAGGCTCTACCTTCCTTTCTTGAGAGTGGGTGAATAGTACATAGGGAGACTTTCAGGGCAAAAATCTTTTGAATGCTTCAGGTCCAAAGAACTTTTAAGGAATGATTTTTTTTTTTTTTTAATGGTTAGAGGTGTAAGATAGAAAAACTGAAATATAGATTAACACGAAGTAAAAAATGAAAATGACCCACAATTTTTAGGCTGATTCAGAACTGTGATCTTATTGGAGAGCACAGTTTCTCTCTCACCGGGTGGCTTTCACTGTATTTTCTTTCTTTCTTTTTTTTTTTTTTTTCCAGTCAACATTTGATAAATGCCCCCTGTGTGTGAAGAAGCTGTAAAGTTTATAGCTTTTCTTGGTCTTTTGGAGAAAGCAGAACCACCAGATTTAGTTCCACAACAAATCCAAAGCACATATCATCCACGTGAGGGCCCCTCAGGGCAACCACTGCCTCAAAGATGGGCCTGTGCACCTTTCCGGGCATCCCAAGTGTCTACGCAGACAACTGAGAAGGAGATCTGAGAGAAATCCCTCAAGCTTTCATGGGCTATGCCAGCCTAAGTATTCCCAAATGGGAATTCTGACCTGATTATGTGGGAAAGGAGGTCATAGCCCCAGACCACAGAATCAACCAGGCAACCAACTAAGACCTAAGCGCAGAGTGGGGCAGACGGCACTCACCGTACTGTCCCACGTCAGCCCTGACCGACTGTGAGGTATCCCTGTGGCTGTCCAAAGTCCCCACAGGGAGGCTTCTATGGAACCTGGGGGGCCGGTTCAGCCCAGCAGCATGATAAGACCCTCAGAATGCACGGGCTGTGGGCTGTCGTGGTTGGTGTTAAGGCATCCTGCCTCCTGGGCCGGGGGGAGGACCCCTCCTGCTGAGCACTGAGCCGGGAGCGAGAGCCTTGTCCGGCCCAGAAATAAGAGAACCCATTCTCCCTCGCATTTTTCAGTTGGGGTCCTGTTGGCAGGTAAATCCCGTGTACCCCTTACAACGAAACGGACCTGCTTAAGGATAAGAACACAGCACTCCTTGGTCATGGATGTGAGTCAGAGGCAGTCTAATTGTGCGCCCGACTCGAAGGATACAGACACGTACCTGAAAGTCTCCTGTAAGGCTTGTTGTTGTTTTTGGTGCCATTTTGGTGTTTCTTGTCTATTGTGGTGGACACAATTCCTTTGCCATTTAAGATCTTCTCTGGGGAAGGTGGCACTGACTTGGACATCAAGACTGGCTTGATTAAAGGTGGGGTGGAGACAGCACAGGACGAGGTGGAGCAGGTGACTGCCGTAGTGGTTGCAGAGTTCATTTTGACATTGGCACCGTCTGCCTTCACTAGGTTAGGAATTTTCTCTAAACTGACTACAGGAACCGGAACGCTGAAAAATAAATGAACAAACATATACAATTGCCTTCTTTGATACATGAGGTCCGCTGAGAAGCTATGTGCGATTATCACCAGAACACCTCCTTATCACTTATTTTGACTCCCCTTATAAGCCAGCAGCAGGATTCCCATTTTGATGGGAGGGAGATCGGTGCCTTGGAAAGGACCAACAGGGGGTTCGAGGCTGGCGCAGCACCAGGGCTGGCTGGCATCAGTGCTGATTCCCTCCTGCACCGGGTTGTCCCCATAGATCCTGCAGCTCCCCCCTTCTCAGTCCCTCCCTGCCGGCGGACTCTGAGACAGCACCTTGGGCAGAACAAGGTGCCTGCTGGGAAGCTCAGGGAGAGACGCTGTTTGTCCCCTGAAGACGGCTTACTACTGTGCCACTTGCTGAATCACGTCCCCTCCCCCTGCTGCTTGCTGGTCTCCCACCTCGGCAATCAGGCCTGACATCTGCTTAGCTCGGGAGTGCTGACAGGCTCACACCACACGGAGGCATGGCGGCAGGCCAGCGCGCCATGCTACATGCTGTTGGAGGACTTCTGGATCGCTCCTATCCTGGGGATGGGCTCAAATGGAGTGAGGCACTGTGTAACGTTATCGAATATTCCATTTCAGGCAGCTAGTTATGTAAATAGGCAATTCTCAAGGCTGGCAGGTGAGACGATGAATTTTAAGAAGACAGAGCACAAAGGTGCATGTTTGCTCTTAAAAATCTGTCACCTCAGCTCCACTTCCCTATGATTTCTCCTGTAATGGATATGTATTTGATTTCTGTGCATTTAATGCTGGAGGACTCTGGATCTGGGGGCCATGGAGGAGTCTGTCTCCAGGTCTTAAAAGATGAGATGAGATGAATATGCTTTCCTTTGGCTCCTGAACTAGATTCCCTTTCTTCCTTGCAGGAGGGCAGAACGCTAACACTTCAGACCCCCAATCATCTCTGAGCGGAGTGGAGCCGACTTAGCTATTTGAATGCGAAATGATCTAGAATATAGCTTATACATGCCTGCAGACAATGTAGGGCATGAAAGAGAGGCTGGTTTTGCAGGGGAGGAGTTTTATCTGTCCACATGGCTGGCGAGCTCTTTCTTCTCTATGATTTATTCACAGATCATTTTTTTGGTCAATTTGTTCATGAAATTATTTCAGCAACCCCTCAGCCCTTGCCCCTTTGCTGACTCTGAAACCAGATCACAGATGTTATTTATAGGTCTTTGCCAGTGAGAAGGGCACTCGGTGGTGAAGCAGATTGCAGCTGGACTTCACCATCTTTATCCCGGGACCACGTGCTTTTTTGGCCTGGGGAAGGATGGTGTGGGACTTCAAGTCCCGTGTGAGGGGAAACTGGAACGGTGGGTTTTAGTAATACACCAAGTCCCTGATAATTCCGCCTTTGATCAGTGTCTCAGTCACTGACATACAGCTAGACTGCGGCTACTTTCTATTTAATGGCAATTCTCAAAGCGCTCACATATGACTGAAGAACGGCACAAGAAGCCCTTGAAAAGTCAGCACACTGAGAAATTGTAAAGATATTACCTGGTGAAATTAGTGCTGCATTCTTGAGTTTTTCTGAATGGTAAAAAAAAAAAAAAAAAAAAGGTATAACCACGGGATATGGAATTCTTCCAGGCTTCCTTTACTCAATTTTAAGAGACATTAACACAAATCCGGGTCTTGAAGAGCTGTTCCCACACCCGTATTCACAGTGGCACAATTCAAAAGCTGTCCATTAGCAGGTGATTGGATAAACAAAATGTGGGCTAGTCATACAATGGAATATTATTCAGCCTTAAAAAGGAAGGAAATTCTGACACACAGATGAACACTGAGAACATCACGCTAAGTGAAATAAGCTAGTCAGAAAAAGACGAATACTACAGAATTCCACTCACATGAGGCGCCTAGAGGGGCCAAATTCCAAGACAGAAAGTAGAAAGGTGGTTGCAAGGGCTGGCTGAGGGAAAAATGGGGAGCTGTTGGTCCATGGGTGTAAAGTTGCAGTTTTGCAAGATGAAAAGAGTTCTGGAGATTGGTTGCACGACACCGTGAATGTACTTAACACTGCTGTGCTATATATTAAAAATGGTTAGGATGGTAAATATTCTTTTTTCTTTCTTTCTTTTTAAAAAAATTCAATTCAATTCATTTATTTTATTAAAGATCTATTTATTTTAGAGAGAGAGAGAGCATGCAAGAGTGAGGGAGGAGGGGGGCAGCGGGAGAGAATCTCAAGCAGACTTCCCCCCTGAGTATGGAGCCTGACACAGGGCTCAATCCCACAACCTGTGAGATCACGACCCAAGTTGGATGTTCACCCCACTGAGCCACCCAGATACCCCTCTTTTTTTTTTAAAGAGAGAGAGAGTGTGTGCACGTGTGCATGTACAGTGGGGTGGAGGGTATGGTGCAGGGGCAGAGAGAGAGGGGGGAGAGAATCTTAAGCAGACTCCCCACTGAATGCAAAGCCCAATGCGGGGCTCAATCTCAAGACCCTGAGATCATGACCTGAGCCAAAATCAAGAGTCAGACGCTTAATTGACTGAGCCACCAAGGTGCCCAGGATGGTAAATTTTCTTATGTGTATTTTGCCACAATTAAAAATACAATCCAACCCCCCCCCTCAAATTCATGCAACTTAAATTATACATCAATATCCTAACTTTAAAAAATACACATTATAAGAACCTGCTTAAAAAGCTCTTGTTGATTTTGTCACCTTTGTTCCGATCTGTTGATTTTTATTTTTTTAAAGAAAGAAGTTAACTTTCAAGTGTTGATGGACTACCAGGTGGGAAGATTCTCCAGTGCCTGAGTGGCCTTCTCTGGATACTTCTTCGTGAAGCCCAGTAAAATCAGGAAAGAAAATTAGGACCGTTGGGTTTCAAATCTAGCTCTTGTCCCATGAGCAGATATGAGAAAAGGGAAGGCCTCCAGTTTCTGTGAAAAATGGCCAGGGCACATGTTGAGTACCATGAGCTCAACAGACAAAGATACAATGTTGGGAGAGAATAATCCAGAGCAATTGTAGGAACTGAAATAAATTTTAAAACTGAGCCAAATGGTCCTCAGATGCTCACAGTACAGTCTGTGATTCTCCCCTAAAGTCAACATCCAGCTCCAATGGGCTCCTTAACACAGCCATGAAAGCACAGGTACACTAGGCCCAGCCATTTGGAACACTGCCAGTTGACTCATCGCTTTGGTGATGCTTCTTCCCAACCGTGTGTTAGTAACCGAGCTTGAGCCAGGCCAGCTAATATCTGTGACTGATCTCCTAATTTGGAATTTTCTCCACTATATAACAAGTGCATTCATACCCTGTACTGCCAACGCTTCTAGAACTCTAGTTGGACTTCAATCCCAACGTCTGTAAGCAGGATGTGGAATTGGAGCCTATCAGAAACTAGAAGAGAAGGCCAGTGTGAAGTTCTCTGGATTGAGTTTTCTTGCATTAGAATGCGAGGTGTTAGGGGAAAAAAAAGTCTGTTCAAGAGTGTTTCAAAGAGTTCCAAAGATCAGGTGAGTAGTAAGGGGCTGAGCCACTGAGTAAGCCTCTGATGCCAGGTGGGTGGGCTCCATCTTGGCAGTGGGAAGAGAATAGGAGACTCCAGTTGTTTTGGGTGAGAATTCTAAGGGTGTCCAATAACAAATGGAGAATGGCTGTAGGTAAAATGAAGGAGGAGAACCTGGGAACTGACTTGGATACTTTTTTTTAAAGATTTTATTTTTACATAATCTCTATATCCAATGTGGGGCTCGAACTCATAGCCCCGAGATCAAAAGTCACATGCCCTTCTGACTGAGCCAGCCAGGCACCCCTGACCTGGATACTTTTTAGGCTTCCCCTCTAAGGTAACCTGCCTCTGGTCTGAGCTGAGAAGGTACTTCTGCTGGGAGTTAAAAGAAGACAGGGAAACAGGCAGCTCAGTGATGGCGGGAAGGGTCAAACCCATCCCCAGAAGAAACGAGAATCAGAGACAGAGAGGTGAAAAGCCTTCCTGTTGGCCCTTGCCACCTCATTCCCCAGGACAAATGTCAGCCATTGGTCCACTGGAATATTCAGTCTCTTTTCTTCACCACTGTTGGCAACACCCCTCAGATCCTAAATTGATGAACAAGGGGGGACATGATCGGAAGATGGTGCCACACAACTTGGAAAACCAATCCCAGAGACTCCAACTTTTCTCAGCTAAGAGCTCAGGAAGGTGCAGAGTGCCCCGGCCGCCGCTTCCTGTGCACACAGATCCCCGCGTGTGTCTACACTCCAGGGCGTGGGAGTGCGGCCGTCTGGAAGCCATCGCCTCACAACTGCCTCCCGCTTTCTCCCATCGCCGCCCCTCTCATTGAGCCCACTTCCCCTCCCATCACCCCTGGCCAGTACGGCATCCCAGCCCTGGGCAGCAGACCCCAAATACCAGGTTTAATTTTTTCCACTGGAAAGAAGCCAGAAGATGCTGACCCCTGCCTTCGCGGTGTGGGCATCTCCCCCGCGTGGAATCCCAGTAACTCAGACACCTCCGTGTGCTGTTGGGAGCTGGGCGGCGTGGGGAGCTGGCAACACCCGATGACTACGCGGATTCATGACTGTGTGTGCTTAGGTGATACACAAGCCTGGCAGTGAGCCCCGAGGCTGGCTGAAGCCCCCCAGGTTCTGTCCCTTGCCGTCGGCAAGGATGCACGCACGTGCGCCCCGGAGTCTCCCAGTTAGGCCCATGGGCACTACCGGCCCTCCTCTGAGAAGCAGTGTCTGAAAGGGAAAGAGGAGTCCACGCTCGGCCCTCGTGGCTTTCATAATGCCTGTTTCGTTCATTTGGGATGCACTCTTTCGGGAAGCCCAGGGCTGCAGCTTGTTGAACACTCTGGGAGTTGCCAGCTCTGTCTCTGGTCCTGGGAAGGGCTCCCAGAGCCCAGAACAGTCCTCCCTCGTCCTCCTTGCTCTGTGGGGGAGAGGTCTACCTTGCTGCATTCGTGCTGTCTGGCTGCCACGTCCTCTTCCTGGGGGCCTGTCTGAATTTACCATTTCGGACCAAGGAGGGTGCTCAGGCTCTAAGAAAAATGGCTCTCCTGGCATCAGGTGGATTCCTCTCCGTGCCCAGTGACGTCTGCAGAAGAGCAGAGTGGAGCTTTGTACAAGCGCCCTTTCAAGGGCCACCCGTGTCTCGCGGGGCCAGCCACTCTCCGGCCCGCTCCCCGTGCCTGGGGATCATGATTTAGTCTTTCACTGTCAACCGATAAGCCTTAAAAGAATGGTTCAGAAAGTCTTCAGGCCCACAGACACCGGTGCCAGCTCTACTCCACTTAGCCGTGCAGGGTGAGGATGGGTTTGTCAGGCAAGAGCCTGAAGACATATGGTATTTGTGCTGCGGGTTATGTGTCATGAGAGCGCTCAGCTGTCTGGTTTCTTCCCACCCGTTCTTTCGACAAAGGCCCATGTGCCTCTGCTACTGGCCTGGCAGAATTTCGAGGCTCTCCCGATTTACTGCACCTCACCCAGCCTCCTGCCTTCTAAGCAGTGACGGCATTTAAGTCGTCCTGAATAGAAGAGGATCTGTTCTACTTTAAAAGACCCTCAGAGAAGGCATTCTATTTGGCTCTTTGGGGTGCATTCTGTGGGGCTGCTATCAGGATATTATTTACATCACATTTAAATTCTGTAAGTAGAGAAAATCCCTGGGATGTTCTTGAAGGCTGAGTCAGCCAATTGCTAAGAAATCGGCCTCACACAGCTACAAAGTCCCACCACGGGACGATGCAGAGAAGAGGTACGACATACATCCTGATGAATGAATAAATGTTTTTTTTAAAATTTATTTAATCTGGGAAAAGATTTGGAAAACTTTCAGAAAGCCAATTTGTAAACACCTTAAGCAAACAGAAAACAGGGTAATCAGCCACAGGGCAGAGTCAATAAAAAAACTGCCAGATTCATCTAATATTATTTGGTGGCTGAGCGTCAGGTCTGGCGGTCAGAGAGAAAGCACTGTGTATAATCTCTCCTGGCCTTTTGCACGGCTTTGGATTCACTCCCATAGAACCCACCCTCAGTAACCTGGGGAAATGCGGTCAGACCACACAGCTGTGGGGGGTGAGTGGCCCTGGCGGCAGCGGCAGAGAAGAGCAGCTAGCAGCGTCCTGTGTCAGCCCCGAGCAGCACCCAGCAGAGCTCACAGGGGCCCTCACCGGCCGGGAAGGTGTAAGCATCTTCATCAGGGGCTTGGATGATGGGCCATAACCTCGTCCATCAGCTGGGGGAAGAGGCGATTAGCCACTGTGAAGAATGATGTGGGACTTTCCCTTAAGCCTGTTAGGAGCGGGGGAGAGAGGACCAAGCCGACTTTGATGAATTGGAAAAGTGGCCAGAGGCAAGTGAAATAAAACCAGCGAGGACAAGCAGGGCCTAATCTAAGGTCTGTGCCTCGTCACTGCTCTAGAGGGTGCTGCAAGAGAGTGGAGGATAACGGTTAGGGATGCAGGCTTCAAGTCAGATGAACCTAGATCTGAATCCTGCTTTTTCCAAAGCTGGTTGCGTTAGGGTGGGAAGGCCATCTGACTTCCCGGTTTCGGGGCCTCTGTGAGCCCCTAAGGACTTTTGGGAGAATTACAGGAAGGGAGGCTGAATTAGAATTAGAAGAAGTGGAGGAGAGCTGGTTTCAGCTTCTTCTTGCCTCCTCGGTGGGACAGCCTCCAGCAGGGCAAAACCCACTCAGGTATAGGGGCTGCCCTGCCTACCTTAGCTCAGGACTTCACCACTCTGGGCCTCAGTTTCCCTATCAGTAAAATGAAGATCATGATGGAGATCTGAAGGGATGACATGAGATGATGCACAGGAAGTGCTTAGCAGAATGCTGGGCACACGGTTGGCTTTCAATAAGTTGGAGCGAAAACAAAAAGGGGAGAGATGATCCCGCTGTCCCCTCTCCCTACTGACCCTGATTCTTCTGGGGTATACATCTGGGGTGCAACTCACCAGAAATATATATCCCCTTTGCCCTTCTGGTCCCACCGTGGTGGGAGGGGTACACGAGCAGGGGCAGGAGAATGTGGGAGCTGGTGGCCTTCCATACTCACCCAGAGTGGAGGGCCACTTCTGGGGGGTGCAGTGAAAAGGAAAAACAGAACTAGGGAGGAAGTCTTCCCCTCCCTGCTTCTCAATCTCTGGTCGTCTATGCACTGCCCAAGCCTGGACTAGTGGTTCGAGCTCCCACCTGGAGAACACATTCTGGAGGAAGAGCAGGCAGGAACTCCAGCCTCCTCCTTAACGCGAACATGTTGTCCTGCAACCCCAAAGTATGTTAGGCAATGGGGGTCCTTCTGACTCTATGGTGTCTTCTGGAAGAATAACTGCACCCACCCCCTTCTAAGCTGCTCCAGATTTCCTGGAAGCAGGAGGCCCAGTACCAGCCTCTGCTAGTCTCTCCAGCACGTTTGTTAATCAGGGCTTCCCAAGGCAGGGAGCTCAGGAGGTGGTCTCCAAGCCCGCTGGGAGATCAACAGGCACTAAATGACGTTCCTGGGGAGTCAAAATGCCCTAAGATTGTGGGGAAAATCAACAAGCTAGAGAGAGGAAGACAGAGAAGGAAAAACAGTCCTGGCACAGTAGTACGGCATGCTGGACAGGCTGCCTCTGGAGTGCACATTGGACTAGCTTGCCTGCAGTGCTGCAGCCTTGGGCAGTGCATCCAAGAGGGGTTTGACTCAAACCCTAGGCCAAACCAATGGCCCCTAAAATGAATACTCAGCGAAAGTCACATCAATGCATAAAGGGTATCACAGCTTTTGAGGGCAGGATGTGAGAGGGCAGGGGCCAGGGAACAAGTAGATTCTGCAGAGAGCGCCGGTGCAGAGCGGAACAGAGCCCCAGGAGCCCCGGGCCCAGGATCGGCTCAGCTCCGGCTCCGGAGCGGCAAGTGGATAGCACTTCCCTCTGCAGCCACCAGAGGTCAGAGGCTCCCGTGACTGGAGCTGCAAGCGCCACCAAGCCAAGACATTTACGGTCTCTCTCAAGCCCAGGAGCCAACGCCGACCCGGGGGAGGGAAGAGGACTCCTCACAGAACAGCCTCCGTGCCCCTGCCGGGGGAGGCCCGGAGCCGAGCCCCGAGCTCAGGTGCTCAGCCTAGCATCCCGGGCCACCTGTGGGGGCCCCAGCCTCTGCTCCCCAGCCGCTGCTCCTCAGCTTCCTTCAGAGACGAAGAGCCCCAGGGAGCGTCTTCCTTCACAAAAGGCTGTCATTCGCCCTGCTCTTTCCTTCTCCATCCCCGAATCCAATACCAGGCTGCCTGCCCCACACCCCACCCGCCTCCATCCAGAACACTGAGCACACTTTGTTTAAACCCTCAAGAGTTAGAGTCTCCACATGGACCGACAGCAGACTCAGGAAATTCTTTGTCCCAAATTAAATACGCTTTGTCTTTTTAAAAAAACTATACATGAACAACATCACCATCCAGTTAGAGACCTTGGCTCTTCCCCAACATTCAGTCACTCAGGAGTCTACCTGAGCCTGCGTCCTTGCCGTCCTAGCCCCTTGGCTCTACCGCGCCCCCACTCGGCCACCAGACACATCTTACCCTGCTGCCCCGCTGCTGGAACACTCGGCAGGCTCCCCACGGCCCACTCCACTCCCCACTCCAACCTCATGGCCCAGCCCAGCCCACCACAGCTCCTACCCTGGGGAACCTTCCCCACAACCTCCTGGGGCTTTCACCGCTCCTCGAACACCCGGCGTGCGCGGCCTGGCTCCAGGCCTCTACGTGGGCTGGGTGGCTCCTTCTTCAGGGGTGCCCTCCTCCCTTCTCTGGGTGAACACTCCCCATCTTCCCAGATCAGGATGAAATGTCCTCTTCTCTTGAAGCGCTGGCTGTTCTTTCCTATGTGTTTGTACCACATTCATCATGTCAAACTGCAAGGTCTCAGTTCTGTGTTTATGTGGCCTGACGAGAAAACGAGCTGCCACCTGAGGACAAGGTTCTTGACCAAGTGTAACCATCGCTCTAAAGTCACCCCAGGGACATATGCATTACTGGGCACTTAGGAAGGGCTCAAGAAATGGTCGATGAATGCATGACGGTTCTCAGTAAAGGTTAAGTCATGATGAAAACCAAACCAGTGCTCCACCAGAACACATGGTTTAGGTAAGGACCAGCCTGCGGCTCTCTCTCCATGGTGCCAACACGATGACGAAGACTGGGGGCAGCTTGTCAACCATCCACCTGGTCCCTTACTCCTCATTGTCCCTTGACACTCACACACTGAGCACCTGCCACATGCTGGCCAGTAGGCTACACGCTTACACGGAACGTCGCGCCTCACCCTCAGCCCCACGTGATAGGTAAGGAACCTGGGGCTTAGAAAGCTTGCCCCACAGCATTCATTCAGCAAAGAGAAGGGCAGCAATGGGGCTTGACCTCGGGCAGCTCTACGGACGGAGCACTTGATCTTGGCACTGGCAGTGAGAAGCCCGGTGGTAGGGATCCCGCTCGGCCATCGCGCACCTGTAATCTCAGGCCATTCGCTTCATCAATGTGGGCCTGCTTCATCACCGAGTAGATGTGAGGCTTAAAAGGGGTTGGGGCTACAGAAGCATCTCAAAAGTACAATGTGCAGCATAAACACAGAGGACACAGTGGCTACGCATCTTTGCGGCTCCTACTCCCTTTCTCCGGCACGCCACCTTCCCCCTTCCCTGGCTGTCCAAGCCTCTGGTTTCCTTCCCCAGACTCTGGTCCCTACTTCTGAGCACTTCTGAGACTTGACAAGGTCAGCCCAGTTTATACACAAGGAGCTGTCCATTGTCCTTATCTTGATCGTCTGGAAACCCAGTGAGCTTGCAGCTCTTGAGATGTTTCAGTTCCTATGACTCCCTGTCGGGAAGGGACACCGTTCCCCCCTGGATGCTTGCATATTTGGGCCTGTCCCTCCCAATCTCTCGCCAGTTACCCTTTCCAATCCTTCCCTCTGGGGCCCATCCCAGTAACCTCCACCTACTTACTTTTCTCCACCTGCCTTTCCTCTCCCACCTTCTGCCCCACTCCTCCTCCCTTCCCACCCCCCCAATCTCTCATGTGAGGGTCTGGATTTGGTTGTGGGATCCAGGGAGGGACTGCTGTGCAATGCCATACCGATGACTCCTCAGCTCCCTTCTGACTCCGTCAAGTGTGTGCTGGGACATGGGCACAAACATAGATGGAGCCTGTGGGATGGGAAGCACCAAACCTTCCCCTTCTTGCCAGAGCACAAAGGGTTTTTCCTTTTTATCATCCAGGAACCACAGTTCTCCCTTCCTTGCTCTTATAATTGGGACAGGGACAATAATTCCATGATGGGAATTGGCACTCTGATTTCTCATCAAGAACTCGAAAGGTAGGCTATTTATACCTGTCGTTTCCTCTAGCATCAGAAAAATCTCTTGAGGAGGGGGAAGGAGCAGTTCTATTGCACAGACTTCTTCATTCATTCACGCATCATTCATTCATTCGGATCTTTGGTATTTCCCAGCCTGAGTGGGAGCCCCGAGACGACTCCCTACATCCTCCAGGAGCCATTACTAACAAGCCGTAGTCTTGCCCCCACTTCATGCCAACACCAGGCAGGACCCGATAAGCCAGCCTCACTTCTCCCAAGGGGCTGGGCCAGGGCCTCTCAGCTATCCCTCCTCTCTCCATACAGTGCTGGGAAAGGCTTCCCGGGCATGGGTACCCCCGAACCCCCGAGCCCCCACCACTCCAGGACGACACAGCTCCCATTCTAGGCATCCTGAAGAGCCTTGCCTAAGGGAGGGGAGGGACTCCACCCCCCACCTCACTGTCGGGCACACACAGGAGGCCGGGAGCCTGCTGATTTTTCTTTTGCTCTGGCTCATTTTCCTTCTGGAGTAGCAGGCTCATCTCCTGCATTTTTAATAGCTGAGCATATTTAGCATTCAGCACACACGTGTGGGCTGATAAGGCCCAAAGAGAAGGCAACAAGCCATGCAAGGAGGAAAGCCCCCCCCCTGCTCCCGCCCACATCAACGGGTTTGCAGGTTTGAGTGTCCCTGTGGCTCCCATCCTGGACCAGGGCGGCCAAAGGGACAGCAGATGGGAAAGTCAGACGGGCCGACCCAGTCCCTATGTGGGGCTAGTCCCCTGGCTGAGCAGGAAGCTCACAAGTAAAAGCTGAAATGTTCATTTTAGCTCAGAAGGGCCAAAGAGCCGTAATTCCCTCTCGACTTGCACATGGGGACAGAATCATCTTGCCACCGTCCCTTGGCTTTTATGGGCTCCATGGACATCTATACAGCAAGATGATGGTTAGGGTATTATCTGGTAAGTGCTAAACGGGGTGGGGGGTGGAGGGGGGGCTGTGAGTGCTGCCGGCAGATCTGCAGGGGACAAATCTGGTGGTGCAGGGACGCCCTCTCTGTTTCTCCCTTTCTTCTAATGCAAAGCTATTTTTTAACCACCCCAGCCACAGAAGGGAGAAAACAACACACCAGCAGACCATTTAACCTTGCGTGACATGCCAGGAGGTCAGCCTGAACTCAGGAGTGCTGTTGTTTACTGCCGTACATGGGAATTTGAGCTACTTGGAAAAGGACGCCCCTGACCTGCTATTAAGTCTATTCTAAAGGCCACGGTCCAGCACCTGCACACAAGCCTTATGCGTTCCTGACCTTTAGGGGCTGCTACAGAGCTCCTGCCTGGGTCCACCAGGCCCGATCCTACCTCACACCCAGCAGCAACAGGGTAACCCGGGAGCAGAGCAAACGTGCCTTCCATCCTGGAATCTGTCAGCTCCTGTGGGGAGCATAACATCACAGAGATGCCAGGAGCCACATTCACGCACCTGTGAATCAAAGAACCCGAGGGCCCCACCCAGGGTGACCTGGCCTAGATGTTCAGATCCGTGCTGTGTATAGCAGTCACTAGCCATTTATGGCTATTGAGCATGTTTTTTTCTTTTTAAAGATTTTATTTATTTATTTGTCAGAGAGAGAGCACACAAGCAGGGGGAGGGGCAAAGGGAGAAGCAGGCTCCCCACTGAGCGAGAAGCCCGATGCGGGACTCGATCCCAGGACCCTGGGATCATGACCTGAACTGAAGACAGATACTTAACCGACTGAGCCACCCGGGTGCCCCACTATTGAGCACTTTAAAAAGTGGCTGAGGAACTGAATTTTAAATTTGATCGAATTTGAGGAACTTGATTTGGTTATTAGAAAATGCGAAGTGTGTTTGGAACAACCTGAGTATGCGAATACATTTTATAATCTCTAGTTGTTTACGAAATCTAAATATAGGATTAAGTGTTTCTGATGAAAATGTAGTGTCCAAATTGACACGCGCTGTAAGTGTATAACAGGATTTCAAAGACTTGGCAGGAAAAAAAAATGAAAATGATCTCACTGATTATATGCTGAAATTATAAGATTGTGGCTACCTTAGGTTAAATAAAATACATTACGAAAAATTGTGACCTTTTTGCTTTTTCCAGCGTGGCTACTAGAAAATGTACCATTCCACGTGTGTCGCACATCATATTTCCATTGGAAAGTGCCAGTCCAAACAGTTGTAGATAAAAGGTTAACTGTCTCCAAGAATAGAAATCTGACAAACCCTTTCAATGGTCAGATCAATTTCATTCGATTCAACAAATATTTACCGACAAGGGGACCATGTTTGCTGAGTGTGAGGCCCTGCATTTCCTACCAAGCTGAAGGAGTGACAGGAGGTCTAACCTGGGGCAGACCATGGATAGAGTCCCAGGGGAGGCAGAAATGAAGTGTTGTGGGAACTGAAAGGAGATGAGAGCGTACTGGGGGCCTGATGGGGAGGAAGTGGGTGAGGGGCAGGGTTCAAGAAGAAGGGGGCCAGTGGGAGAGGCAGTGAGGATGTGGACCAGGAAAGAAGGGCCAGGATGCTGTGGGAAGAATCTCGGCTAAGCAGTCCCTGCCTCCTCAGACCCCTCTTCCCCCGGGCCCCCCACTCGAGTCCTTGGCCCTGCCCTTGGCCCCTGCTCCTCTCAAGCCACGTGTCTTCCCTGAGGAGCCATCTGTACCTCCAGTCTCAATGCCTGTGTCTACACTGATGACTCTCAAAGCTACATTCCCAGCCCATGCCTCTCTCCTGACCTCTGGGTCCACACATCTGATGCCACCAACCGAACATCTCCATGCAGGCGTTTTACTGCATTTCGCTCTGTCACACTTCCCATACACCGCACTGAACAAGTCTTTCGGTGCCATTTTTCCAACAGCATCTTTTACTTTGTGTCTCAGTGTCACATTTTGGTAATTCTTGCAATATTTCAAACTTTTCATTATTATTATACTCGTGATCGGTGATCTTTGGCGTTACTATTGTAATCCTGGTTTGGGATGTTTTAAGACCACAAATGCAGTTGATCAACAAATGTATTTTGACGGCTCCACCGACCAGCCATTCTCTGGCTCTCTCCCCCTCTCTTCGCCCCCCCCCATTCCCTGAGACACAACAATCTTGAAATCAGCCCAGTGAATAACCCAACAATAGCCTGTGAGTGTTCAACGGAAAAAAAAAGAGTCACTCGTCTCTCACTTTAAACCGAAAGCTAGAAATGCTTAAGTGTAGAGAGGAAGGCACGTTGAAAGCTGAGAGAGGCCAAAAGCTTGGCCTCTTGCACCAGTTAGCAAGGTTGTGAATGCAAAGGAAAAATTATTGAAGGAAATTAAAAGTGCTACTCCAGCGAACGCATGAATGATAAGAGCAAAACAGCCTTATCGCTGATACGGAGAATGTTTTAGCGGTCCGGACAGAAGATCAAACCAGCCACAACACTCCCTTCAGCCAAAGCCTGGTCCAGAGCGAGGCCCTAACTCTCCTCAACTCTGTGAAGGCTGAGAAAAGTGAGGAAGCTATAAAGGAAAAGTCTGAAGCTGGCTGAGGTTGGTTCATGAGGTTTAGAGAAAGAAGCCGTCTCTATAACGTAAAAGTACAAGGTGAAGCAGAAGGTACTGGTGCAGAAGCTGCAGCAAGTTACTCCAGAAGATTCCAGAAGAGGCTAAGATCATGCATGAAGGTGGCTGCACTAAACGACAGGGTTTCAGTGTAGGTGAAACCGCCTTCTATTGGAGGAAGATGCCATCTGGGACTTCCGTAGCTAGAGAGAAGTCAATGTCTGGCTTTGAGGCTTCAAAGGACAGGCCGACCCTCCCGACAGGCAGCCGGTGCCTTCAGGTTCTATCTAACGCTCATTCACGATTCCAAAAATCCTGGGGCCTTGAGAATTGCACTACATCTCCTCTGCCTGTGCTCTCTAAACAGACACCGGAGCTTGCATGACACCACCTGTGTACAGCATGGTCTACGGAATACTTTCAGCCCGTCATTGAGACCTACTGCTCAGGAAAAAAAGGTTCCTTTCAACATATGACGCTCACTGACAATGAACCTGGTCACCCAGAAGCTCTGATGGAGATGGACAACGAGATTCATGTTGTTCTCATGTCTCCTAACACAGTGTCCAGTCCTGCAGCCCAGGGATCAGGCAGTCATGTTGATTTTCAGATCTTACTATGGGAGAAATAGTAAGGCTTTCATAGGCCATAGCTGCCGTAGACAGTAGTTCTTCTGACGGAGCTGGGCAAAGTGAACCGAAAACCATCTGGGAAGGATTCACCACTCTAGATGCCATGAAGAGGGGTTCGAGGCTTCAGGGGAGGAAGTCACTGCGGGGTGGAAACAGCCAGAGAACCAGGATGAGAAGTGGAGCCCAAAGACGTGGCTGAATGTTCCCACCTCATGCTAGCACTCGAACGGATGAGGAGTCACTCCTGATGGAGGAGCAGAGAGAGCGGTTTCCTGGGATGGAATTTACTCCGGGAGAAGATGCTGTGAAGACTGGAAATGACAGCAAAGGACTGCGAATACGGCAGAAACCTAGTGGATAAAGCAGTGGCAGGCTTGAGAGGATGGTCTCCGAGGTCGAAAGGAGTTCTGTCGACTGTGGATAAAATGCTATGGAACAGCATCACATGCTACAGAGAAATCCTTCTTGAAAGGAAGAGCCAACCAACGTGGCAAATTTCATTGTTGTCTTACTTTAACAACTTGCTATGGCCACCCCAATCTCCAGCAACCGCCACCCCGATCTGTCAGCACCCACCCACGTCGAGGCAAGACCGTCCACCAGCAAAAAGACATGACTCACCGAAAGCTCAGATAATGGTGAGCACTTCTCACGGCAATAAAGTATTTAAAATTAAGGTGTATACACTGTTTTTTAAAGACACAATGCTATTGCACACTTAACAGGCTACAGTCTAGTGTACACATAAAATTTTTATATGCATCGGGAAACCCCAAAATTTGTGTGACTTGCTTTACTGTGCTATTCGCTTTATTGCGGCGGTCTGGACCGGAACCTGCACCATCTCCGGGTGTCTGCACTTCACACTGCACGGACTCCCCAGCTGAATCCATCCTCTCCTTCGCACCCTAAACTCTGGCCCTTCCTATTCTCCTCTTGAGAAAGCGGCAGGACCAGCCACCCAGGTGCCCAGGCCTGGGAGGTCAGTGGCATCCTGGTCTTCTCTTGTACTCCAAGCCCCGCGACAAGCAACACTGAGGTCCTGTGGGGGTTTCCTGCCTAATACTTCTCTGGCCTGGCCCCTTCTGCACATGCCCACGACGGCTGCCTGTGTGTGGGATGTCACAGCACCTCACCTGGGTCATGCAAGAGCACCCTCACTGTTCTTGCTGCTTTCCCAGTGGCCCCTCAAGCCATCCTTTGTATGGCTGGCAGGGGCTCCACCACCACCGAAAGCTGCTGGGGGGGGCAGAGGGAGGGAGAATCTTAAGCAGGCTCCACGCCCAGCACAGAGCCTGACGCGGGGCTGGATCTCACGACCCTGAGATCATGATCTGAGCTGAAATCAAGTCAGATGCTTAACCGCCTGAGCCGCCCAGGTGCCCCTGGAAGCTTCAGGATGAAGTCCAAGTCCCTGAATTTAGCACATTGAGCAGAACTTCATAATACGGCGCAGTTTCACCCGCCACCTCTCCCCACGTGCACATAGGTCTGTGCATTCTGTTCCCTTTGCCTGGGACCCTCTTCCCACTTTCTTTTTTTTTTTTTTTTTAAAGATTTTATTTATTTATGTGACAGAGACAGCCAGCGGAGAGAGGGAACACAAGCAGGGGGTGGGAGAGGAAGAAGCAGGCTCCCAGTGGAGGAGCCTGATGTGGGACTCGATCCCGGAACGCCGGGATCACGCCCTGAGCGGAAGGCAGACGCTTAACGACTGCGCCACCCAGGCGCCCCCCTCTTCCCACTTTCTTAAAAAAAAGTTTAAAAAAAAAACCCACCTTGTGGTAAAATATATACAACATAACATTCACCATTCGAATCCAGTTTTCTTTCTCCAGATTATTCCTACTTATCCTTCAAATTTAGCTCAAGGGTGACCCCTTCTGAAAAACCTTTCCTGAGTCCTCAGGCTGGGTTCGGTGCCCATCTTTTGTGCTACCAATATCTTAGTTCTTAACACATTGTACTCAGTGTTAGCTTATGTCTCTTTTTATTACAGACTCCCTAAGAGAGTCTGTGTCTTTTTATTTATTTACCTTATTTATTCGAGAGAAAGAGAGAGACAGAGAAAGCACGCAAGAGCGCACAAGCTGGGGTGGAGGGAGGTGCAGAGGGAGAGGGAGATGCAGATTCCCCACTAAGATCATGACCTGAGCCAAAGGGAGATCTTAACCGACTGAGCCACCCAGGCGCCCCAAGAGTCTGTTTCTTATTTAATTTTGCATCCCCAAGGCTGTAGTGTACAGTTGTATGGGTTATGCACTGCACCAGGATGTCTGCCTGAGGAAGTGAGTAGGGGACAAAGACCATTAGCGAACACTGCACTCTGGGACAGGGCTGTTTCCAGGCCTTTTCCTATCTTGCACGAAGATGCCATAGACGACATCAGGCCCTATGTATCCCCAGGCCTTGTTACAGAATTGGCACATAGTATTATTGTAGGTGCTTATTAAATGTTAAATTGAGTAAAGACGGATGGATGTTCTAGACAAAGGTACCAGAGGAAGACACAGTGGGGAAGCTGGGGTAATGGGATGGTACTGCACTGGATTAGGGGGTTTGGAGCCAGTTTGCAGAGGGTCTCTTATGTTGGGCTGAGGGCCTAGCTCTTAATCCAGTAGGCAATGAGGAACCTTTGAGAATTTTTGAGATGACTGTGACTTAGAATCACAAACTATTCAGGCTTGAAAATGAGACTCAGAGAAGTGAAGTGACTTGTTGAAGGTCACACAGAAAGTTCGCAGCTGAGCCCAGACTTCTCTTGCCCCCAGCTCAGTGCTGGCTCTCACTGCTCTCTGGGGAAGGCTGACAGAGCCAAGGTGGAGCCCTCCCAGTCTCCAGGAAAAGTCTCCCCAGCTTTCCCGACACATCCTGGCAATGCAGGGTAGGGGCCAGTAGCCGGGCTGGCGGGTGGGGAGAAAGGGGGAGGCAGCTACAGTGAGAGCTGAGCCTCCCTCGCGGTGCACCCCTCGTCGGTCTTCAGATCTGCCTCCTTGGGGGTGGGCAATCGCCGGCTGGCTTTCTGCTCTTCACACAAGGCAAGCGCTCTAGTTTCTGGAGCCTCTTTTTTTCATAAGAAGGATTTCCCTCCATGCAATCCTTCCGGCTGCTCTTCTTTGGGCCCTGGCTCATGTTCTCAGACTCTTTCAGAACCACCCTGCGCTGGCTGAAGGGCCCGGCCCACAACGGTCTTCACGAGTGCGCATGGCATTGGTCTGAACGGAGCCTGGCGGCTGATCTAACCCAGGGGTCTCCCTGGGGGCTGGCCTTCCTCGAGACGTCTTGGAGCATGTCTCACGCTGCTGGGACCACATCTATCATCTATCATTCGTTGTGTTCATGTTATGATCCTTCATGACCCGATTCTCCTTCTGGCTCATTCCTCACGAGCCCCTTGTCCAGCTCTCCTCCTCTGGTCTCTCAGTACTCTGGACTCTGAAGAAATGACTTATCCTTTTCCATTTTCAACTCCATTTCTCTAGCTCTGCAGAGAGATTTGACTTCTCAACCAGTTAGAGCAGCTCTGTCCTTGGGCTCACATGACAGTGACGATGGTACCACTGTCATCACATATTTACCGAATGCGAGCTCTGCCCCAGACACTACGCTCGCTGCCTTTATAAAGATTAGCTCACTGGACCCTCACGACAACTCCACAGGCTAGAACTCCCACTAGCCCCATTTTACAGGTGAGGAAAACTGAGGCACACTGGATCGAGCAACTTGCCCAGAGTCACCCAGCTGAGATCCATACATGGGCCATGATGCCGGAGCGCGTGCTTACAGCGGGACACCCGAGGCTGCCTCGGCAAAGAAGCGTGCAGGCACTCTCCGAGGCCACTGATACGACGGCGCCTCTCGGTCTGAGCCAGCAGCTCCAGAGGCCACCCACCGTCACTCTCAGGCTGGATCTCCCCTAGCCAGCTACACCCTCCTACAGGATGGTCCCAGGATGCTAACAAGCCTAGAGAACAAAGCTTGCCCACGAGGACCACCTGCATGACAGGTAACTCCCCTCCTTGACAGCTGTGTCTAAACCTTTCCACTCTATCACAAGAGGCTCTCTAATTGATCTGGCATAATTAGCTCTTTACAAAGTCATCATAATTTCCAGTGAGCAGTGACAAACTAATTGATGGATGATTTTAGTCCACAGCTTTACTAGGTATGAACTTAAGTGTAATTAACTATCATTAATTAACAGAACACTTTTTCTCTTTAAATATATAAATTAGGCAGGCTCCACACTTATCCCTTGTCTGCCTTCACGATGCCTGAACGAGAAGGCTAGAGGCTCTGTCAGAAGCCAGCCCTTAAGTGTTGTCCCACGTTGGGGCTGTCTGCATTTGAAGACATTCCCCTCTGCCTCCTGTCCTCCTTTTCAAGTTTGGTTTCCTATCCGTCCACTCCACAGGCAACCCCTTCTTGACTTGCGGGTAAAGACTGAGATAAAAACATGAACCCAAAGCCTCTGATTCTCCACGGTCACCTGAAACTAGCCCTCTCCCACCCCATCAAAGGGGTGACATTCTCTTAGGATTTCCTCTTTTCCTCCAGTGGTCAGCTCCCAATCACCTGCCTCTGTGGGCAGCTATTCCAGGAGCGGAGGCCTGCTGCTCGCGGCAGGGAGGCTTGGTGGGAGGCCTGCCTCGCAGGGCCTTCAGGCAGGGACCATGGCCTCACTCCCCGCTGGGCAAACTGTCCGTGTTTTGATTATTTACATCAGTGCTTCTCTTCACTGGGGCAGAAAATTGAGAGAGGGCCACCTAACTGAGGAATATTTTCCTGTCACCCTGTTCTTCCACACGACGGGGCTCAGCTCTCAGGAACAGAAAGGCTTCCCCCGTCAGGCACGTGGTGCTTTAAGGCCCCGTGTGCCTTCTAGGGGTTTAGGTTTCTGTCCCATCGGTCTGGTTTTCTGTCCCTTCCCTCCTCATTCCCCAAATTCCTGGACACGACGCCCAGGAACAAAGCCAGAGGGTGAACACCGTTTCCTGTGGTGACCAGGGATGGGCAGGGGGAACAGACAGCTGCTGGCTGCCAGGGCCCCAACACTCACCATGGTTTGTCCCTTGATCCTTTTGCAGAAAAGACCGTGTGCTGTTTGCTGCTGGAGGTAAGTAGATTGTCTTTGGGCGTTTTGAATGGCTTTGAGGTGCTGCTGGCAGAGTTCTGGCCGCTGAGACAGGCTTTTGTTTTCACCTGTACTAACGATGTCCTGGAATGGGAGGGTGGAGAGGCTGGAGAGGGAGAAGGTCTACACATTGAACCGTGTCTTCTCTCTACAGAGGAAGAAAGAAGAGAACTCAGCACATCATCCGAAGCAAGTGACTCACACGCTCACGCATAGTCAAATACACAACAGGCAAAGACAAAAGCCTTTATCTTGCACGGTCGGCACCCCTGAGCCCCAGTTCTGACTACGATTTTGTCTGGACCTCTGCTCCTATCCTACCAATGAGGAGTGATGGCGTTCTAAATTTCTGTATTGAACGGCAGGCTAAACTAATACCCAGGTTCTCACAGGAGGCATTCACCAGGCTAGCCTTCTGCAAAACGACCACTGCAGGACGAGCAGAGGGGACACAGTGGGATAACCACACAGCCAAACTGATCCCCAGACAGCTACTCGGAGGCCACAAGGTCCCTCAGAGCAGCAGGTAGGGCAGGGCTCTCAAGAGAACAAATAGGAAGTTCTTGAACCCATTCGCCCCTCCCACCCCAAGCAGGAGCACGAAGGTCGGAAGGACCAGAAGGGCTGAATGAAAGGGTCTTTGAATGTCAGGAAGGGCCCGGCTTCTGTCCACATGCCACTGCGGCCTCTCCAGGGCTCACGGAGGGCCAGGCCCCAGTGGCTGGGCCAGGACCTGCAGGAGGACATCCGTGCTCGAGGAGAAGTCACAGATGTGGCGCCTGGGTGTGGGTGGACGGGTACAGCTTCTTGAGGTTCTACAGAAAATACCAGAATTCTGGGCAGACACGCCTCACTTGTTCTCACGCCATCAGCCCCTGTGGTTTCGACTCAATGGGCAGGACGAGGATGCTGGCCAGGACAACGGGTGCACGATGTAAAGCCCTTAACTGTTACAGGGTAAGAGGTATGATCCATGCTAAGGACCACCTCTCAAGAAAAACACACACTGACACATGCACAAATACTTTGTACACAATTACAGGAAGGAATCCTTGACCCCCAAAAGACAAAGGCTCTGAAATCCTAAGTCCGCTCTGGCTCTCTGGCGCCTACTACAAGACCCCCCCATACACTTAATGCTTCGTTCATGTGCTGAATAAATAAACGAAATTATGTCAGACACCCTGACGGGAGGCGACTGGCCGGCTCAGTCGGCAGAGCGTGAGGCTCTTGATCTCGGCGTTGTAAGTTCAAGCCTCACCCGCGCTGGGGGTAGAGAGTACTTAAAAATAAAATCTTCGAGGGGCGCCTGGGTGGCACAGCGGTTAAGCGTCTGCCTTCGGCTCAGGGCATGATCCCGGCAATCTGGGATCGAGCCCCACATCAGGCTCCTCTGCTGGAAGCCTGCTTCTTCCTCTCCCACTCCCCCTGTTTGTGTTCCCTCTCTCGCTGGCTGTCTCTATCTCTGTCAAATAAATAAAATATTTAAAAAAAAATAAAATAAAAATAAAATCTTCGAAAAAAAAAGATGTCCTGATGGGAAGAACTAGAGACCACAATCTGGAAATCTGGGTTGAACATTGATAATTAACAAGGTGGGAGTCCATGTTGTCCCGCCATTTCCAAGCTGGGTATCAGGCTTTTCTCATGAGTGAGACATTTCTGGCAGTTATTCCAGGGACCTGACCTGGGAGAAGAAGGCCAGACTAGCCTGGCGATCAGGAATGGGACTTTGGGGGTTTCTCTGGGTTGCCTCATGCCAATGGGCTGCCAGGCTGTCTCAAGCAGACTGACTCTCATCCTCTGATGAAGTGGAGATTGGTGGGGGAGTGGATTTTCGAGCATCATCTGATTGCTGGGTACTTTTGTCTGACCAGGGCTCTCACAGGTTGCCTACACTGAGTAACTTTACTGGGTAATTTTTCTTCATTGAGTCAGAGCAGACCTTGCATCCACGCTCAGGTCCCAGAATCATCATGGCGTAGTTTTACAAACCAAGCGTTGGTCCCAGGGCATCTGTTTTGATGTAGTGGGAGAACCCTGGGCTGTGGGCTAGAGATCGAGGCCCCAACTCCAGCCACACTGCAGTATTGAGCGTACGGCCAGAGTTCACCACTTACACATTCTCAGTTTCCATATCTTTGTCTGTAAATGAAGAGGGTCCCTAGGTGGCTTCTCAGGTCTCTTGCTTCTCCATTACCATAAATACAAGGATACTTGGACCTGCTCCTTCTCTCCTCATCCCTCATGATTCCCGAATATTAGGCAATAATTACAGCTAAAGTACTGAAATATTTTACCCAGGCAGGATCTTCCTTGGAGGAATTCATCCTTTGTGAAATTGTACTAGCCTTTACAACCCCTGTGAGACAGGCAGGAAGCAGCCAGGCGTCTCCACCCTCCTCACGGCTGCCCGGCCAAAGAAGACCCAGAGTGGAGAGGTGACTCGCCAAGGTCAGGGCCAATGGCAACGCGAGGAATGGGCCTCTGTGCCGTGTGCAGGGGCCTAGTGGCTTCTCAGGAAGACGGGAAATGGGGTGTACTGTGACCAAGATTTGAAGCCAGGAAATTAGGAAGTGCAGGACTCAGAATCACGGAAGGTCAGAACTGTATCGAAAGTCAGTTGGTCCGATCTCCTTGCTGATGGGTGAGGTTAGAGGGGTTATCAGTTACCAGCCTACAGGGCGAAGCTAGCTGGGGGCCACGCTGAGACCAGAACCAAATCTTCTCACTTCAAATCCATAGTTATTGCTGCCCTTCCGAAGCATCTGGCTTAGTAATTCCTTTTCTTGGCAGAGGTTTCCAGAATGAAAATATGACTTTGATGTTTACCACCACTGTTTTGAAATTTTCTTCATTTACTCACTTGCTGATCACTTGCTCAAGCTGACACAGTGGGTAGGGGGAAAGGATGTGCAGAAATAGTCCTCTGCTGGAGAGGTAAGCTTTGATAACGAAGAGAAACTTTGTTTGGCTAAACTAAGAGTTTTTAAAAATAATACAAGTAAATGGAGAGAGAGAAATACCATATGATCTCACTCATATGTGGAATTTAAGAAATGAAACAAACAAACAAAGTAAAAAAAAAAAGAGAGAGAGAGACAAACCAAAAAACACTCTTAACTAGGGAAAGCAAACTGGTGGTTGCCAGAGGGGAGGTGGGTGGGGGATGGGTGAAAGAGGTGCTTCGGGTTAAGACTGGGGTGCCTGGCTGGGTGGCTCAGTCAGTGAAGCATCCGACGCTTGATTTCTGCTCAGGAGCCTGAGATCAAGCCCCGAGAAGGGCTCTGTGCTGGACGTGGAGCCTGCTTAAGATCCCCTCTCTCCCTCCCCCTCTGCTCCCCACTCAACTTGCACACTCTCTCTTAAAAAAAAAAGTATTCTCTCTTTAAAAAAAAGTACACTTGTTGCGATGAGCAGGGAGTAACATACAGAATTGCTGAATCACTATATTGTGCACCTGAAACTAAAATAAACTGTATGTTAACTCTATTGTAATTATAGTTTTTAAGTAATAATAATGATAATACAAGTAAACAAAGATAAATCACAAGGAAGGGTGCCATTAAGGACAAAACGAATGAGCCAGCCCAATGATTCTAAAATCACCTTCTCAGGGAATTCTGTTTTAGTGACCCAGCCAACATGTCCTTCTGCTAATCAACGGATATGCTTTTTTCTTGGTTTTTAGTTCCATAAATTCCTTTTTTTTTTTACAAAGATTTTATTTATTTGACAGAGATAGAGACAGCCAGTGAGAGAGGGAACACAAGCAGGGGGAGTGGGAGAGGAAGAAGCAGGCTCATAGGGGAGGAGCCTGATGTGGGGCTCGATCCCATAACGCCAGGATCACGCCCTGAGCCGAAGGCAGACGCTTAACCGCTGTGCCACCCAGGCGCCCCCCATAAATTCTTCTTAAATGACCAATTAGAACAAGTTGTCTAGGAGAGACTACTCATCAAAACTTGAAGACAGTCCTTGACCCTTAATTTTTTAAATGTGTGATTTTGAATTGTGACAAACAGATTAAAGCATTGTTTCCTATTTGAACTGTTCCTTATTGTTCAGACTGGAGTAAATGTCTCACTCTTTCAAGGTATCCCACAAAGAGACCCGTACTTCTGTCCCCTGAGCTTCGAGAACAAGATTGGCAGCCACTGGTGCAGGCGAGAAAGGCTGTGCAGGGATCTAAAGTGGGGAACCCGGGTCACAGTGATCAGAGCCTCCCTTAGGAGGCGAGCTGCACGCTTCACTCGGCGAAGCTTTTGAAAATGGGGAGAACTGATGTCCTGGGTAGCGTGGAGTGAGTAGATTGTTCAGAAAGATCCAATTCCTATTCAGTTGGTGTTTCTCTAGTCTGGGAGGACCCGCCTGTGGATAACTCACATGGTTTTTGTCTTTTGGTGGAGAGGTGGGTGGGCTGCTGACAGGAGCAGGCAGGGTCTGAGTTTCTTGTAAAAGGTACCGCTGTGCAGGTGCAATGTCTCTGGGTAAAGTGTGTCAGATTTATATGACAATCATTCCGACACGAGTCCTCACCTACTCTGGGCTTATTTTTTGCTGTTTTGGCCAAGGGACGGCCTAAGGTAGAGCCTTATAATTATTCTTATTCCAGTTGCCCTGCCCAGGAAGAGTGGATAGAACAATGTATTTTTTATTCACTATTCAAATATTTTATAGACTTAAAAATTTTTTAGAGAAAAAGTCTTTTTCTCCAATTTGTCTTTCTTTGGTAACGTAAATAGATGCATGAGCAAAACTGTAATCAATTGATATTTTGGACTATTCTTTTTCAACTAACATTATTCTATTTATACATTACTGATTCCCATATACTGGTCATTCTGAATGGTTAGATAATATTCAATCATTGCTCTATATTATTTAGCCACTCGCATACTACCTACTTACTGTCTGGTTTCTTTCTTCCCTTTTTTTTGGGGGGGGCTTATTTTTTTTTAAAATAATTTATTTAAAAAGTGTTTTAGGATTATTTTTTTGAGGGATAGCTTTCAAAGGGAAAGACTGCAACAGGTCATTGCTCTTACGACACATTTCTTTCTGGACAGAAAGACCAAACCGATCTCTCGTGCTAACGCTAAACAGAACTACCACTTACCTACTAACGTGGAAACAAAGTCACTGTGAGAACACCCATGTGGACTTAAGTGTCAAGAACAACCTCAGTGATTGATCTGGGCTCAGCAACCTCTGGTCTCACCCCTCTGTCCTCTGGCCAACACTACAATAATTTATCAAGAAAGTCCCATGTATCAGGCACTATGCTAAACACTTGATTTCCCTTCGAGCATTTAATTCTTACAGTACCCTAAGAGAGGTACTATTATTAGCTCTATGCTACGGATGAAAAAACTGAAGTTCAGAGACATGACTTGCCCGAGGTTGCAGAGCTAGGAAACATCAAAGCCTGTGGTCTGAGCTCTATCACCTTACAATCTTGGAAGATGCTGCAGTCGATGGGGGGAGCCTGGAAGAGTCCTCAGGATCGCCCACCCCACCCCGCCCACCATGTGTGGGCATTCCAGCAGGGCACGCCTGCTCCCTTAGGAAGAGGAAAGAGACAACTTTTAGGTGGCGGTCAGCAGTCTCACACCCACAGCCTGAGACCCCAGCCTCAGAGAAGCTGGGGACCCCAGGACCAAAGAAATGAAAAACCAAATTCTTTTACTTGTTTTGCATTTCTGCCACAAGACATCCTGACCGTGGCCTCAGCAGCTGGCTGTTCTAAGGCCACCCTATAGCCGCCTTCACCACACACGCCTTGACCATCCAGGTGTGACTCCAGGGCGCACAGCTGGAGGCCAGCCGAGGAGGGCGCTTGCAGACACCGCCTCCCAGCATTCTGAACATCTCCGGTAGGCCTGGGGAGCCTGGTGTCTCCACCATCCTCTTCCCTTGCTCTCCGCTGGCCAGATCCACCAGGTCCTTGCGCAATTCCGTCTCAGTAAAAATGTGGACCTCCCCCATTCCATGCTTATTTGCTGGGATATTTTCATACAGCATCAATATCCTGCATTGAAAACCTCAGCACAGATGCCTCATGAATGACTGACCCCACTATCAACACCCAGGGTGGTTGGTTCCCTAGGCTTTAAAAGAAATTGTCCCAGAATTTTCCAATATGGCTTTTAGAGGACCCACCCCCTCCCAAGAGACTTTGAGCACCGTGGTCACCCGTGGCCCACCATGGCTGTGTCGGCTCACTCAGGCTTAGGCTAGCATGCGGCTTTCTCATTTGACAGAGCGGACTCTCTCTCAGCCCTCAGCTTGGAGGGCAAGTGCTTGGCAAATCATTAGCCAGGCTCTGTTTTATCAGTGGACTCCATCTGCAGTCGAAGCCGCAGTCAGGATGCCTTCCAGAAAGGACAACCCTGAATTCCAACAGACCTTCTTCCAAAAGAAGACTGGAGCCAGAAGGTGAGGCATGCAGCACGGCCCCCGGCACAGGGAACCTGTAACCCCCACACTGAGGCAGGTAGTCCCCAGGTCGCAGCCGTGGACACGAGGCAGACTGCATTAGGAGAAACTTGTCTGGAGTCACAAGGCAATTTAGTGGAAGAGTGGGGGCTAGAATCTGAGCTTGTGGTCTCATTTGCTACAATGGTAGTTAGACACTAAATATAGTGCCACGGTGGTTAGAGGAGGCATACTGAATCAGCCGTCCTCAGCAGGGGACGAAATGAAGACACAGCAAAGTCAAGTGACTGTGGCAGGCAGAGCCGTGCCAAGCAGCTCCTATGCCAGGATTGCTGTGAGCTGTTTCGGAATGCCTACTCCCTCCTCAGGCTGGAGCACCTCTTTAAAAGATACCGGGGCCTGAGTGGCTGCAGAAGTGCTCCTGAAGGTATGCGCGTCTGCCACCAATTAGCTTATACTAGGTCTTCTCTACCCTCTTCACCTCCTACCCACTGCCAGGCAGTGGGCACTATCTGCAGCACTCTGACAAATGCCACTGTGGGCTGGTGGCTCGCGCCAGCTTGGTTCTCAAATCCCTCCAGGCTCTAGTTTGGTTTCTCGGTCATCTGGTCACTCTGTCCATTCACTCCATTAGGAGAGCTGGCATTCTTGAGTGCCTCTGCGTCAGGCACGGCGCAAGCTACTTTTACGCCTTCCAGCTCATGTAATCTGCCCAACAGCCCGCCAAAGTGGATGCTGTTAGCCTCCTTGTTATAGACGGGGAAATGAAAGCTTAGCAAGATTATGAAACAAGACCAAGGTCATACAGACCTCGGCATTTGGGAGGACAGCGCAGGTCTGCCCAGCCTAAGCCAATGCTCTTCCCATCATGCCACCTTCCTTGGATATTCTCTCCCCACTACACCTCAGCAACGTGGTTTCTCCCACAATTCTTGACAAAGCATTTCCCATTTTCAGAGCTGGCCGGAGACACAACTGTGAAGCTAGGTAACTTGAGATTCTCTTATCTCCTCCCTTTAGCTCTCCCTCCTTCTTTTATTGGTTATTTATACTAAGGTGCAAATTTCTGGCATCATCCACTGCTGGGCAAGATTTGGGGAGTCCCAGGGACTTCCCAGGGCCCTAAAATATTTCCACCAGCCCTCAGGGATGAACCCCCAGCCCTCACTAGGCACCAAACCTAGCTCGAAGAAAAAACCACAGCAAATACAGACCTCTGGGGAAACAAACTCATGCACACACTGCTGGGGGTACTTTCAAGGGATGACATTTCTCTGGAGACCAAGCAGTTATGATAGCAAGAACCAAACAAGAATCCACAGCCTTTGACCTGGTCATCTGGTAACTGTAGTCTGGAAAGTAGACCTCAAGGAAATCATCCATCCCACCCCACCCAGCAAAAAAGTTCAAAGATACTCTCAGTGTGGCACTGTTTATAATAGTAAAAAATATCACAATTGACCTCAATGATCTATAATAAAACAACTGAAAATGACAAGAATAAGGGTCATTTTCCCAACCTAAGGAAAGGTGTATGTGAGATTGTATGCCCAAGTCCACAAGGAAATTACAAATATCACAAATAATGTGTAAACATGAATCATTACTTTATAAAAACAAAAAACTTGTAACACACACACATATATGAATATATAATATAGACAGATGAGGGAAAAAGAGATGGATATGGGATGGATTGCTTAATAGGCTCAGTTTTGTAAAACCTGTTGAAGTCCATATAAGAAAAAAGATCAAATAAACAAACAAAAACCACTACAACACTAACAGGGGTGCCTGGGTGGCTCAGTCGTTAAGTGTCTGCCTTCGGCTGGGGTCATGATCACAGGGTCCTGGGATTGAGCCCCGAGTCAGGCTCCTTGCTCAGCGGGAAGCCTGCTTCTCCCTCTCCCACTCCCCCTGCTTGTGTTCCCTCATTGTCTCACTCTCTGTCAAATAAATAAATAAAATCTTTAAAAAAAAAAAAGAAGTAGCTTATAAAAACAACAACAACAACACTAACACATCCTTAATCCGAGAGGGGGCAAAGGAAGGAGAACAGGTGCAAATACAAAGGTAGGAAGGAGTAAAACGTGTTCAAGTCAACACTGTTCATTCATTCATAAAGCATTTCCTAGGCATGAAACTGTGTGCCAAGCACTGGGATATGATGGTGGAGACAAGACACTGTCATTGCCAGAGGGTTCCCTCCGGGTGGGGAGATCCTCCAGATCCCACTGGCCACCACTCGGTCACCCTGAGTGGAGGAGGAAGGCTCCCCCTAAGGAGGCAGGCTGTGCGTCCCGTGAATAGCCCTCCCGCTTTGTGGGACTCTGCCTGCAGCCTGAGCCCTGATGCTCTTAATAATATCAGGTCTTTTATTGTCCCAGCTGTTCCCATGTGCCCAGAGCCCACATGGTAGTGGAGGGGTTGACAAGGAATTCCCCCTGCATGGTATTAACTTCTCCATCAGAGTGACTGCGTCCCATAACCACCCAACATACCCACTGCACAAGCCACACAAGTTCAAACACAGGAGCCACCAAAACTTAGATGAAAACTGGTGGCTTCCAGCTTTAGGAGAAGTTGTTGGATTCTACCCTAGGATGGCACAGCTAACATCCTCCCCACCCCAGGGGCGCCCCGGGGACAGGTGTGACAGGCAGCTGGAAACTGAGTGAAGCAGGGCATAGGCTGGTGTGTCTTTGGGGAGAAGATACACGAATAGGGAGGGATTCCCAATGTCTAAAACACCTGAACGGCCGGGCTGAATCTTCTCAATACTGTCTTGAGGCAACATCAGTAGCCTTTCCCCAGAAGCCTTGGGCTGAGTGCATGAAGAGTCCCTATCACAGGCGTGCCTTGTCCACACCCCACGGGAGGAGGGGAGGGTCCTGCTGCCACGAGGTGGAGAAAGTGCCCAGGCCATACCTCTACCCTCAGAGACCACTCAGTGCAGCAAGGCCAGGGCCCCCAAATCTGTATTTTTTAAAAGGTCCCAAGGTGGGACGCATGGGTGGCTCAGACAGTTAAGCATCTGCCTTCAGCCCAAGGTCCTGGGATCGAGCCCCACATCAGGCTCCTGCTCGGCAGGGAGACTGCTTCTCCCTCTGCCTGCTGCAACCCCTACTTGTGCGCTCACTCTCTCTGTCAAATAAATAAATGAAATCCTATTAAAAGAAAAAAAAAAGGTACTGAGGTGATTCTCATGCCCTGCGCCAGCTTTGGGAGTCAAAGGAAATGAGGACCAGACATTGCTGTCTTTGGAATCAGAAAGATCTGGGCTCAAATCCCAGCTCTGTCACCCATTAGCTCTGTGCCTGGGCAGATAATGTAACCCTCCCCCCAGAGCCCCAGTTTCCTTACCTATAAAATGGGGACAACACTGTCCATGTCATAGGGTTGTAAGTGGGCAGGTCCCCCCCCCAGCACACTGAGGCACCCGATCTCAGCACACATCACAGGCTGTCATCACTGGCTGACTGGCCTAGGCGTCCTGTCATTGGACGTACTTTGAGGGCAGGTGTCTTGTTCACTCTTACCCCTGGCATTTAGCCCTGGGTCTCGCCCTGATAGGCACTCGCTGCGTTCAGTGTTGAAGAAATGAGTGTTGGGAGGCTCGAGAACACAGAGGAGGTAGCGACCAACCCCCGGTAGTAAGTGCCAACTCACTTATTGTCTGTTCCCCGTACGCATGAAAATGTAGATTTTTAAAAAAATATGAGGAGTAGCCTTACTAAGTGGGTAGCTCCCTGCCTTCTCCCTGCCCCTGAATTAAAACTATTCCATGGACAAGAATCCTCTGGGAGCACACTGTTGGAAAAAACACAGGCGGAAGGAGAGGCCACCGCGGCTCGATTTCTCTCTGTTCCTGACCTCCAGTTTCACGCATACAGGGCCACAGTCTCCCAGGACAGAAGGTGCAAAGTCTCAGGTCCCTGCTCAGCTCGCGGCGGCACTCAGACCACTCACCCCACAGGCTGCCGGGGTCCTGCAGCAGCAGCCACTAATAACGGAACCACTTCTGTTCTCCTTGGAGTGGCAGTTGGCAGTGGCAAACAGGAAGTTGTCTTGAAACAGGGTGTGGTTGTACCCTGTCAATATGTGTGCACAGACACACACATTTGTTTGGTCTCTCCCCGACCCCCTCCTGTTTCCCTCTGCCCCCTTCCTTAGGAGTGGAAGGTCTGACTTATTTCGGGGAGAACAAAGCCTTTTACCTGACTGAAGATCAGCCATCGCCCCCATGCGCACAAAAGCCTGGGGCAGAAGGGCGTCTAACACGGCGGGGGCGGGGGGGGGTCTGTCCTCCCACCGGCAGTCACTCACTTGGGGCACTGAGTTAGTAACTGTGTGCGTGAGCGGGTGTGAGCTTTCCCCTCGACGTCTCCGTGGGCACACAGGAAACAAACCTCGAGCTAGGAACCAGGCCGGGTACACCGCCCGTCATCCTCGGGAGCCAGCCAGCCTGCCAGGGGTGGGGGGCAGGGGGCCGGCCCCCCGAGGCCCCCGCGGCCCGCCGTGGGCACGCCCTGGACCGAAGACCATCCATCCACAAGTAGGAAAACAAGGAAAAATCACAAGTCGCGAGGGGCAAGTGATTTTCAAAGTTCGAGCGCGAGAGACCTGAACTATGTCTTCACGCAAATTACTTATAAAAATGACCAAACTAATGGCCGGGGAGGGTTATGCCTCAGTGTGGCTGGGGCTGCGCAGAAATGCAGAGTAGTGGGGGGACGGTGGGTGAGGTTCCCGCGGGTAGGAGAGGTGCGCTATAAAATTTTCCACTCCACTCCTACCCAGGCCCCGAGGCTTGCGACTCCAGAAGGGCTGTCCAAAATAGACTGGTCCCCAACCCAGCCTCCTACTCCTGACCTCTTTCTGAGGCAGCTCCTCTCCCCACTGCACGCCTCAGCCCTGTCTCGGCTCCGGCGCCAGCCCACAGCCCGAGAGCGCTGTCTGTGCTACACCTCGTCCTTGCTAAATGGCTCGTGGGTTGACAGCACGCTCCGCCTGCCGGGCTCTCTCTTCCGTGACCTGGGCCCAGCCCCACGCCGTCCTGTGTGGCAAACGTGCCCTGCGCTCACACTTACACATCCCGGGGAGACAGCCTTGCCGTTTGGATAAGGAGGCTGAGCCAGTGACACGCTGGGCAACGCGACTCGTGGGAGACGCTTCCTGGCTCCTGGCGGAGGGCCCTGGCCAGTCAGAACGCACCACTTCCCCTTTAAGAGAGCACGCCCAGATGCGATTAAGGAAAGGCAGAAAGAAAAGCCCGGAACAGTCAGGGCTGTATCCTGAATTTGGCAGATGAACTTGGGTTTTCCTGAACTGCACACATAAGGTGTGGTCAGAGGCAGCGGGCTCCCCCGGGGGGGCTGATCTGAGCAGTGTTTGGGAAGGGCTGGGGGCCCTGCTGCAACCCCCTCCCCCTTCCCGGGCTTGATGGCCACGTGCAAACTGCGTGCGCCAGGCTCCTGGAGCCGCTGTCCGCTGGGGCCTGGTCCGGGCCGCCTGCGGGCGCTCAGCCCTTTCCGCTCCTCCTTCCCCCAGGGCCGGTCCAGCACTCCGGGCAGAGTCCACTGTAATGCCCGGCACTGTGCTTTGGAGAGTAGGGACATCATTATAAAGACTGAAAGATACTTTTGTGGGACATTTTAACTACTAATTCCAGCAGGGAGTTATCATTCATTCTGGCTATTTAGGGAGTTCATTCCTTCATCTTGCCAAGGAGATTGGGGGAGGAGGATGGTCCCAAAAAACCCAACAGTTCACAAGGCCACATGCTGTAGGATTCCACCAATCAGAAACATCCAGAACAGGTAAATCCGTAGAGACAGAAAGCAGAACAGTGATTGCCAGGGGCTGGGGAAGAAGGCAGAGGGGAGTGACTACTTAATGGGTATAAGGGCTCTTTTGGGGGTGACGAAAATGTTTTGGAACTACGCAGAGGTGCTGGTTACCCAGCATTGGGAAGGAACTCAGTGCCACCGAACTGTATGTTCTAAAATTGTTAGGTGAGAGGCACCTGGGTGGCTCAGTCGGTTAAGCTTCTGGCACTTAAGTTTCAGCTCAGGTTGTGATCTCAGGATCGTGAGATTGAGCCCCAAGTTGGGCTCTGGGCTCAGCGTGGAGTCCTCTTGAGACTCTCTCTTCCTCTGCCCCTCCCCCCTGCTCTCTCTCTCTAAAATAAATAAATAAATCTTTTTAAAAATGTTAGGCGAGGGGCGCCTGGGTGGCACAGCGGTTAAGCGTCTGCCTTCGGCTCAGGGCGTGATCCCGGCGTTATGGGATCGAGCCCCACATCAGGCTCCTCCGCTATGAGCCTGCTTCTTCCTCTCCCACTCCCCCTGCTTGTGTTCCCTCTCTCACTGGCTGTCTCTATCTCTGTCAAATAAATAAATAAAATCTTTAAAAAAAAAAAAGTTAGGCGAATTTCACCTCAATTAAAAAAAAAATCCAGTGGCACAGTGTGTTTTGGGCAATTTTATCTTCTACTGAGATCTCTGCTGTGTTCCACCCAACATTTCTTTGTAAAACCTGGCTATTACCTGATAAATCTTAAGTCAATCCTGGCTGAAGAATATATGCCCTCTAATAAGGAAAAATAACAACAAACTTTTAAGACACAAAAGCTTTACAAGCCTCAGAAGTACAGCTCTTATGGAGAATTTTCAGCCCAGGGGAGATGGTATCAAGCCAAACCATGCCATATAAGCGAAGCAGGGCCCACCTGCCTTTGCAAGACTGTCCTATGTTGGGTCCATTCCTTCAGTGGCTTATCAGCATAACTAAAGCCAGCGAGAGGGAGCTTCCCGAGGAGAATAATTCAAGACAACATGACTTTGGGTCTCTGGGTTCTTGACTCCCTTTTATCTCTTGTAGAGAGAGTTTCTTCCCAGAATGGAGGAGAATTCATCTCTTTCTGACACGGAGGGCACTGGCCTGGTTGGCAAAGCAGAACTGGTCTCCACAATTCCATTTCTTTAGGACGGAGCCAGTGGGAATGAGGGGGCACGAGCCAACCACCCACCTGACCCAGGCTCACTGGAGGGAGCGTCCGGCCCTCCTTTCCCGGCCACTTGCAGCTTTGCCTGGAGACAGGCTGCTCCCGTGGGTAAGGCTGTGAGCCTTCTCCGCTGGACCCCAGGCCAGTAGGTCAAGGGCCCACGGGTGCACTTCCCCCGGTCAGGAGACTGTTAAGAGGAGGCTTGCAGGATGTTGCAATGTTTCACAGAAGAAAGGGCAGGCTCCATGGCCTGGGAGCCAGAGTCTTTCCAAAGACAAATGTGAACAGCTTCCTCGGGTCAACTCTCCCAGAGCCCTTTGATCCTTCTGGAGCACCTTCCCCTGCCTCTTTCACCCTGTGCTCTCCTGTTACCTCAGGTGCCCAGGTGATGAGTTGGTGGCCTGGGTTCTCACAAACAGGTGGTTTATGATAAAAAGATGCAATATTTATTACTACTGCTCTAGCATCTGAGGAACAGGAAGTTTAGACCTTAATTCTAAATACAAAGCAGACAGGTTCAACCCAGTTAAAAAATGGACAAGGACTTGAACACGGACATTTCTCCAAAGGAGATTCAGATATGGCCAACAAGCACAGGAAAGAGTGCTCAGTATCATTAGTCACTAAGGAGCAAATCTTCACACCTACTAGGGTGCTTATATATAAAAAATAACCCGGAACAACTAAAAATGTAAAATGACAAGTGCTGGAGAGATGTGGAAAAATCAAAACCCTTAGGCACTGTCAGTGGGACTAAAATGGTACAGCCTCTATGGAAAACAGTTTGGGTGGCACCTGGGTGGCCCAGTCAGTTAAGCATCAGACTCTTGATTTCGGCTCAGGTCATGATCTCAGGGTCATGAGATCGAGCCCTGAGTCGGGCTCTGCGTTGGGCATGGAGCCTGCTTAAGATTCTCTGTCTCCCTCTGCCTCTGCCGCTCCGCCCGCTTGTGCTCACGCTTTGTCTCTCAAAAACAAGAAACAGAAAGGAAACAGTATGGTAGTTCCTCAAAAAATTAAACATTGAATTACCACAGAATCCAACAATTCTACCCTAAGGTATATACCCAAAAGATATACCTAAATCCTTGTGTACAAATGTTCATAGCAACACAAGGAAAAACGGCTTCAGGATAACCCAGAGTTACCTTCAAAGCCCTACTTGGAATCACTTAAAGGAGGTAATTAATTAGTTAATTTTAGAGATAGAGGGGGACAGAGAGAGTGGGGGAGGAGCAGAGAGAGAGGGAGAAGCAGACTCTGCGCTGAGCGAGGAGCCCGACACAGGACTCGATCCCATTCCCCTGAGATCATGACCTGAGCCAAAATCAAGAGTTGGTTGCTTAACCAACTGAGCCACCCAGGCGTCCCTAAAGGAGGTTAATATTTAAGTTAAGGGAATTAAAGTGGCCGGTAGGAGACAGCTCAAAGGCACTCCAAGATAGTAGTTCTCAAACAAGGCCAATTCAGGTCCATGAAGAAGTGTGAGTTTATTTTAAACAACGTCACACGTGCACATACACACGTGTGCGCACATATACACACCAGGCACTGAAGCACAGTTCCCCTCTGCCAGCCCTTCATCTCTGATACAACTGTCATTTCCATCGAGGGATCACCATTCCCTTGATGGAATCATCATCGCCACCAAAGGCACCTAGGTCTTAGACCTTGAAGTTGGGACAGAGTAACAGACTCCCAAGAGGCAAGAAGAAGCCCCACAGGTAATCAGTCTCTGCTAATCCCTGCCGGCCCCTCTCGGGACTGCTGCTGTGTCCCCAGCACTCTGGCCCAGCCTGACTTCTCCCCTGCATGCTGCAGTGTGGATGGGGCCATCCGAATGCGCACCAGGTGAGACAGCATGGCGTCTCCATCGGCTGTTGGAGCGACCTCCCCTACTTTGAGCTGCTTTGCAATGCCCCTCGCTAATCCCATTTCTGCTCTACAGGGGTCACCTCGACCCAGTCTTACTTCCCTTCCATGGGACACTTTGCCAAATATTTGCTCCTTGAAATCTTTCTCCAGGCTAAAAAGCCCAGATGTCTTTTTAAACCATACCTCACAAAACATCATTTTCACCATTCTCATCTGTGCGTCCTCTTTGGCTCTACTATCTGTCCTTCACGAACCGTGGAACTCAGAAGAGAGAACATTACAGATGGGGTCTGAGCAACTCCTAGCTGTCTATCCTCAACATTATCCTCCTATTCACGCAGCTAGAGAGCCAACCTCGATTTTTTATTTTTCATAACTGTATCACCCCTAAGTCTTATTTCACACATTTTCCTGCCAAGCAGCATTATCCACAGGTATCCTTTAAAAATGTCATCTGGTTGGATTTAGCCTACTGCTCTGGCCTGCTGAAATCGTTTTGGACCCTGACCCATTAACGTATCCATTTCCCTTCCAAATCTGCCACCTGCAAACTGGAGAAGCCTGCCACCAATACCATTCTTCTTCCAAACCCTTACTTATAACGTGGAAGAGGACACGGTCAAGTGTGCAGCCTGTATATATACACCACCCAGAGTGACCGTGACCTGTGAACAGCACTCTTGGCCATTCAGGGCAGGTGTGCCACTTAGCCCACATTTCTTCATCTTCCCTCGTAGGGATCTCACGGGCAACTGACAAATGGAGCTAACAACAGCCGTCCTCTTGGTGGTAAAGATTAAGCGTTAAGGTCTTAGAGCAGTGCACTGCACATAGTGAGCCAATCAAATGTTGCTTTTATAACTGACAAGAAATACGATTTAAAAAAAAAAACCCAACCACTTGGTTTTCCAATTCCCAAACTACCTTCTTATTGGCAACGGAAGCAGGAGGGGATTTTTCTTCGCCATATACTGTGAGAACTTGATCAAACTTCCAAAGGTAAAATTCACCAAAGTGGGAGAGCCCCCCATTACTGAGACCCCTGGAGCTTTTAGCTCTCAGACTTGTCTATTCTGAGCCCCCAGCAATTCATTAATTACACTTTAGGTTTTCCTAAAGATCCAGACAGTAGGCAGATGAAATCAAGAGAAGGAGCATTGGAGTCCAGGAGCTGGAGTCTCAACGCCTGCTCTCCTTCCAGAATTTCCATGCTCTGGGGTTAACAATACCTGCCTTTCCAGGGCTATAAGGAGGAGTCAGTGAGATCAGGCACGTAAAAGAGGGTTAAAAGTTGAGTCGGGTTACGCAAACATAAAAGAACAGTTTTATGATTACTGCGGCTATAAATAACCCAGATCCCACCTCCACTGGCAGAAACCCACCTGTGAAACCTAGGAGGAACCGGTAGCAGTACTGAGGCAGGCCTTTTCAGCACAGACCAGCTGGACTGCTGCAAGGGAGCCGACTCCTGGCCTCCTCTCCTGGCAGCAATCACCTTCTCCCTCGTCTCAGACCAGAAACCAGGCTGACTTACAAAGGGTAACGGGTCCTCCCACCGACCTGCAGGAACACACTGTCTCTCCATGGCCCTGCTGTTGAGATCAGAACCTGAGTCATCTGCAGCGGGAACCTAGCAGGTCATGAAGGGTTGGGAGGGCTGCTCTTAGCTCCCCTGTGGCTTGACCACAACTCACCTTGGATTTCTGAATGGAGTGGCAGTTTCCAAGAACACCAGGCTTTTGTCTCTGCCATTCTCATGGTGGGCCCCCAGGAACTCTGCTCTTGTCTTGGCGGAGGGTGGGTGCCTTCTTAGGGAACAAATGTTCTTTGTCGAGAAAAGCTCTTGGGGGACATTTTTTGCAAAGGGCTATCA
Source organism: Ailuropoda melanoleuca (assembly GCF_002007445.2). Taxonomy (NCBI): domain Eukaryota; kingdom Metazoa; phylum Chordata; class Mammalia; order Carnivora; family Ursidae; genus Ailuropoda; species Ailuropoda melanoleuca. Next base: position 126,361,454 of record NC_048218.1, on the reverse strand, counting down.
GAAGGCAACCTGCTGGCCCCTAGAATCTCCGGGTCAAAGATGTCCCACAGCAAGGGAAGAGGGAGGGAGATGAATGGCCAACCATAGGCCTCTGGGAAAAGAGCAGCCGATGAAATGGGAGACATAACTGGCTAAATTTTCCTCTCCTGGTCCATGTAAGGCTGGTTTCCCAACTTCCAGAGGGAATGAACACTGAGGGCAGATTTAAATATATATACATAATTGTTGGCAAGACACTGAGAGGATTATGCCAATGAATCTATTCACAGATCAGGGAGTCTGCCCAGAACGGCACGGCACGGCACGGCACGGGGAGGAAGAGGCCCAGAAGGGAAGGTAACACTTTCTGTCAGATGACTTCTGGGGCCCACTGGTCTGTGAGCTACCCTTGCTCAACCCACCTCAAGACAGGTGGGCTGCTGAAATTATCTAAAAATCATCACAGGACACATGAAAGCTTACTCAGACTTTCACAGCCACCGGTGACTTCTTGTGCCTTTGAACATATTTTGTCTTTCTCTCATTGTGTTCCCTTTGACTACGCACCCACACAGAGATGGGGCCTGATTCTCTGCAGTCACACGCACAGGGACAAGTCACAGACGAAGTTGTATATCATGCTGGTTACTGCAGTGTTCTGATGCTGCTAAGGAACAGAGCTGAGGGGGGACCAGGCTGAGCTGACTGGTGTTATGGGCTGAATTATGTTGCCCCCAAATTCATATGTTGAAGTCCCAATCCCCAGTACCTCGGAATGTGACTGAATGGGCAGATTAGGTCTTTAAAGAGGTGATAAAGTTAAAAATGAGGCCAGTTAGGGTGGGCTCTGCTCCAGTATGACTGGAGTCCTTCGGTAAGAAGAGGGACAGCATGATGAAGAGACAGCAAGAAGACAGCCATCTGCAAGCCAAGGAAGGAGGCCTCAGGAGAAACCAAGCCTGCTGGCACCTTGATCTTGGGACTTCCAGCCTCCACAACTGTGAAAAAATAAATTTCTGCAGATTAAGCCACCCAGTCTGTGGTATTTTGTTATAACAGTCCTAGCAAATTCATGCAATTGATTTACTTAAAAACCCTTCCGGTTTACCAGATTGGAGAGAAAAAGTATAGGACAGAGGACAGAGGACAAGGGATTCCTAACCTCTGACAGGCTGTGGATCAAATGTATCTTCCTCCTTAGTCTGAGATGTGCCACTTTGATGGCAAACTGTAGCAAGGTCAAAGTGGGGACAGCCTACCTGTCCTTGAAGACTGGGAAATCCTGCCCTTCCCAGAGGACCCTGTGAACAGCGCTCTTGGCCATTCAGGGCAGGTGTGTCACTTAGCCCACAGAGGCCCACAGAGGCCCAAGGCTGAGGTAGCCTACAGGTACTCAAGCGCCTGGGATGAAACAGGATGACCAAGCCACAGCTGAGTAGTAACCAACTCCTTCCATCAGCTAACTTTCTGGTTTGGCCTCTTACCCTTGGGGGTTCTGCCTAATCTATATGTCATTGCTGTTGTTCCAGAAAAGGATAAGACCTTGGGGATAAGTGGGCTAATAGCTGAGTGAGGTAGCCACCAGCAGACTCGCATAGGTCTGACAAACCAACTCAGATCTTCTGGCCCAATGTTGCCTTAGGCATTGGGAATTGGGAATCCACCAATCTCCAAGTTTGCCTGGATGCCTCCGCCGCCGCCCCCCCCTAAGGGGCCCAGACACACCGATCAATGATCAATCCAAGCACAGCTCTCTCCAGGCTGGCGTTGGGGATCAAAGCAAGGAAGGAGGGTATTTGAAAGGTGTCGGCAGGCAGATGTCTGGAGGGCCTGGGAGGGGCGACATGCTCTGGGAGGCTGGCAAAGGGCTGTGCCTTCATTTTCTCAAAGATCTCCCGGTGGGCAGGACTAGCTAATTCAAATGCAAAAGCCTCAGGGCAGGATTACTGGGAAACCTTTCCCTATTCACCGCCATCCCTCTCCAACTCCATCAGAAAGGCCTATAGGTTCCCTTCTCGTCTCTTCATTCACTCTGGCCATGACGTTATTCACAGGGCGGAGTGGGAGCCCCCATATTCATCGCCAGCTGAGATGCCCACGAACCAACACACACCTCCGACCCTTTCAAAACGTGAGCCTCAAATCCTATCTCACCCTCAATACAGGAGGAGGAAGAGCGTAGGGACCGCATCCATGGGGGCAGATGAGAATCACAGGAGAACAAAGGGTCCCCTAAACATCTGCGGGTAGTTCACGGGTTTGCATGCGCAACGAGGGCGCGGAAGTCTGACGGAGAAACGTCCGGGCCTGCCTGCTCGCTCCCCGGGCCCTGCTGTGCAAGCCAGGCCCCATCTTCAGCCTCCTCCTGCTGGGACCCAAGGGTTTAACCCGTCCTTCACCAGCTCAGCGGGGCTACTGTGAGAAAGCAGAGAGCGCGCTCTAAATTAAAAGATCAGAAGCAAGACAGCCTCATCATCACTCTCCACAAGGTGAGAGGCCAACCAAACCAAACCAAACCAAAGCTTAGCAAAGCACCACCAACAAAACCCCACTTTCCTACAGATGAGAGAAACATGGAGGAGAAAAAGAAATCTGCTCCTGGCAGCACTCAGCAGTCATGACGACGCCACATTTACCACCTTGGAAATTTCCGTCTCAACCATCCGTTTTCATTTGCGTGTGCGAGTCGGTGATGGTGGGGATGAGAAGTGTGGACCTGTCTGCGAGGGACCCAACAACCAGCAGTAAGGCGGACTCCCCACTTAGAACGCCTTTCACGGGCCCAAACGATGTTTACAGTTTTCTCCTTCCCTTCTGATTTGTTTGGTTTAAAATATTTAACCCGAGGCACAATGAAGTGTCTCATTTACGACGTTCTCCTGGACCATTAGACTGGGACTCCCACACTCATCATGCTGGAGAACGTGCTCCTTACCCATGCAAATTCCGGGAGCGGCCGGCAGAGATGGGAGGTGCTCAAGGTACGCTATCAAGGGGTAATTTAATTACACAGCCATTCAGTGGGCAAAGCAGAGCAATTTTTAGCCAACTCTTCTGGTAAATATTATGGGAAGCCCTTTCATGGAGTGTTCATTCTGGCTTAGTGATTTCAAGCGTGCCCAGATTTCCTCCTCATTCCTGCACACACCCACCCCCGAAGGCGCTACCCCTAGGCCAGAAGGTCGAAGGGATCATGTATTAGCCGGTGTGCCACCTTGCAGTCGATTATTACTCTTTTTTAATGTTATAAACACCCAAGGATCACTGCCATTTAGAGGAGGACAAACTCTGATAGCCACCAACTTTCCAGCGGCCGGCCTTCCTCTGCCCCTCCCCCCGGCTCCCGGTGGGTCCCGCCAAGCGGCTTCTGGGCAGGCTGCGGTAGCCAGCGAACACGGCTCCTGCGGGTGGGACAGCACAGCCCCGCAAACCCACTCCGGCCATTTGAAACAATACCCAATCACTGCATCCACCCTCCCAGAAAGCCCCGGAGGAAATGGCATCACGACTTTCATTTTACTCCATTTCTGACCGACCAAAGGAAAACAACGTGTCCTAAGACAATCATCAGGGTATCCGATGTCAGTGGCTGGACGGGACCCTCCTGAATGTTATCAAGTGACCTCGAGGAGACATTAATTTTCAGGAGCTAAAATAACCCCCTGCCTACACAGGCACGGGCCGTTTCCCTCCCTGCAGACACGGCTCTCACTTTCCCCAGTTAGAACAGAAAACTCTCATGCATCCCCATTTCTTCAGAAAAGTCTATAAATAACCCAGGATCAGCAAAATTATGCAAAACATCCTGCTAGGAGAAGAAATGTAAACTAAAACCACTTACAGAGAGACTCAGGCTGCCAACTTAATCTGATTCTACGACGACTGTAACATGTTGTACTTTTGGAACCTGAAGAGATCCACATTAGCACGGATGCCATCACAAAAACAACAACAACAACAAAAAAAAACACCAAAAAAAAAAAAAAAAAGGAAAAAAAGCCCACAAAACACCGCAACAACTAAACAACAAAAGCCCACCCCTGAGACGGAGCAACGTGATTCGGTGCTCTGCGCGGTCCGCGACCGCGGCTGACCAGCTGCAGCGGCCCAGCTAGCCGAGGTTGCACACGCCGACTGTTTTGACTACAGGCACTTGTTAAACACAGAGTTTCAGGTCCTACCAGTTGGACACCAGAAGTTCATAGAACTGACCCAGTGCCAAGAACAACAAGCACAGAAAGCGAAACGGCTGCCTCGTGCGCGGTGTTTTTGTTAACTGTTTATGCAAGCCCCACAGCAATTGGGGAACAATTAAGAAGAAAGCATAACTTAAATAACAAAAGCAAAAAGATTACCACCTTGAAGGAAATGGAGATGTTGGCAGATAAAGGACAGACGTCAACCTAGTTTATTGGTGGGGTGGGTGGGGGGTTTTCGGAGAGAATCAGAGTGGGGGGGAGGGGCAGGTGTCACATGACAAACTGCCGTTATTAGCAGAAGGAACCGGGTGCTTCCTTGAAGCATCTTTTACTCTGAGATTGACTAAGAGGTTGTGCAAATGCTGAAGCCTTGGTGCACATCTGGGGGGTGACTGCAGAAGCCCTAGGATTTGGAAGTTGGCAAGTCCCAGAGGAGAAAAAAGGGGCGTGCTGAACGGAGATTTCGAGACACAGGAAAGGGACTTCCAAGCTCCCTGCTCCGTGCAGTGAGATCACGGAGCCACACAGGAAGCAGACGGAGGGGGCCGTGTCCCTGGGCTGTTTCTGTCCTGGTCCTGAGAAAGGTTTCCCTGTCCCCTTTGGGTTTAGGGTTGCTGGGGCCAACCTTTCTCCTTCGTCCAGGACTGCACTCTGTGTTCTTTTGGTGATAGTGAATAAAGTATTTTCATCTGGCAAAATAAAATAAAAAGGAATGTTTACATGCCATATTTAACCAGGTTTTCCATTTCTTTTTCAGAATGCATTCAGCACCATCTCAGGTTAGGACCAAGACAATTAGCCAGATAACATTTTAGAGTTACCTGAGGATTTGAGAAACTGAATTCCAAGAGAACTGGGGTGTAGATGTAAGAGTGAGAAATTATCCCATTATCTATCTATCTATCATCTATCATCTATCTACCTACCTATGGAGATTGCAAAATGCAGCAAGCAAGCCTAGCTAAGGCCGTCTCTTTTTAAATTGGGGTTGGGAGGCCATAAGGAGAGGAGGAATATATGCATGTCCGGATCGCAGATCCAGGAACTTTTTAGAAACCTTTCAGCCAGCCAAAAGCCCTCAGTCAGGACTTAACTTCCTCATCATGACACCTGAATCATCCTCACTCTCCATTTCAGAAAGAGCCAGTGCAATTAACACGGTTCAATCCCTCATTTGTATATTAACCCGACCAATCCCAGCTAGCCTAGTTTCAATCCCTGTTTTGCACAGAGGACCTGAATGAGAACTGCATGCCTAGCCCTGCCCCCTCTTTGTCTTCCTTAGAACACCTCCCGGTTTCTACCTGAATGTGTCTCCTCGATTCCAATTGTAACTGTCCAAGTGAATGCCTGTTGGCTTAAATTTTCAGTGAATTCTTTCTTGTTCTACACTATTTATCTATCATCTACCTTTGATTTGAAGAATCAAGTGTTGCCACTTCCCCACTCCAGAGGCTTAGGGAAAAGTAATGAGTAAGTAGTAACAGGTTGTTGGGAAAACACTGTGACTTAGGCCAGATTTGTGTTTATTCTTGAGAGTAAATGTTCCTCTAGTTCCTGGGGGTCAGCAGTACAATGGTGGTGAACATAAGCCCACCTGGTGGCTGCTCCTTTCCTCTCGAAGGAACCCACATTTTATTACAAACTATATATAGAAATGGTTTCGCGGTCTGGAACGGAGCCCCCCTGGAGCGAAACACAGCAGTAGCCTGACAGATCAAGAGAGAAGAGCAAAGGCAATTGAAAGCATCCAAGACAAAGCAAGGGGCTGGGGAGGAAGATGGCTGGGGTGGGGAGGGGAGGACGGGGGAAGGGCCGCCACCAGAGAGACGGATCACGTCGGGCAGAGGGAGTCTCGGACCAGCCCCGGACTCTGGGTTGGCAAGTGACTCCACAAAGTGACCCAGAACTTTCGCAAGGCGTGCCCTTCACGTGGAACGCCATGGTTTAAGTGTCCCCTTCATGCACATTAAATTCTTTGACCCTCAGAAACATCCTGAATCAGCAGGGCCCAAGCAACAAAGGAAGAAAGCTGAGGCAGGGAGGCCTCGGTCTCAGCCCCGTGAGCGAGCGAACGAGCGAGTGAGCGAAAGAGCGATGATGACTCACATATGCTGGCCTGGTGCTTTCTATTCGCAAAGCACTTTAAAAGTGGCGGGCTTTATCATTCCCATTCTCAGACAAGTACACCGAGATTCTGGAGAGGCCACAATCATGTCGAAGGCCACACTGCAAAGAATACGCAGCGCTGGGTCTCCTAACTCCTCACCCAGCCTGTCTTGCTTGCCGCTGCCATGTTCCCAGAACACACAATGATCGAACCAAAAAGGCCACCCAAATGGTCGTACTGTCAGAGCACATCATCTCTAGATTCTCTCAGAACTGTCTTCACGGCTTTTCGGTTACAGTTCAGACTGCAACTCCCTGACCCCCTGACCCAGAAGGTTCCTCTCCGCGCCTTCGCACTTCGGACACCTGGACAGCACAGCTCCGAGTCAATGGGAAGCCACCACCTCCACCCTGTTTGCACACTGTCCTTCTTTGATTTGATGAGTTCACCCACGTGCTAACCCCTGGCTCTTCACCTAATCCTCGCCTAAGGAGAAGCCCGAGTAGAGTGTCCCAGCAGGCCTGCCCTGCTGAACATTATGCGGTCTGCATTTCCAAGGTGTGCTGTCTCGCATGGGGGAGGGATTTGGCTTAGCACACGGTGTGGTGGATGTCTTCTTCATGAGTGTGTTTCAGAGCTATGCTTCTGTTGAGTTCTTTTGCAGCAGAGGCCACTGAAAACATCGGATCAAATGAAGGGTCCCGCTGCCGTGTTCCTTGACTGTGCTGAGTGGACACGCTCAGAGCTTGATAGAAAATGATATCACTGTTGCGTGATACACTGTGAGCAAGTTTATTGCAGGTTTAGGGCACTTCCTCCGAGGGAACTTGGTAGTGAGTTCCTGCGGATGGCCACAGGGTCTGTAAGGGGGAACAGGGACATCTGTTGGGGACCCAAGTGCTCAGCACCATGACCAGCGATGCCGAATGTAGAGGGCAGGAGGGGAGATGGTCCGGAGGTGAAGATTATAGAGTTCTAGAGTATCTGGACACTGCCTTATGAATCTACATCTCTCCCCTTCCTTTCTCCCCTGAAAACACAACAAGAAAGCATAGAAGCAAAGGCCAGAGAAGGTGGGGGTCAAGGTGGACTTCATGTTCAAAGTGACTAAAGCAGTTGAGCTGGTGAGGACCAATCAAATGCATAAGCTCCTGTTGACTGCAGAGGCTCTATGGTCAGAGGAATGCACAGGTGGCCCCTCTCACTGGTTTATTTGAGGTTGTTTTGGTGACCACAGGACATTTGCATCCATGCTGCCTGAAAAGAATACAGGGCCTGGGTAAATGAGAACAGTCTCGGCAGGAAGACTCATTTGCTTACAAGATACAAAGCGAGTAGAGTACTTCCACATAACTTGTGACTCCTCTGAGCAGAGAGACCGTTTTTTTAAAACCTAAAAGGAGAATACATGGTTTGACAAGCACTGGCATATTTAGGGAAGACAGGGTAGGCTATTTAAAATCAGGAACTTCTGAAAATCCCTGAGGCATGACCACCCGATCTGTACTATCAAATCAGTAAAAATGCGCTGAGAGGGCTATGGAATATTAGCAGAAACTTGTGGTTAGTACTGGTGTGCTCTGCAAAGGGGTTCTACCATAGACCAGACAAATGGTGCTCTGCCAATGGGGACGGTGGTTTTGGGAAGGCAGATGACCACATATCTCCAGCCCCTGGAGGAGGACGGCATCAGGGGAGACAGAGCTGGGGCCCTGGACCCACTCTGGGCGTCAGGACTGCCCCTAGCGAAGGGAGCCGGTTCAGAGTCCATACACACAGGAGGAAGCTGGTCAGGGACCAGGAAGGTCTTCAGAACATGGCCCGGACACGTGGAAAGCTAGTCAGGAAAAGGACAGAGCCAAAAAAAAAAAAAAAAAAAAAAAAAAGGGCAAAGGCCTGAGGTATCAGGAGATAGAAAGGCAAGGTAAGCATGTCAGCAGCTGTGGCCGCGGATTTGGCTTCGCCCCTTGGGTTCTCATCCCTGATGCTGCCCTGCACACTTTCAGGTCAGGACCTGTGGCCCAGCTCAGGGCTCTTCACTTCTGCCTGGATTCACAGGGGCTGAGCCAGCCTTCCTGATCTTACCTGGCACTGGCTTTTGGTTTAATCCCTGGTGATGTGGCCTCGTGACCAAAGCCACAGGGCCAGTGGTTACACACACGGAGGCCACATACCCTGGGGTTTTCAGGAGAGTATCAATTTCAGCCAGCCTGAGCCCTACTGCATCACAAATTGCAAAGCGCCTGTAAATGTGGGCTGACTGGAATCGGACCACTGGACTGTAGGCTCCTTGAGGGCCAGTTCCGAGCCTCGTTTATCTTGAAGGCTGACGCCTAGCCAAGTGCAGAAGCCTTGCTGTGAGTTTTTAATATGCGTTTTGAACGAATGACTGAAATTCCTCGTAACATACATCACAACAACACGTGTATACCTCACTAGGTATACACTTGGAAGGGGAATACCGTCACATTAAATATGTCTCAGATCTGGTGTTTCAATTAATTTTCTTTTAGTCAATTATTTTAAAGTACAATATTTTATTTTGCTATTTTTTTAGGTTTTTCTTATTCCTCCCCTCCAGTCAAATTTGGTGTTTTTTTAAATAAAGATTTTATTTATTTGAGAGAAGAGTGCATGAGAGAGAGAGAGAGAGAGCATGAGAGCAGGAGCAAGGGGGAGGGGCAGAGGCAGAGGGAGAAGCAGATCCCTGCTGAGCCGGGTGGGGGGGGGGCTCTATACCGAGACCCTGGGATCATGACCTGAGCTGAAGGCGGATGCTTAACAGACTGAGCCACCCAGGCGCCCCTCAAATTTGGTGTTTTTAAAAGTTATGCTTGTGATTCAAGGTAGGGAGAAGGTAGAAAGGCTTTCCACTTAAAATTTAAAACACTAAATCTTCAAAAAAAATTGGAGGCACTTTGTAATAGGAATCTTTCCAAAAGATCACCCCACTGTACTTTGTCCTCTTAAACGGCAGACTTTGAACATTGTTTGATCCTTTTTTTGTGTGTGTGATAACTCAAGATCATCATTCAGAGCACTCTGTTCTAAACTTTGCTGTAAAATGGTGACGACTTCAGAGCCCTACAACTGTCGCCTTCCAACTTCCTGACCCCAATCCGCCTGAAGTCATAAATTTTACCCTGCACCCTAGTATGACCACATGGATGTGACCAAAATTCTGAAAGATAATATTTATCTTCACGGGGCGTCTGGGTGGCTCCGTTGGTTAAGGGTCTGGGATCGAGCCCTGCATCGGGCTCCCTGCTCAGTGGGAAGTCTTCTCCCTCCTCCCTTGCTCCTCCCCCTGCTCATGCTCTCCCTCTCTCTCAAATAAATAAATAAAAATCTTAAAAAAAAAATTTTTTGTCTTCACTAAGTAAAAAACACGCAGACACGTTCTCATCTCCCGCCGTGTAAAATGTTAGTCCAGACTCCCGAAGCTGACGGCCCCACCATCACAGGCGGTGCCCGCAGTTTACAAACAATGAGAAAGTGTGCAGGGCGATGTGCCCCAGCACAGAAGGGGCCTCCGCTTCCCACTCTCTGCCTTTCACTTTTATTCTTCTGCACTGTGGTGTCACTTCTTTTTCCCCGGCAGGGCCTGCCTCCCTAGTCCTTCTCAGAGGGCTAATATGCTGAACTTGGAAATCAGACCATCAAGCCTGCTAGGTTCCTGCATAAGCTAAGTGGAAGCCGCTTCTCAGGGACAGTCCGATGGGTGCTCCCGTGGGTGCCCCGTGGAACTCGGTGCTTGTCGAGTGCTCCTGGCCAGAGCAGAGTTCACGATACGGACATGGGATGCATGCACCACGTGGGGACACCTGCACATGCACGCGAGTTTCTCTTTTTCGAAAGGAGTATTCTGATGCAGAGCCCCTTTCATTGCTTGAAGGGCTACTGAATGACAGAAGCACCCAGCAGCAGTGCTGCATCGTGAATGACCAGACCCGGGCTCCCGTGTACGAGGAGGTTATTGGGCAAGTAACTGACCCTACTCCAGGCAGTTCGCAATGCCCTAGCCTGGATTTCCACGCCCAGCCGAGCTGCCCTTTGCCCTGTCGTTGACTAGCTCTCCCCGGTCTACACTTCAACTGTCGGACTCTGTCCACCTAAATGCAAAGAAGACAAACTAATAAATAAATGAAACGTTCCCCTGGCGGAATGTTGACAAGTGTGTGTGTGCGCACGCGTGCGCAGAGGTGCAGTAAGAGTAGATATCTTTTTTTTTTCAGAGTAGATATCTTATATTGATTTTTTAAAAAATTACGGCAAGAGGGGTAGATACTGTGCCCCTCACCAAACCTAAATAACAAGCAATCAGGCCCTGGGTAAGTAAATTACTGACACCGCTACTCCATGGAGTGCTAGGAAGCTATAAAAATGATGACATAGATCTGTATTTACTGAAATGTTTCCTTAACAATTTTAAATGGAAAAAAAAGGCAGATTTCAAAGTAATGTCTATAATAGGATTCCATTTTTATTTTTTAAAATATAAGATATATGCATAATAGATACACATGTACAACACATAGACAAACACATACACACAGAAAAACGATCGTCAAGTTTTCCACCAAAATATTTACTTTCTTATATTTCTCGAAATTTGGGCAGTTTTTATAATGTATTACTTTCGTAATAAGAAAGAAAAGCAATTTTCACTTTGAAAAAAATAAAACTACATTATTATGCAAAACAGTACTCCTGCTGGGGCTCCCCACCCCAGCCTCACCTCCGTTGTGACTGTTGCCATGGGAACATTTGCTCTGTCTAGGTGTCAACAAGGTGGGATTCTCAGACTGGCTTTCACCTTTGGCTCTCACTAGTTAGGTCTTCTCAAACTTTCAAAAGAGTTCTACTCATATAAAGAAGGGTAAGTTGAATCTTTACTGGAAGATTTTTACATGAATGCACTTTAAGGCAAAGGAAAGACCTATGGTTATACTTGCAAGGCTCATGCTCTCTTCTCCGGTGGGATTAAGGGGAAAAGTAAATCCCCAAGCAGGAAGGGGATGGCTTTCACCTCCCTGGCAGAAACAGGGCTACACATGGGGTCTCTCCGTTCTATAGGAAGACAAGTGAGAGAGTTGACATGATCTCTATTCTAAAGATTTATTTACTTATTTGAGAGAGAGCAAGAGAGCGCAAGCACACACACATCCAAACGCAAGCAGATGGGGGGAGGGGCCGAGAGAGAGCAGGGGGAGGGGCAGAGGAGAGATTTTAAGCAGACTCCACGCTGACCAGGGAGCCCAATGCAGGGCTTGATCTCACCACCTTGAGATCACATCCTGCCCCGAAAGCTTGACCAGCTACACCACCCAGGCGACCCTGTCATCTATATTCTAAAGCTAGTTTTCTCCCAAGCCAGAGTCAACTCAAAGCATAAACCAAAGTTGGGTTTAAGGACAGGAATAACCCCTAACTCTTGTTAGTGCCATTCTCTCCACAGAGTTTACTCACATCCATGGGATAACTGGTATCTCCCTCAAAAAATGACTGGGGAGGGAGGAGAAGTGTATCACTCTCAGTTTACAAATGAGGAACGTTAAGCTTTATCCCGATGAAGCAATTTGCCTAAGGCCTGCCTACTGGGAACTGGTAGAGACAGGATTCAAACCCAGTTCTCCTGGGTGTGATCATTTTGTTTGGTGCTACAGCATTTTCTATAAATAGAATAGCCATAGACTTTATTATCCTAACTGGACACCTCCTGAAAGTAAAAGGAGGGATGAAATGGATGGGCCGGCCCAGGGCAACTTTCCTGAACAATCCAGGATTTTATGGTGATTTTGGATATAATCCAGTCCCCCTGCCTGCCACTGGAAATCATACCTTTTGAATAGAACAGAGAAATGGAACTCGGTTACAATGTCTATGATTTACGTTATAGTACTTGAGTAAAAATAAATAAAAGAGAAAAAAAGTACTTGAGTCTGACTGGTGTTCTGTTGTGAATGAGCCAGTGAGTCTGGGCTCTACCTCCAGGTCATCAGCTCACATGCTATCAAGAATACAAAGTCCAGATTGGGCAACCCACATTAATCTGAGAGGTCACACTCCAGAAGTGGCTACTTTAAGGGGAGGTGGGTGGAGGGACGGGCAAAATAGGTGATGGGGATTAAAGAGTTACTCTTATCATCATGAGCACTGAGTAATGTACAGAACTGTTGAATCACCAGGTTGTACACCTGAAACTAATAGAACACTGTTTTTTAACTATACAGGAATTAAGATTAAAAACTTGATAAAAATTTTTAAAAAACCCACAAAAAACCCCCAAAGTGGCTGGCTATTTTAAATCTTTTCATTATCCATATTTTGATCAATGCTCTCAACATGAAAAATGGGCTTGTTTGGTGAAATTTGTGACTTAGTATAATGAATGCTAGAAATGGATTCTTTTCGGTGCAATTAGAGGTATTCAAGATACGTGGCTTGGCCAAGACCTTTAGAGACATCCCACCCTTGAATAAACAGCGGGTTCCAATCCAGCGAGGCCTGCCCTTCGCCCTCAGGGACGGCACCCGAGGCTGCCGTGTGCAGCCAGTGAATTAGGAGGGTTGATGCCAGCATGACGCTGATTTGGGGAAACAGAGTCCTGTGTTTGGAATAGTCTTGCAATTGCCTCGAGTGAACCTTTTGTGTAAGTATGGCTGGAGTACCTCCAAGGAGAGGAGGCTGGGACTCCATCACGTTTACCGAGTTGGTTAAGACAATTGTTTTCTTCCCACCGGCTGATACACGTTTGTTTGATCACTGTGGTATCTATGGCAGCCTTCAGTCTGACAGGAAGAATTCACTATAAGCTGGTAGTGAGGTTGTAGGGGAGAAGCAGCCCTCAGCACCTCAACCTTCTACAACTTTCTGCAGCGGCAACTGTTTCCTACCAGAACCTAGGAGTTCTGTTCGGCCGAACCAGCTTAGGTCGGTCCACAGTGAGCATGCCTCTGGGTGAGTCTCTAGCGGCAAGATTTCAGGAAGGGACCCCTTCAAACATAGTCCTTTTCAGGGGCTCCTGGGTGGCACAGCGGTTAAGCGTCTGCCTTCGGCTCAGGGCGTGATCCCGGCGTTATGGGATCGAGCCCCACATCAGGCTCTTCTGCTATGAGCCTGCTTCTTCCTCTCCCATTCCCCTGCTTGTGTTCCCTCTCTCGCTGGCTGTCTCTATCTCTGTCAAATAAATAAATAAAATCTTAAAAAAAAAAAAAACAAAAAAAAAAAACATAGTCCTTTTCAGGCGCCTGGGTGGTGAGTCGGTGAAGCGTCTGCCTTCGGCTCAGGCCCTGATCCCAGGACCTTGGGATCAAGTTCCGCGTTGGTCTCCTTGCTCAGTGGGGAGTCTGCTTCTCCCTCTCCCCTCCCTCGTGTGCTCGCTCTCTCTAGCAAAAATAAATTTTAAAATTCTTAAAAAAAACCCCCAACATACTCCTTTTCATACCAGATTACGAGCCTCATGAAGGCAGACACTGGGGCTGTCTTGTTCACTCTTCTAGTCCCTACGCCTCATACGGTGCCTGACCACAGAAAGTATGTAACAGACGTTTATCCAGTGAATAACAGAAATAGGAATTCTTTTCTTTCTAGAACCTATTTTACTAACTAATCTGTGACTGTTCTTTACTCCACTGAACGATTACCGGTCCTCGTGTACCATCATCTGCTGCTTGCTCTGGATTAAGTTAGTACCTTAAAAAGTAACAAATAACGAGCGGGTGGGGGCATCGGGCTGGCTCACTCGGTAGGGCGTGCAACTCTGAATCTCAGGGTCGTGAGTTTGGGCCCCACGTTCGGTTGAGAGGTCACTTATAAAACAACACAACACAACGAGCTGGTAATAAAAACCACTGGGCTGACATGGTTTAATCTTCACAACAACACGATGAGATTGGTATCATCACCCTCATGTCTACACGAGGAAATCAAAGTCCAGAGCTGTTAAAACTTTGGTGAATCAAGGCAGAACCTGATTTTAGAACTTGAACTCTGTCGGACTCTGAACCCAAGGATGCTCTGCTATCCGGAGTTAGAGATTCCTCAGTGTGGCAGGGATCGAGGTTTTTAAAATTTTATTTTATTTTATTTTTACTCTACTCACTTCATGTCCTGCTACTGAACACACACACCTTCTGGCACTTCATCTTACTTTATCAAAAGCCTTTTTTTGGGGGGGAGGAAAGCTAGATGGATGTTGGAATATATGAACCAGCTTTCTGGTTCTTTTGCTTTTAATTATTTTGATTGACATGTGGCATTGAGAGATGTCTAATGGCCTCTCGCGTCTTTGAGCCGCAGAAGAATCAGTCCCTAAGAATCTGTCACGGCACTCGTCTCCAGGGCTCCGGGCGCTCAAGCTCACTCTGATACCCTCCCCCCGGCCGCCTTCTCTTCTGCCGCACTGACTACTGAGAACCTTTTGTTTCATGCCTCTGTGACTTGGTGCACAGTGTTCTCTCCCTGGAAGGCACCCTTTCGTTCTGCACCTTGGTTAACTCTTCATCGTCTTTCAAGATCCGGTTCAAATGTTCCCACATTCGGGCTATCTGGGAAACCCCGGCACCCGTCACCTCTGCTGGGTGGCACTCCAGTCCCCGTCTCAGTGCTCAGTGCTCCCAGGACACGCTGAGCACATCTCCACTGAGTGCGTGGTACACGGCCCTGGACTGACCCATGGGCCGGCCTCCCTCTTCCATGATTCCCTGAAGAGCCGAAGTCAAAGATGTCGTGTCAGCCTTGGCACGTAGCAGGCACTCAAAGTGTGTTAGAGAGCACGTGGATAAACCAGGAAATAATTCGCCAGTCCACGGTAAAGCGAGAGAGAACGCAGGGATCAGCTAGGCCTGCAGTTTTTAGTGGTCTGAGGGCTACCTAATCTTAATTACTTGTCTTAGCCAGTGGGCTCAAAAATTATTTTTTAAGCCTAAGAGCATGAGAGCAGGTTTTTATGAGAGGCAACAGTCTATTTAATTTTGAGTGCTCTGCTCCTTTGCTTGTTACAAAAACAAAAAACAAAAAAACAAAAAAAACCTCTGGAGAAATTTTCCCAATGCAACTAGTCACAGGTCGCTGGTGCTTTGCCAGCTACTGGCATCCCCGTGGGGGCCAGGGTGATCCGACAGCACTCATGTGCCCGGGGGCTCTGGCTGTTCATGGGGCGCTCACCAACGCCAGGGTGCCCAGCTGAGCTGAGACGTTACTGGGTCCCAGATGCCCTGAGTAGAGCCGCAGCTTGATCTGACCGTGGGACTTCGGCCTAATGAAATAAACAATTCCCAGCAGAGCCTGACCCTTCAGAATGTAATTCTTTCTAACCACACTGTGTAGATAAAAATAATTTAGTGATTTCCTCCCACTAAACTCTTGGGCACAAACCAAGAAATCTGCAGTGTGGCTGTTGGGATGCTACTGTACGCATGTAAATATTTAGGCGTTCCTGAGTCCTTATCGGTGTTTATCAGCAGGGATGCACCTGGCATTCTTGGTGGGATAATTTTTCCCTGGGTGGAGCTGTCCCCGGCATGGCAGAGCGCTTAGCCACTCTGATCTAATCAACGCCAGTACTATGACAGCCACAAAATGCACATTTCCAGACATGTCTAGGGGTGAGAGCTGTCACGAGTCCTGGGATTTCTGGTGGGGTTAGCTTTGATTCATTCTGCACCAGCAGGGTCTTGGAAGGGATCAAAGAGGCCACCCACACTGGCGGGGGGTCGGGACAAGGCCCAGGAAGTCAGAGAGAGAGAGGGCCTGAGGCAGAGCCTGCCTGAGAACAAGGCCCGTCTGTGGGAGACAGCGGAGGTCCACAGAGCAGGGAGGATGCCTGGGTCCCTTGCATGAAGAAGTCAAAGCATCCAGGGAGCTGGCCTTCCAGAACCAAGACATCAGAGCTGAAGCAGAGGCTGACATGGTGCACAAGGGATAAAGATGAGCAGGGGGTGGCGAAAAGCAATGGCTGTGAACTCTGGCGACACTCAGCCTCTTCCTTCCAGCCTGCAGCGGCCAAGAAGGAGACGGATATGGGACAGCTCTAACGGTCCCAAGGTTCTGCGGACCCGTGAGCTCTTCTCTCTTGCCTGGCCTTAACAGAGCAGTGTCAACACTGCCACCATCACCACCGTGGCCAGCCCAGCTTATGTCACCCACTGCCGAGAATTTCCAAGTCCCTCAAAGTGACCTTCAGAAGGGCATTTTAACCACAAAGGGGGAGAGGCTCTCACAGCAGCCAGGGAGAAAAACCCGCCAACGTGCTGAGTTTAGAGGGGGCCAGGCGCACAGGCCTCACAGCGATCACTCAGATTTCCGGGCCTGAGCAGGGTGGCGCTGGGCAAAGCTGCTGGGAAGCTACTTATTCCTTTGTCTCATCTTTCTCACTTATTTGAAATTTATTTTATCTTGCTCTGTTGTTTGCAATTTTACAAGCGGCCTCAAATCCTTTTGCAACAAGCCTGGGTATAAATAAATAAAGCAAATAAAGGAACTACACGGCTGCATCGTCAGCACTGCCAGACTGGGCACGAAGCGCTTGGCTCTCATCTAGGAAGAGGAGGTGCTCTGCCCAAATCGGGGGGGAGGAGAAAGTGACTCCAGCGCCATGGAGAACAGCGAAGGCTGGCCCTGGGCCTGGAGCCTGCGTCCTGCCCTGCTCAGCGTCCAGGAGGCCCAGCACCTCATGCGAGCTACTCACATCTTGGGCCTCAGGGTCCTTATCTTTAAAATGAGAGATTTCACTGGATGGATTCAAAGGTCCCTTTATGTCCGAGCACTGATTCTAAGCAACACCCACACTTGGCTCTGGTTCCTCTTGCTCTCGATTCTTTCTCAACATACTGCCTCCTCTCCAAGTGGAGTGGGCCAGTCAGGCTCCTTCTAGAGGTGTTTCTGTGCGTGCTGACAAATAGAAGTTGCACCAGTCACCCAGAGATAACTGGTCACACCGAAGAGATTAATGTCCCATTACAAGAAATTGAAGCACTACTCATTTGAGAGGAGAGGAAACCTGAGTTTTACGGGCTAATTTATTGACCAATTTTCCCATTGTAAAAGGGGATAAAAACACTGGCTTTTCTCTCCATTCACTGATGAGGTGGTAAGTTCCCTACTTTTGAATAAGTTCTGTTATAGAAATGAATACCACATTTGTTTTCCCAGTATCTACAACTGCCACACCAATCATTATTAACCATCAAAAGAAACATTATTAGCATATGCCCAGGAAATGAAAAGCGTTGTTAATGTTCTGGGACAGTATTCTCTTAGCTGTCCATTTAAGATTTCAATGTAGCTAGTCTCCCAAATCCGTAGTCACCACCCCTGCTTTCTTTCTTTTTTTTTTTTCAGAGAGACAGTGAGAGTGAGCACGCATGTGTGCTTGCGGGGCTTGGGGCAGAGGGAGAGGGAGAGAATCTTAAGCAGGCTCCAGGCTCAGCATGGAGCTGGGATGCGGGGCTCGATCTCAGGACCCTGAGATCATAACCTGAGCTGAAATCAAGAATCAGATGCTTGGGGGCACCTGGGTGGCACAGCGGTTAAGCGTCTGCCTTCGGCGAAGGGCGTGATCCCGGCGTTATGGGATCGAGCCCCACATCAGGCTCCTCTGCTATGAGACTGCTTCTTCCTCTCCCACTCCCCCTGCTTGTGTTCCCTCTCTCGCTGGCTGTCTCTATCTCTGTCAAATAAATAAAATCTTAAAAAAAAAAAAAGAATCAGATGCTTAACCGACTGAGCCACCCAGGCGCCCCACCGTCCCTGCTTCTCGTGCACAGAATGGCTAAGGGCATCTGTTGCTCTCTTGCTTTTCACAGACCCAATTCCGACTGTCAGAGAAGAAGGCCCTAGAGCAGTGCTTCTCAAACTTGAGTGTGCTCATTAATTACCTGGAGATCTGGTTAAAATGCAGATTCCACGTGTTGGCATCTTAATCATGCCTTTTTATTTTTCTGTATTTCTGATGCTTTGAAAAATCTGAGGGCCTTGCTGACCCTGGGCCAGCCAATTCCTACAGACAGCAAAGGACTCACCCAAAAGTGTATCTTTCCTATGCGAATCAACCAATTTAAAGCCCCCATACCCACAACCACCTCCTTGACAGTCTAGGTCACTATTCCCTTGTCCCAGTCACGCCAGGGTCAGATACAGATAACCAGAGACAGCCAGTACACCCTGGAGCCTGCTTCAATCATTCAGACTAGCCAGGGCTACGCCTGCTTACTCTGCCTCACCTGTTCCTTCCCGTGGAGACCATAGTAAAGGCTCTTGCCTCTGCTTTCCCCATTTCCTCCGCCGCCTGACTGACCCAGGTGCTTCCCGTGTGGCCCTGAATGACACAGCACGCCTCCTCCTCTTTGGAACCGTAACAAAGTACCTTGTCAATGGCAACAATCTCCTGATCTGTTGGCCCCACCGGCCCTGAGTAATAGTAAAACCTACATCTTCCAACAGCCAGGGACCAGGCAAGGGATGCGGCTGCTGCTGGTCTGGGAACGACACTCTCTGCAGAAGGCTCTAAATGGCCACACTCCGCCACGGAGCGGGGTGCTGCGGCTGGGCTCTGAGAGCAATGCCCACACCACAGACACGGCAGCACTGCCCTGGAGCCCGAGCTGCTGCAGGAGCGCAGCGGGTGAAGTGCGGAGAGGGCCCTGGGGAGAAGTATCTGTTTCTGTATTTCCACCCGCGGGTCCGCAGGGCCTTCTCGACACAGAAATTAAATAAAATGCAATGAAAAGGAAGCAGGGCCCGAGGCCCTTAACCTATATCAGGCATAGTGGCAATAAGGTGACCCCAGGCCCCAGGGGGAAAGGTTAGGGCTCTGGCGGGAGAGCTGGGACAGGGCACTTGGTGTGTGCCCCCTGCCTGAGCTGCGTCTGATATGGGCCCTGGAAGCCACGTAGGCATCTGTGGGAAGCCCCGATCGGAACGCTCCAGAGGACTCCTGGGTCCAAGCTCCTTACCGGTCCCCAGAGAAAGAGGCTACTCAGGTGCCCGTCAGCCCTTCTGCCTGGAGGCACATGAGGCCTTGGTGGGCCTCCCACCCCCAGTGAGACTCCGCGCTTACAGAAGTGGTCCAGGCGGGATCTCAAACCTTCCGACTAGAAGGCCAGAGCACTTTCCTCCACCCCAGGGCGGTGTGGCTCCATGTGTTACTAATCAAAGCAAATCCTGATTAAGAACTATCAATTGTTAAGTACTTCTCGTGGCTTATCTCATCTAATCCTCAAAACTCAGAGAAGTAGCTGCTATTTAAATCCTTATTTTCAAGATGAGTAAGCAAGTCCAGAGAGGTTAAACAGCTTGCCCAAGCCACCCACTAATTGGCAGGGTCAGAATTTAAATCCACATTCTGCATAACAGAGCCCTCGCCTGCCAAGTGCTTCCATACCTAGGGCTTTGTTCTCCCAGGAAAAGGGCACGGACCTGCACCATCAGCATTAGTGGGCGCCCACCCCAGGCCTGCTGAAGTGGGATCTGTGCTCTCCCAGCTCCCCAGGACCCTCCGCTGCTCGCTGGAGTTGGAGAAAACCTGACGGAAGTTCATTTCTCAGGCCAGACCCATAGTAACAGCACACGTGTGACTAGGCATAGATTTCTCTGCTTAGGTGAATGTTCTGGGAGGCAGCTGGTATGCCAGCAAGAGCTAGGCAGGGGTGTGAAACCCAGCTCCAGCAGCCGTTACCAGCGCAGAACCTTTAGGCAAAGAATGTTAACTTGTCTGAGCTTTTTCCCCTCCTCTGGAGACTGGGGTGCACTATCCGCCTCCTGGAGCTCGTGGGAGCATTAAGAGAGAACTGTGTCAAGTCCACTCCGGAAGTGCCCAGCACTGGGCGACCCCAAGAATTCCTCAGAGCTTCCCAATTTTCTAAAATTCACATTCTTTCATATCATGCTTTACAACAGTCTGAATCCTGAATTCCTTTGGTGCCAAGCTGAGAAAAGCTCTCAAAAAGAATAAGGAAGTTATGATCTTGAATAACTGGAGTGGCAAGCAATCTAAATAATGCCCCAAGGCATGACTGTTATCACCCAGGCGGGGCATGTGTCTCCAACTGTGTCAAAGATCCCAACCCCAAGGTGTGGGAGGAGTGCTCAGTAGTGAAACGCGGACATTCACATTTAAAGCAATAGCTTTGCACTTGACTACTTCCCTATGACACCTGGTAAAATCGTTACCCGTGGCGTATTTATAAAAAAATGTACCCAATCCCATACCCGAGAAGTGGAGCCGGGATCATGGTGTGAAAAATCAGCTTCAAGTACACACCTGATACTACAATGACGATGCCAGTCTGTTCGGAGCCAAACCAATCCTCCCATCTCCTGTCCTATAGATGCTTGGAGGAAGCAGTTATCATGTTGGCCGTGGCTGGGGCATCCCAAGCAGACACCAGCAGGCTTAAGGTATAAGCGAAGAAAAGGGACCCTCCCCAAAGCGGGGGAGGAGAAAGAGAAAAGAAAGGATGTGGTAGAGGCGGAAGGGCGCCTCAGGGGGCATTTATGTCGTCCCTGCCTCAGCAAGCTGCCATCAAATCTGCTTTTCACTCAGGAGAAGGGGGTGCAAGCAGGATTTCAAGGATTTTTTAAATGATAAGAAAAAAATGTAATCCTAGCTCTATTATATAAATTAAAATCCCACTGAGACATGTCAGTAGTTACTCTTCATATCTGTAAGGAAAAATTTCAATGACAGGGTGTAGGTGGTAAAATGAAAACCTGAGCAGACCTCATCTCTTCATTATTCCCTCCAGGATTTGAAAATCTCTGTAAAAATATTAGGTATTTTGTATGAGGGGCCCATTTTTTTTTTCTGATCCATTTAGATTCTGGTCTAGAAACAAATAAACAAACAAAACACCTAACAAACTCCCCAACCAAAGTGGGTTCTCATGCACCTTAATTAACTCTGGCACTGTTATCATGTTACTTGTTTGTTAACATTTTTTTAAAAATCGAATCATATGGGGCCCCTGGCTGCCTCAGTCAGTGGAGCATGTGACGCTTGATCTTGGGGTCGTGAGTTCGAGCCCCACGCTGGGTATGGAGATGTCTTAAAAATAAAAATCATTAAAAAAACCCTTGAATCATATAAGCAGTATGTGTGTAATAAAGGATTTAGAAAATTCAGACATGAACAAGGAAGAAAATTAAAATTACCCATGGTCACCATACCTTTTTGTTTAAAAGTTCATGTATGTGCATATTTTAAAAAATGAGATTGTACTAAGCTCTGTGTATTAAGTATATTGAATGTTATTTATTTTTCACATCATGAACATTTCTCCATGTTATGAAAAAAATTCTTCAAGATTTATTTGTTTTAGAGAGAGAGCATGTGCATGCATGCACGTGGGCAGGCACAGAGGTAGAGAGAGATTGAGAATCCCGAGCAGACTCGGCGCTGAGCACAGAGCCCCACGTGGGGCTCGAATTCACGACCCCGAGATCAGGACCTGAGCAGAAACCAAAAGTTGGGCACTTAACCCACTGTGCCACTCAGGTGCCCCATGAAAAATTTTTTGAAACGATTTTGAGAGGTTTCCTTAGTACTCTTACAGCCCTACTGTTTGGGCATTCAGATTGGTTCTAATTTTCTGCTATTCTAGATAATTCTGTAGTGAACATCCTTTAGGTAAATTCTCGCACACATTTCTATTTACTTTCTTTTTTTTTTTTTTTTTTTTTTAAAATTTTTTTTTTTTTTTTTTANGGGCTCGATCCCATAACGCCGGGATCACGCCCTGAGCCGAAGGCAGACGCTTAACCGCTGTGCCACCCAGGCGCCCCTCTATTTACTTTCTTATATAAATTCCTAGAAGCAGAATTTTTGGTTCTAGGCCCTTGATTCCTGTAGTCGAACTCCTGGTGGAAAGGGAGCCCCCTTTACACATCAGCTTGGAAGTGAGTCTGTTTTCCTTCTTTCTCACTAATACTT
Organism: Ailuropoda melanoleuca; assembly: GCF_002007445.2. Lineage (NCBI taxonomy): Eukaryota > Metazoa > Chordata > Mammalia > Carnivora > Ursidae > Ailuropoda > Ailuropoda melanoleuca. Next base: position 126,339,235 of record NC_048218.1, on the reverse strand, counting down.
GGTATTGTTGGCTTCTAAACATTTGCCATTTTGATAAGTTTTTGTTTTATTTTTTGTTTTTGTTTACCATTGAGGCTGAACATTTTTCATGTTCATTGACTACTTGAATTTCTTCTCTAATGAACTGCCTAGTCATATCTATTCTTGAATTAGTATATTTGCTTTTTGTCATTAATCTGCAAGAATTCTTTTATAATAGTATGAATATTATATTTTAAAATCATAAGTTCAAAATTATAATTGCTTCTTATTAAGACAACTGGGAAATGGTTAATATCCAGCATTAAAAGGTGTTTTGTGTGCGTGTGTGTGTGTGTGTGTAGGGGGTGGAGTGAGAAGAAATGGGGGCAGGTGAAGTGTAAATCAGATAAAAAAAAAATCTTTGTCATCAAACTTGATCCTGGAATTCTTGTTTTAAAACTGCTCCCCTTGGGGGACACCTGGGTGGCTCAGTTGGTTAGGTTTCTGCCTTCAGCTCAGGTTGTGATCTCAGGGTCCTGGGACCACATTCTGCATGGGGCTCCCTGCTCAACGGGAAGTCTGCTTCTCCCTTTCCCTCTGTCCCTCATCCCCAGCGTGTTCTCTTTTTCTCTCTCTCGCTCTCAAATAAATAAATAAAATCTTTAAATAAATAAAACTGCTCCACTTTTAAAACACCAACAAAAATACCAAAACACCAGACACAAAAATAACGACAGGGTGGCCCCTTAGGTTGAGTCCTGTGCCTACGCTAAGTAACCCAGTTCATCTGCGGCAGGACACCCGAGTGGGAAAGAGCGCTCACGTGGTCGCCAACCCACGTGGGTCCAGCCCCAGTGGCCACAGGAAGGGTAGGGCATTTTGCAGAAGTTCTTATTTGGATTAGAGCCAGCAAGTCAGTGGTTTCAATTCTGAGCGCCCGTGTGCCACTTTGCGTAAGCTGAGCGATCAGAAGAACCCAAGTAAATGCGATCCACCCTTGGGGTGGACGGGATAGAAGAAGGTTTAAGAAAGCTACAACACCATTTGCCTGACCCACTGTTCCAAAGAGACAGGGCCACATCCTCCTTTTGGGTGTGGATGCCCAAGGGCTCCTCAGAGAGGCAGGGCACAGATGGGTATAAACTCTCTGGACTCTCCCAGGCAAGGAAACACCCCTTCACACACGGTTCTTGTGTAGCTGTTGACAGTAGGAGGAGAGAATGTGGCCAGCCAGGTCGGGAAGGTGGAGGACGGAGACTGACAGGAGGCAGGCAGCCACCTTGCACTTGGGGCAAACCCAGGTCGCTACCTGCAGGGCAGGTATTCAGGTCGGATGCTAGCCATTCACATGGGCTCTGGGTCCGCCAAGACATGTGTCCAGGCTACAACTGCTCAAAAATAGAACAGGAAGTCCAGAACAAAACAAAAGCCGAGAGAAGGCTGCGGCACCCGAGTGCAGGTCAAGCACAGGTCAGGGAGAGAGAATTTAGCTCGTGGGAAAGGCTTCTGAGTTGAGCAAGGACGGACGCACCGGCTCCAGGTGTGGAAAGACAGCACAAACAGGTGACAAACGGAAGTCAGGTATTACATGGCCTGTGGCATGTCCCTATTACCTCCAGATCACCAATGAACAAGACCAGGTCACAGACCATCCACAGTGGTCACCGGGCCCACACACCTTGCCCACCACAACGGAGAGCTTCCTCTCCTTTTGCAAGCAGTAGTTGAAGGGCAGATAAGGGAAGGGTAGGGAAGGAAAGAGGTAAGGGAGTGCATGGATAAGGAGAACGTTTGGTACTTTGGCCTGATCAGCATTCATTCCCCCTTCTTCTCCTCTTACAAGAACAGACTTTATTTTTATTTTAATTTTTTTAAAGATCATATTTATTTATTTGTCAGAGAGAGCACAAGCAGGGGGAGTGGCAGGCAGAGGGAGAAGCAGGCTCCTCGCTGAGCAAGGAGCCTGATGTGGGACTCGATCACAGGACCCTCGGATCAGGACCTGAGCTGAAGGCAGATGCTTAACCAACTGAGCCACCCAGGCATCCTGACAATAACAGACTTTAAGTCTCCTCTGGGGAACGCCCTTCTCCCACGCTCGGCCCAGGAGGCCCCCATGAGGTAGGCTCTGCTCCCCCCCTCACTTCTTGGAGGCTTGGGAGGCCCTCTCGAGGGAACATGGGTAGTTGACAAAACCAGTATCCCCGGGATGCAAGTAAGCCTTTCCAGATTAAGGAACTTTCACAGACACAATTGCTACCTGGGGCTCTGGGTCTTTCTGGTTTCCTGAAGTCATGCATGATTGTGTGTCTTAGCTCACTAGATTCCCTAGGCCCTCGTGGTACTGACCAGATCCCAGAGAGGTACCCCGGAGCTCCCTCTTAACCTGGAGCAGGAGCGAATACAGAGGATGCAGGTCAGGAATCGAAGCGTCTTCAGAAAGAGGGATTACATTACATTTGGGGTGAATCCAACACCTATTTAAATTGGGGGTGTACCTGGAGCCTACAGCAGAGACAGGAAGTTAGGATTTGGCAGCTCCATAGACCGAGGACAGACTAAAACCCACCACTTACAGAAAAAACAAGAGCACAGGGAGTGAGCCCTGCTTCTGAAGTTGATTTCTGCTGCTCAGCTAAGGGCAGGGAACAGAAAGGGCCTTGGTGGGAGGCCTGGCCAAGAATGCATTCAAAGATGGCGCTGCCGGAGAACCTAGGAAAGGAGCCTCCCTTCAGCCGCACCCCAAACTTGGGATTCTTCTAAAACCCGGGGTGACTATCTAATCCCTGAAAGGTCTTCTGACCTTATTACTGCAGAAGGCGAATTATATCTTAAGCCTTAGGGAGCTTGGGGGCCTGGGCTGGAATCTGGGACCTAGACTCTGCTTCTGGCTTTGTTAAAAGGTCTGAACATCTCTTTGGAAGGCTGAAATCTTGATCTTGGTGCCGTCCTTGGCCCACAGCTGCTTCTCTGCGCTGTTATCCTCAGTGCAGGTGGTTAATTCATTAATACCTGCAGAGTGTAGACTGGAGCGGGCAGAGCTAACCCTGGCTTAGTAGTAATCCAGGTACCTTCTCCTTACCTCAAAGGAGCTGGTGTCCTTTGGGCACCCAGTGGAAGATCCCAGGGCGCTCTCACCTGTCTGGCCAAGGCAGAGCAAAACCTTGCTAAGCTAACCTCCCCAGCCCTGCCTCCTCCATTTCAGCAAAGGCACTTGTTTCACGTCCCGCCCCGTGGCCTTTCTAGTCTCTTCAGCCCAGGGGCAACAGGAATTTCCCCGGCTCTGTCTGTGCTCTGACCCCCCAGAAATTCTAGCAAGATGACCCTTCACCCAGGCCACAGTCCGGGCAGCCATGACCACAACCACCTGACAGCAGATGCCCTGCTGGGGTGCCGAAGGGCAGGGCCAGGATGGTGGCTTCAGATGGTGGGGGCCTTCCTGCCCGACCTCGCTCCCTCCAGCCAGCGGGCCATCGGCTGGAACGAGGAGAGAGGACACCCACACAGAGTCACAGTGTGACAGGGTATGGAAGTCCCCCCACATCTCTGACTCCCCCATGGCCTCCAGCACCCCCTAAGGAAGCAGAAGAAGGAATGGAACCGAAGGCTGACTGAGGGAGAAGCCCGATGACGGGCAGGGGGCCACGAGGCACCGCACCTAGCTGCTGGACCCATTCCTGGATCCTTCCGCACAGCTGGCCTTCAAGCGGCTCATCATTAATAACGGTCCCCTGAAGCCACCAGACAGGTCTGCTGCAGGCCAGCTGGAGAGCAGCGATGCTTTCCTGTGTGCACCCTGTTCTCTCGCACATAGTGCATCTATCACAGCCCCTCCTGGAGGCCTGGCCACGTGGGGAAGGGGTCTTGTCCCAGAGCGGGGGTGGGGAACAGCGGGGACAGAGCAGGTGCAGGCACCGACGGGTGTCATTCCTCTGGGACCTCATTTTGCAAACATGGTGAACACCCCAAGCCACAGGGGAAGGACCATCCCGGAGGAACACTTGGAAGAATTCCCAGGGGCTCGTGTGGCAGCCTCAGCCTACTGCTCTGCCCAGCGGGACCCACGGTCTTCATCTTGAGACCATATGGCTGGCCGTGCTCTTCTGTGACTGCCCCTCCCAGATCCAGCTCTGACTAGTGCATTTTTGGGAGGGCAACACTCAGGCAAAACTTGTTTTGGAGAAGTTTTTTACATTAATGGGAACTGGGTAGCCTAATTGAAAACACAATGGGGTCTTTCTTCTAAATCCCTTCCTCTAAGCTTGTGTTCCCCTGGAAGTGACTAGTGGTCCCTCTTTTTAAGAGGTGTGTGTGTGTGTGCACACGCGTGCACATGCATGGACACACACATGTCTGCACACACACTCGTGTGTGCAGCTGGGTCTGTATTAAGAAGACAGAGTCCCACTTCCAGTTTTTGGGCACTGTGGCTCCCGATCTTGACGCTCTTGCTCTTTGGCTGCGTGAGGTAAGGCATAGCATATCGTGTTGCATCTCTGTGGAGCACAGGGCTCAGGGTGAGGCAAACATACTCCTCCATTTGCCAGCTGTTGCTCTCTGGGCAGGTTCCTTTTCTCTCTTTACATCAGTTTCCTTATCTATAGACTGGGAATAATGAGAGTCCCTGTGGCAAGTGTTACTGTGATGATTCAATAAGTTAATATACACAGACCACTCAGAAAATTTCCTGGCGCAGGGGTGCCTGGCTGGCTCAGTGGGTTAAGTGTCTGACTCTTGATTTCAGCTCAGGTCATGATCTCAGGGTCCGGGGATTGAGCCCCGTGTCAGGCTCCTGCTCTGCGGGGTGTCTGCCTTTCCCTCTCCCTCTGCCCCTCCCTCCACTCATGCTGACACACTCTCTCTCTCTCTCTCTCAAATAAATAAATAAATAAATAAATAAATAAATAAATAAATAAAAAGTTTCCTGGCACACAATATGTATTCAATAAGTATTTGGTATTATTTATATTGTTATTCAACAATAGCAGATGACATTATTATAAATAAAATGGGGTGGAGAGTTGGACTGAATCATACCCCAAGTCTTGCGCAGCTCTGAAATTTTATGATATTATGGAAGATTCAGTGAATCCTGAACGGGTGCTTTGAAGGAAAACACCAGCCACGGAGAACCTAGGACTAGGCTGCCCACCCTCTTCCTGGCCCCTCTATGTGTATTTTGTGGTAAAGTCTGTGTGTTTCAGGGGGATACAAATCAGGATGGCCCACAGGCCTATAGTCTCCGCCCTAGGAAGGCTACAGAGACAGAAGCCACAACCCTTTCTCTTTGGCCTGTTGGTGGATTCTAGCTCCGCCCCCAGGCTGCAGCTCCGCCCCCAGGCTGCAGGTCCGCGATGCTGGGCTGTTGAGCGGGGCCCCTGGGGTAAGAGCGAGCGGGACTTCCAAGTGTACACGCCACCGCTGAGATATTCGATTGGCACTTGATTTTGCTGCAAAGCACGGAGAACAGGAGAAGGCTAGATTTTGGCACTGAAAGTCATTGCTAGATGTGGGGCTGAATCTTTTTTTTTGACGGAAGCAGGATATTTGGGTTCAAAGCCTCCTTTTTCCAAGAGAACCAAAATACAGGTCGTATTAGTTTCCAGGGCCGCTGGAACAAAGTACCACCAGCCGGGTGGCTGAAAACAAAAATGTGTGCTTTCGCAGCTCAGGAGGCCAAAATTCAGAAATCAAGTTGCTGGGTCCCTTCTGAAGAGCTTGAGGGAGAATTTGTTCAAGGTCTCCCTCCTAGCTTCTGCTATGTCAAAATCTTTCTGTCCTTTCCCTTATAAACACACCAGCCATTGGATTTAGAGCCCACCCTAATCCAATACAGCCTCGCCTTATCCCGACTGTGTCTGAAGACCCAATTTCCAAAGACGGTCACGTTCACAGGTAGGGGTGGTGGGATCTGAGAGTATCTTTTTTGAGGGGGCATCGTTCAACCTCTTCTGCAGGACAAACAAGGTCCGGAACACAGAGGTGAGGAGAGGAGAGAATTTACTGTTTGGCCAACCATAAAACCAGAGAAATCACATCTGCTCTGAGAAAAGCTGTAAACCAATAGTAAGTGGAAACAACCAGTCTCCCTCCATCTCTGCCTTCCCCACTCTGGAGCCAGTTGTGGTAAATTATAGGACCACTGGGAGAATAAACCCCCAATAATGAGCGTTCTAATGAAAGCTCCTCCGCAAACCTTTAAAAAAAATCTGTCTGAATCCTTCGCCACCGCCTCCTCGGACGGCACCATCTCCGACTTCCCACGGCTGACAGGTTGTGTGAGTACAGCCTGCCTTGTGGGGAGTCTGCTCTTTGCGTGCATGTGAAGCGTACACCTGATTCTGATTAATCAGAACAGGGACATTGTGAGCAACTTTAATTGAATTTTTCCACATCTGATTAAATAGCAGCACAGCAAGTTATTAGCGTTCACACATCCATCCAAACGCCCAATCACCTAGGAAATAATTCCGGGAGCACAAAGAGGGCTGTGAGAGCGAAGCGGGAAGTGATGCACATCTGGGAGGCTCGAATCCGCCGTTCACGTTATTTAAGGATGCTTAACACATCTCCGGGCCCTCAGCCTGCACAGAAAGTGCCTCATGTGCCCCTTGGCAGGACCCAGCCAGGACTGAGCTGAGGGTCCAAGGTGATGGCCGGCGGAGCCAGGTGTGAGCCCACCCAGGACAGCGGCATGTCACCCTCACGTCCGTCTCCCCAGTGCTGGGCCTCCTCCCTGGCACCCAACATGCACTCAACCAAATGGGAAACGAGGGTGCAGAAGTGCAGTGGCCACTGCTGTCCGTGCAGATACCAGATGGGGATTCCGGAAATTTCCAGCCTGTCTGAATAACTGGACGCCACAAGGCCAACCCCACGGCCAGCCCTTCGTAGATGAACAAGCATGATTGCTGAATGAACTCCTGAGCTTCCTACTCGTCGGGGGCACGTGAGAGGCCATGAGGAATCTCCCCTTGGTGTCTCCCATCTTGGTCCCTCTGTGCCTGTGGCGTCCCAGGCCCCTGTCAAGCAGAGAAGTTCCTGGACACTCAGATAATTGCTACAGCATCTGCTTAGAATGGGTGAGCGGGTAGCCCTCTAGACCACACTGTCCCTCTTCTAATCATTTAACTATTAACATTTAGAAGCACTGGAAATCATCACAGCATGAGGTTCTTTAAAATAACACACAATGAGTCTTACCCCCTAGTTACTATTCTCTGGAGAGAAACATTAAGACAAATTAGAAACTGGCAATCTGATTCTCTTCTCGGTCTCACTCAGCTACATACTATGGAACAAGATTTTTTTTCCCTAGCTTGACTATACTGATATGCAGTTTGACAGTGGCTGTTACAGAAAACGTGCATTTCGGTGACCCAGTAATTCTTGGAGAAGTGCTCGTACAAGACTGTCACCGTAGTGCTGCTGATTAAAGTAGAGCCGGACCCCACAATCAGAACCCACACGTCCATTCTGTGCAATGTTACTCATGGGCCACACAGCCACACACAGACTCGAGAGATATCCAAACTGAGTGGTTTGGAGAAAACTGAGTGGCAGCAGTTATGAGTGAAACCATTTATGTCAGAACGCATATAACATCGCTGCACTTTTTTTTTTTTTTTACACATTTTGAACGTGGGGCTTGAACTCAGGACCCGGAGATCAAGACCTGAGTGGAAATCAAGAGTTGAATGCCGAACCGACTGAGCTATCCAGGTGCCCCAGCACTGCTACACATTTTCTATGGGTACATATATGAGGATATACTTGCAAGAAAAACACGAGCACAGACATAGCCCAGAGGATAGCAATGTTCACCATTAGGAGGGGAACTGGGCTTGGAAGTAGCAGTAAAGTAGTATTAAGTAGTTTAACTTATTTTTTTTTAAAGATTTTATTTATTTATTCGACAGAGGTAGAGACAGCCAGCGAGAGAGGGAACACAAGCAGGGGGAGTGGGAGAGGAAGAAGCAGGCTCATAGCGGAGGAGCCTGATGTGGGGCTCGATCCCATAACGCCGGAATCACGCCCTGAGCCGAAGGCAGACGCTTAACCGCTGTGCCACCCAGGCGCCCCTAACTTATTTTTTAAAAAAGATTTTATTTATTTGAGAGAGAGAGAGGGAGTGTGAGCACAAGCAGGGCAGAGGGGCAGAGGCAAAGGGAGAAGCAGACTCCCCGTTGAGCAGGGAGGCCGATGCAGGACTCGATCCCAGGACCCTGGGATCATGACCTGAGCCGAAGGCAGACACTTAACCACCCAGGCACCCCAAGAATTACTTTTTTTAAAAAATCAAGGCAATGAAAAAAAATGATTATACCACTTTGTTTCTTATGGTAGTTTTTCTCTGTGAATTTATTATCATTGCTAGAGATAAAACATTAAAAAAAATGTTCCCTGGGGCACCTGGCTGGCTCAGTTGGTAGAGCATGTAACTCTCTCTCTCTTTTTTTAAAATAATGTATTCATTAAGTAATCTCTACCTCCACCATGGGTCTCAAACTCATGACCCCGAGATCAAGAGTCACATATTGGGGTTGCAACTCTTGATACTGGGGTTATAAGTTCGAGCCCCATGTTGGGTGTAGAGATTACTTAAAAAAATAAAATCTTTAAAAAAAAAAAAGTGTCCCCTTAGGGGCCCCTGGCTGGCTCAGTTGGTAGAGCATGTGACTCTTGATCTCAGGGTTGTGAACTCAAGCCCCACAAGCGGGCATAGTGCTTACTAGAGAAAAAAAAATTGTCCCCTTAGATCTCAGGAAGAAATGCAGACTGTGACAAGAGACTCTACCTCTATTGCAAATGTATGAAACCACCTCACTGAAGAGGGTTGGGGAAAAGTGTTGACTTAAGTAACCTTCGAAATGAGTGGAGTCTGTAAGACTAAAGGCAAAAGAAAGTGCACATAAGCATTGTATTCTAGTAGATAAAGTTGTTTTCCATGGGGACACTGGTTAACAATTGTGATCCCGCTGTCGTAGCAGACTGGAATTGAACAATGAAATGGACAGCATATGGGGGAAGCCAGGTTTTCTCCTGTTGGAGTAGAAATTTACAGATAAGCTAGAATGATCCATGTGGTAACAGGTAGGAGCTGGAGACATCAGCATGAACTCCCGTTTACCTTCCTATTGCTACAGATGATTATATATAGAAATATTTATAGATATTTTCTTGCTCTGTCAGCTGAGAGGGCCTGGAAACAACATTCCAGCAGCAGTGAGCACACACTGTGCCCAGGTCTTGGTTCTTTCTTTCATCTTTTTTTTAATGATTTATTTATTTGAGAGAGAGAGAGAGAGAGAGAGAGCAAGCACACACGCGCGTGCGAGCGCAGGGGGTGGGGGGCAAAGGGAGAGAGACAGGATCTCAAGCGGACACCCCACTGAGCACTGAGCCTGACACAGGGCTCGATCTCATGACCTGAGCCGAAATCAATAGTCAGATGCTTAACCTACTGAGCCACCCAGGCAACCCCAGATCCTGGTTTCTAAAATCATTCTTCAGTAAAAGGAACGAGGGCTCCTTGGGGAAATGGTTGATTTTTGACAGGGGTAAGATATACAAGATGAGCCTGGAGTGTCTGGTAGTGCCAAAAGGCAAAGAAGAGCTCAACCTACTCCCCGTCCCCCGCAAAAACCCTCAAACTCCTGCATGTCAAAAGAACACAGGAGTCAACGGAGCTCCCAGTGGCCAAAACTGGAACAATTAGAGCAAAAAATAAAGTAGTATTGGACTGGAACCCCAAAATATAAAGATCTGTGAGTCCATATTGATATAAACAAGTGATCGAATAATAAATAAATGGGGAAGAAGACAGAGATCGCCCTTTCAAAAGAATTCCAAATAATATACGTAGACATTCCATCCTTAAGGAGGGAGAGCACGACTCCTCACTTCGTAAGTGGGCTATGCATAGCGACTTCCTTCCAAAGACTATGGGATGGAAAAGGGTGGGGGGAGGAACTTTGCAGGGGAGCCTGCACTGAGATCATGACCTGAGCTAAAATCAAGAGTTGGATGCTTAACTGACCTGAGCCACACAGGTGCCCCTAAAAAATAAAATCTATTAAAAGAAGTGTTCTTTTAACTTATACACTATTTCCTATTCCTTTCTAAAAAAAAAACCAAACAAACCAGAAATCTAAGTACAGATTTCAGATTTACAAGGATAGATCATGGACTTTTTTCCAATTGAGAGATTTCAGGACAAGGAGGCCAAGCACTTCAGACTCTAGCTGGGATGAATTTGTAGTCTGATTTAGCTGCGTGGGGCAGTTGGCTATCTAGGTCTTGCAGCGCCCAGTGATGGCTGCTGAGGCCTCGGCAAGTCAAGTGTGCAGTTGCCCAGATAGGCATTTGTAGGTCAATACCAAGCCAACTGGAACCCAAGTTGGGGGGGAGCAGGGTCATCGTCTGTCTTGTGTGTGAGTCATGGTTTACCCTGTCAGCCCCCAGACTTATCCCACTGGCTGCTGGTTTCAATGTAAGCAGTAGCTGGTGAGAGCCAGAGTCTGGGGAGATTCCAACACTTTTCTGTTCAAAATCCTTAATCTCCTGTAACTATCTGCTTCGTTTACCCCTGTCCCGTCACACTGGGCTCCTAGCTGTTTCTCAAATCCAACAAGCACGCTCCTGCCTCAGGGCCTTTGCACCTGCTGTCCCTCTGCCTGGAATGCTCTACCTTTGGGAGAGCTCACGACTTGTCCTCACCACTTCTTTTGGGTCTCTACTCAAATGTCACAGTATCAGAAAGGCCTTTGTGGCTAAAATAGCAACCCCTGCACCATCGCTATGTTCCCTTTGCTGGCTGAATTTTTTCTTTCTCTGTACTAACATGCTGTCTATTTAGTTGCTTATTATCGGTTATCTCCAAATAGAAGGCAATTTCTGTGAGAGCAGAGACCACATTTTTCTTGTTCACTGTTTATTATCAATATCTAGACTATAACTTAGTACTTAAAAGGCACTCAGTAATAACTTTGGAATGAATACACGAATGCATGGGAGATTTTTTACACTGCAGTATGGTGAATGATATGTGTTGATAAATAATAATAGTTACACTGACATTGTATTTCTTAGTCCCTTCGATTCTTTACAGCTCAAAAAGTTACCTTCTCCACAAACTCTTGTTTGTCTTCGTACAAAAGTATGCACACTTTTGTACATAAAGTGGAAGTACAAACATGTAAGTGGATTATTCATTTGACAAATATTTAGGATGTCAAAGTACTGTGGTGGGTCCCAAGGGTACAAAGGTGAATAAAACCCACTTTCCATCATCTGCGAGTTCCATCCATCCATCTATCCATCTGATCCTTTTGAGGCCCTGGTAAGTCCCAGACAGTGAATGTTTTTTTGTTTTAAAAGATTTTATTTATTTGAGAGAGAGAAAGAGAGAGAGAGGGGAGGGGGACAGAGAGAGAGAGAGAGAAGCAGCACAAGCAGGGGGAGGGGCAGAATGGGAGGGAGAAGCTGACTCCCCGCTTGATCCCAGGACTCTGGATCATGACCTGAGCCGAAGGCAGATGCTTAACCGACTGAGCCCCCCAGGCACCCCCAGACCCTGCATGATTAAGTAGCATTGGGTACATCCCTTTGTCTTTCTCTCTAATGGCAGAGAACTGAAGAATTTAGTTGTAGCTCTGCTGCTAGTTTTTGGATCCCCAACTCATTAAACTCTGAGCATTACTTTCCTCAGCCGTAAACAGGGGTCTGAGAGCCCCGGACAGCCTGCCACACAGTGCTGCCGGGAGCATCCAAGGACGTGACCCCCAAAGAAATGTGCTTTTGACACTGTGAAGTCCTCAACACACGTGCGGCGTTCTCAGGCAGCAAATGCTTAAACACAAAAACAGAACCCAAACCAACAGACAGACAAACAAAAGAGAACAAAAGAAAAACCCAAGCTCCCATCTTTTGCTCTGACCGGCTTCTCAGTGGGCCTCAGAGCCCGAGGCAGCTGCCGCTTCTGGCGGGGGCCAATCTACTATCACTCAAAAATTCTACGGTTGGACCAAAATCAGGATCGGCAGCCCAATTCCTGTCAAGGTAATCCTTTGCAGATTAAGTAGACCATCAATAATCTTTGGTTAACATGTGAGGCAAGCCCACAGCAGCTCTTTCCATCCTTGCCTCTCCTCCGGGACGGGCTGTTGGCTATTGTGTATGCTTCTAAAGCTGTCACAGCCCTCAGCCTCCTTTTATCTTTTGTAAAAACCTTGACTTGGCCCGCTCTGGAGTTTCTTATAAGATGGGGCTTGCTAGTAAATGAAAGTGATTCCCGAATGTTGACATATAAACATCATTGACCAGGCTAGGCCTTCTTCAAAGGGAAGATATTGTAAGTCTTCCAAAGTCTAATCAAAGTGAATAATTGNAAAAGGGGGGGGGGGGGGGAGAGGGAAGAAGGGGAGAGAGAGGAAGAAGAGAGTGGGAGACAAAGCAAGAGGGCGATGGAGAGAGCGAAGAGAGAATACACATGAGACTATCCTTCCTAGAGTCATGACTGGATTTCTCCACGAGCTCTGGCATTTTCTAGCCTTTATATTTATGCTCTCACTTCCCGATGGGGTGCATGAAATTGTCAGCATTCACTGAAAAGGTGGAGGCTTGCAGACAGAGCTGGCACATTTATTCTATGGGAACAAAGACTCGTCCTTCCTCTCTGTGTTGTCTCCTCTGAGGGCTACACATGGTTTCAAGGTAAATAGCTAGAAGAAATCCTTGTTTCCTCAGCCTCTTTCGTACTAGATCCCCATGTCGCGGGCTACGTAATAGCAACATCGATAATAGTAATGATTATATCTGCCGGCCAGCTTTCAGAGAGCCCTTGCCCTGAGCCGGGGAGACACCGAGTATCACACAGGCCCTGCCAGCAGCACGCACAGCTGCAGCAGCTCATCTGCACTGAGACCCCCGTCCCTTTTCCCGGACCGTCCCCATGTATTTCGGAGTCTGGAATCTTCCACCAGTTATGTGCCAACGGAAGCTCATCCCTACCAGCGTGTTGACTCTCCCTGCCTTCTTTTCTTTCTTCTTATGGAAAACTTCGAACATACACAAAAGGAGAGAAGAACATCACACGCACCCGTACCCACCACACAGCTGCAACAGTTAAGAGTCTGCCATTCCTATTTTATCGATTCCCACCCCAACTGCTCCTTTAGGGTCTATTATAAAGTGAACAGCAGACATTATACCACTTCACCACCGCTCCTTGGAATTTTTCGTTTGTTCTTTCACTTCCTTTAATGATGCAGTGACTCTGAGAACCCACTGCGATTTCCCGCTGGTTCTTTCACTTGGATGGAGGGGCTGTGGTGTGCATAGGAATACAGTTTGCATTTCTCCTCTATTAATTAACCAAACCTAAGCCAACAATCTATTCATTTTTTTAAAATGACTGTCTTATGGTGAAAGTTGTTCAAATTGCCTTACTATTATGATTTAATGAAACAAGGGGCGGAGAGTAGATTGACAAATAACACTGGGACTGAAGACAGATACGGAACTAATATCTTCACCTTGAGTTCTGAGGACGGTGGATGGTGGGAAGGGATTCTAGGGCCCCCAGTCAGGGATGGATTTAGGACTCTATGGAGCCGACGGGACTGTCTGCTAAGGCAGCCTGGGAGGTCATAGTGCTGTCCCATGCCGAGCATGGGAAGTGGGGAATGGATGAAGGAGGAGAAGCCAGGCCCGTGGACTGACTGTGTGCACACACTGCGAATTAATGATTTATGTAACAGCTTCCCACGTGTGCTTAATCACCCTGCGGCACGATAGTGAACAGGTCTATCATTAAAATCCCATTGGATTCCAGAGACTAAAACTCTGTGGGCTCTCCTGGCCTTCCTTTGCAGCAGGCAAGGCTGCTGGCTCAGAGCTTACCAATGCGAGTGGCCTTGTTGCTGGCCAGGTCTTTAGTCTCTCAGGACATGGCACCTGGAGCTTTGTGGAGCCCTTCAGGCTGTGACCGGAGGCAGGGTGTGTCCATGGCCAGTGGCCTCTTCTAGCTCTGATCGTGCCAAAGGTTTGGCACTTTTAAGTCTTCTCGAACGGCTTCTGCTGTGCTCGGATGGTTTGGAACCCTAAACCAGGCTTGTGGATTTATGTAATTTCCAGTTCCTGTAAAGCAGTGGATCTGGGGAGTTTGAAGAGCATATCTGTGGCCCAATGCTTCCCCAGACTAAGGAACTCAGGACCTCTGGGAGTGGGGCCTGGCATCCCCAGTGATTCTTATGCCCCTTCAGGGGGGAACCTGGGGCCTCAGAGCAAGTGCTTTGGTGCACACCGAGTCTTGCTTTCTTCCCCATCTTTCTTTGGTAGGGTCATCTTTTTCCTCTAAAGCTTTTGAGGTAGAAGAGATGTGCTTTTCAGGTTTAAATACTGAGGTCATGCTGGCTTCATAAAACGAATTGAGGGAAATTCTCATCTTATTCTATGACCTGAAATAGTTTGAATAACAAAGAAGATACCTGGTTTTTGAAGACTAGATAGTATCCAGTTATAAGACCATGAAGGCCTTTAAAAAAGGGCCCCTTTAATAAACTTTCTAAAGGATTCCATGGTTATTGGTCAATTCAGGTGTTCTACCTCTTTGGGGGCAATTTTGATAATTTATATTTTGCTATGAAATTCTCCATTTCCTCTAGATATTCAAATTTATTGCCAAAGATGTTCACATACAATGCTTTTATAATTCTTTCACTCCTTTCCCAATTGGCAACTGCATTTTCTTTCTCATTCTAATGCTGCAGACCATGAGCTTCTCTGATCTCCTCTGTTGTAATAAAGCGAATGCTTGCTGATCACTGACCATGCACTAGGCATAGGGTGCTAACCGCTTTTCTTCTACTAGCTCATTTAACCCTCAGGACCATTCAGTGAGATAGATACTCTCAAGATCTCATGTTACAGACAAATTTCTCACCTCTAGGTGCGCAGAGAAGTGAAGCAGCTCGCAGTAGTTCTACGTGCTGCCTGCTGACCTGTGTGTGTGTGAGCTTAGACATCGCTACCATGTGAGTCTGTTATTGGAGGGTTAAGAATTAAGGGGGAGGGAAAAGAAATAACAGCGTTCCTGCTGGAAGCTCTTAACTAGAGTGGATAATCTAAGGGTTGTGTGGCTCGGAGGTGACAAGATTCTGCCGGCAGAGAGTGGCCCAAGGCTCCGGGTGGTGAATACCACTGCTTAGATGGATTTCATGCTATGCGACTCTTCATGACCTGGCTCAAGGTCACTTAATTGCCTTGTGTATTCTCTCGCATTCGACTCTTGATCTCTGGCTTGTGAGTTCGAGCCCCATGTTGGGTGTAGAGATTACTTAAAAATAAAATCTTAAAAAAAAAAAAAGGTCTCCCAGGACTGGCCTTCTCTTTGCTTCAAGAATAAAATCTGGACTTTTCAGTTTGGTCTTTAAGGAGTCCCACCACCTGGCATCAATGGGTATGCTAAGCCCGTCTAGCTATTGCTTCAGGCACCCCGGCAGCGTCTGTCAATCTAACCTCCAGGCTCTGTATGTCCTTGGATGTCTGCCTCCGGATCTCCGCCTATATTTTTCCCACCACCATGAATGCCCTTTTTCCATCTCTGGATATCTAGATACGATGAATCCTTCAAGCGCTAGCATGTCACGCTACTGTTGTCAATTCTTTCTCCTATAACTAAATATTACTAGCACTTAACATACAGCCTACCACATGTACCAGCATTTATAGCTGTTAGTTCATTCAGCCTTCAGAACAATCCTATGAAGAATGTATTATTCTTGTCCCTATTTTATAGTTGGGGAAACAGAGGCTCAATAATTTGTTCAAGGCCACAGGGCTAGTAGCAGAGCTGGGATTCAAACCCAGGCAGTCTGTCCTCACACACTAACCCCTAAGCATGGTACATGTGACTTTCACACTTGTCTTACCTTCCCTATAGGACAGCAAGCTCCTCTAGGGAGGCCTGTGGGCATGGTTCTGGTATACCTACTTAGTAATGGGGCACCGGGCTGGCTCAGTCAACAGAGTGTGTGACTCTGGATCTTGGGGTTGGGGGTTCAAGCCCCACATTGGGCACAGAGATTACTTCAAAAAGAAATGACTTAGTGGATGGGTCCTAGGTATTTGCTCAGCCCGAGAAGAACACAGTGTTCCGTAGATGGGCTGAGGAGGGCAAAGGTGAAGAATTTGGAACCAAGGTCCCTGGGGTCGAGATACTTTAAAGTGTGGGTAGGGAGGCCAACTTTGATAAACGATACAGTGGAAAGTCTCTGCTGAAGAGAGGGCGGATGCAAATCCAGTGAGTACAAACTCAGGCAGGCAAGGGAGGTGCCAGCAGAGGGGTGGCAGTCTGCAGACTCTGAGGGGCCTGGGACCACACCTGAAGGCCTTGCTGCACAAGTGTGGTCCCCAGGCTGGCAATAGGGGAACCTGTTTTGAAATGCAGAATCCTAGACCCCACCCCAGACCATGGAATCAGAGTCTGCATTTTTTTTGTGATACAGAACTTGTTTTTTTTTTTTTTAGAGAGAGGGAGGGTACGTGCCTGTGTGGCAGGGGTGGGGGGACAGAGGGAGAGGGAGAGAGAGGATCTTAAGCAGGCTCCACACTCGGGACTCCATCTCACAACCCTGAGAGCATGACCTGAGCTGAAATCGAGTTGAATGCTTGACCAACTGAGCCACCCAGGTGCCCCAGAATTTGCATTTTATCAAGACCCTCACAGGAGTCATATGCACACTAAAGTTGGTAAAAGGCTCCCATAAGGCCGGACATTCAGGCCCACCCCCAGAGGTTGTAACTTAATTGGTCTGGGGTGGGGCCAGGGTATTCAAATTAAAAAAAAATTTTTTTTAGGTAACTGTACCATGCATTCCATGCCTTCCCTAGAGCATGTGGAAGAGAAAGATGGGGGACAGCAGGGGATGGAGAATCCCAGCTCTGCCACTCATGAGCCGTGTGACCTTGGGCATGGTACTCAATGTCAAACAAAGAAAGCAGATTCAATCAGTGGTTCATGACACTCAGAATCAGAAAATACACATTCTTGGGTCAAGTGAATTTTAATTCCCAGGGCTGGGCCTGAGGAGTTCAGCAATGACTTCAGAGGCCACGGGCACTCCTATAGCTTCTAGACCAGGGGAGATCCGGAGAACATTTAGAGCAGTGATTCTCACGCTGGAAACATATCAGAATTACCTGGAGAGCTCTCAGAAAGTACCAGCACCCAGGCCCTGCTCCCAGACATGCTTGACCTTGAACCTAGAGTTCTCCCAAGTGAGTAGACTAAGCAGTGTGATGGAAAACCACTGGTCTCAGAGTCAGTGAAAGAAGAACGTGGGCTTCTGAGGCCCTTTCAATTCTTTGAGGTTTCCTATTTGTGAAATGGGGATAACACTCATTTTAGCAGCTTGTTGTGAGGATTAAATATGATAAAGTCACATATTCCTTTGACCTTGGTCAAAAGTCACTTCGTTGTGAATCCAGCTTCCTCGGCGGACTAACGAACACACTAAGCCCCAGAAAGGCAGGTCCAAGTTCACATAGCTGGGCAGCAGCAGAACAGACATGACGCTCTGCTCCAAATGCTAATTCTACCGCACTGTGTGGCCTCCTCTGGATACAGGAAAAGAACCCAGAGAAAACTCAAACGACCCCAAATGGCCACACTGAACTTCTGCCAGAGCACTGGGCCAACAGAGTCGCTCACACAAAATAAAGCCTTAGTTTTCTTTACCCAAGAACCAGGTCACCCCCCATCCCTATAACCTTGTACAGGCTTGGCTTTCAACACATTGCTGATGGTGTTTGATTCTGACCCCTTTGAGCTCAACGTTCTTTTCTGATCCCAGTATCAGGAATGAAATAAATACTTCTGTGGGGACAATGGAGTGGGACAATGATTCTTTACCCACTGTATGGAAGGTGAGCGGGAATGGGAGGTGAGGCCCGGGGGATCGGCCCGCTGGAAGGCGGCTTTGGCAATTCCAATGGCAGGGCTTGAGGGACTGTGAGTCCTGTGGGTTGAATTGGGCTTAGGGATGCGGAGGTCCCTAACCCTGGTCCCTAAAAGATGCGGAGGTCCTAACCCTGCACCCCGCCCCCTGCCCCGTACTTGGGAATGTGACCTTTCTTGTAAATAGGGTCTTTGCAGATGATCAAATTAAGACAAGGTCATGAGGGTAGGCCCTACTTTAATAGGACTGTGTCCTTAGCAGAGGGAAATCTGAACACAGAGACAGATACACACAGGGAGAACAGCATGAGAAGAGGAAGACGGAGACTGGGGTGGTGCATCTAGAAGCCAAGGAAGGTCTAAGATGGCAGGTGGAACACCAGAAGCCAGGGATAGGTAAGGAGCAGATTCTCCCCCCAGCCCTCAGAAGGAAGAGACCCTGCGAACACCTCGATCTCAGACGTCTAGCTTCTAGAATTGTAAGACAAGGAACTTCTGTCACGTTACTCTGTGACAGCAGCCCTAAGACACTGATACAGCGAGCGTCCGATCCTCGCTCTAGAACAGGCTGTCATGCACCAAGGCAAAGACCAGAACTGCAGAAACTGCACAGTGAGAGCGCTCTGTCTCCCGTGCGACTTACCCCGTGGTGGACATGCCCTGCTTTATCTGCTGCAGGGACCTAGCCTTGAAACACAGCTTGTGTTCTAAGTTCAACAGTACCAGCCTCTTTCTTGATGTTTTCGAATATGCCTGGATATGAGCAAAATCCAGGGGTAATTTTCTCACTGACCAGTACAGCAGATAATAACTCTCTCTTTTTCTGGGGGTGGGGCGAGGGAAAGCATGGGAGGCAAGGGGCAGAGGGAGGAGAAAGAGAATCCTAAACTGGCTCCATGCCCAGTGTGGAGCTGGACGCAGGCCTCGATCTCACAACCCTGAGATCATGACCTGTGCCGAAATCAAGAGTCAGCCGCTTAACCGACTGAGCCAACCAGGCGCCCCAGGTAATAACTCTACTGTGATTTGCTTAATACACTCCTGGTGCTCTGTGAAGTGCCTTAGGGATATGAATTCATTTGATTTTGATGAATTTTCACAATCCTCCCGTAAAGGTACTCTGATCATATCCACTTTACAAATACAGAAACTGAGACACAGAGAGGTAAAGAAACTTCTCTCCAAGGCTATGCAACTAGAAATGTTAGAGCTGGAATGTGGACTCAGGCCATCTGGCTGGAGAGTCCAGGCGCTTTACCACTACAAGAAATGGCTACCACTTGCTTGAGGGCTTACCCTGGGGCAAGTGTTATTCTTTTTTTTTTTTTTTAAGATTTTATTTATTCATTTGACACAGAGATAGACAGCCAATGAGAGAGGGAACACAAGCAGGAGGAGTGGGAGAGAAAGAAGCAGGCTCCCAGCGGAAGAGCCCGACGTGGGGCTCGATCCCAGAACTCCAGGATCACGCCCTGAGCCAAGCAGCAGACGCTTAACAACTGAGCCACCCAGGCGCCCCCCGGCAAGTGTTATTCTAAATACTTAACATTCTTCACCCATTTCACATTCACAACCATTTATTGAAGCTCTGTTTAATTTTTCCATATTCACACTTCCAGGAAAGCTATTTCAATTTTGAATTAAAAAGGCCCCCCATTTTCACACACACACACACACACACACACACACACACACACACACACACACACCGGGTCCCTCCTATAAAGCTGGTCACTGGCTGCTGATCCCACAGCTACCCCTAGTGGATATCTTCCAGGGGCCAGCTGCTTGCCCTTCCCCCTCTCAACACGCCACGCCCACCCCAACTTCCAGCCCTGGTCATCCAGCTAAAATGATGAAGTGAATGCTTCTCTGGGGGAAAGCAAGACCTCCTAAGGCCAAGGTCATTGCTTTGCAAACTAGGATTTGATGGGTCTTTTTACTTTCCTGGTCAGAGGGACAGGGGACTCCCAATCTCAGTTTGTGATTTAGGTACAAAATAGTAACTCTTGCTTTGACTAGGAGTCAGAGAGAGGAAAGGAGGGAGCAGCAGAGCAACATGGAGGAGAAGGTGACTGGACAGAAAATAAAGGAGGGAGAAGAGGAAAAACCGAAGACGATGGCATATCTGTGCCAGGAACGGGGGCTAGGTACTCAGCACACCTTCCCACCGCCAGAAACCCCAAGAGGCTGGCCAGCCTGCTGCACGGAGCTGGACTCGAACCCAGTACTCCAACCGCTGCCCCTGGGAGCTGGGGCGTGGGGGCAGCAGCCTGGCTCAGCAGCTCTGACAAGACGGGAGTCTTCTCAGTGAGGATTTTCGGTCGGGGGAGGAAGTGACGCCCATTACATCTGTAAAGTCCACAAGGAGATCTCTCGCGGTCCCACGCAGCCCTTCAGGGCGACACTGAGAAGGCAGCTATGATCGTTGAGAGGTTTCTTCCCCTCAGAGGTTGAGAGTCACACAAACAAGAGTAGCAGCCCAGGCAGTGCCCACACGTGTGCCCTGGGGCCTCCGGCTTCCAGCCTCCTGCCCTGCCCCCCACAAAGGCTAAGGAGGCCAGATGGGGCACAGCTTCCTCTCAGAATGAGCCAGCGAGACGCCCCGGTGCTTACCGGTTCCCTCCAAATCTGTCTGATAACTTAGGAGGAAATAGATCTTTCCGCCTCAGTAAAAACAAAATTGGTCTTTGCATCTGTGAAAATTACGCTCTAGATGACGGCAATCCTGAACATTAATCAAGCATCAATCACTGACATGAGTGGAAAATAGAGCTGGAGTCTTTATTCAAGCCTTGTTGTGAGCAAAGCAAAGCGAGGGCTGACTGTGGAGGAAACCCTCTCACAGGTTTGAAACAGCACTGTGGAGTGCAAAGAGCATGAGCTCGGGGGCAGACCCCTGACACCACTCCTAACTCTACTTGCTCCCTGGGCCTCAGTTTCTCCATTTGTAAAACAAGAGAAATGCTGTGGGCCCTCGGGTCACTGAGACTGAGTGAGAGGAGGCATGTTAAGTGTATATCCCACGCAGGAATGATTTTTTAAAAAATATTTTATTTATTTATTTGAGAACGCGTGCGTGTGCACATGAGAGACCACAAGCAGGGGAGAGGGGCAGAGGGAGAAGCTGACTCCCCGCTGAGTAGGGAGCCCAACCTGGCGGGGTGGGGAGGAGGGCGCTCAATCCGAGGACCCTGGGATCATGTCCTGAGCCCAAGGCAGATGCTTAGCCAACTGAGCCACCCAGGCGCCCTGGAAACAAAGATTTTTTAAGGGCTCAGAATAACTGGGGAGATTAACCCTACTTTTCTTGCCATATTTAGCTCAGAATGTATTTAACACGCGTGGCGTCCACACTAGCTGAACATTCTCTTTCAGTTCCCATTCCAGTTTCTGAGCTGTCTGGTCTGCACCAATAGGGCTTCTCTTCACCTGAGTGGCAATGCCCTTGCTCTCCCTTTGTCCTTGACCCAATGTCTCAGACTCAGACCTCACTCCCTGGAAAGAGCCTACCCGCCCCAAATACAAAACCTGAATCTAACAGTGAGGAAACGTCGGGCAAACCAAACTGAGGGACGTTTTACAAGATAATAGCTTGTAATCTTCACCAGGTCAAGGCTGGGAGCCACAGTCTGCAGGACCCTCCCCCCACGCAAGGAGACAAAGGAACGTTGACCGCTAAACCCAACGCGTAATTCTGGATTTTCGCCTTTTTCTTGGCTATATGGGAAGCTGGCAACGTTTGAATAAGGTCTCTGTTAGTAACATTGGTTTCCTGATGTTGATAATTGTACTACAGTTAGGTAAGAGAGTCTCTTTGATTTTAGGAAACACACATTGAAATATTTAGGGCTAAAAGGACATGTACTTGCAACTTACTCTCAAACAGTTCAAAAAACCTATAAACCACAATATATAAAAAACATATGAAAATGTGCATCTACACACATATATATGGGGGAGGGGGTTGAACTATTTTTGCAACTTTCCTGTGAGTCTGAACTGTCCTTCCTCCCCACCAGACAAGCACTCCACAATCAACCACACTGTCTCCCTTTCACTCTGTGAATGTCCTTGGAACGTAGTTTTTCACGTGGCTGGTGTGTAGGGATTTCTTTTGTCCTCCTCAGGCCACTGGACTCACAGGCAAATAACGTTACTGTGGGAAGGGTTCTCAGAGACCACCTAATTCCAGCCCTTACAGGTGACGTGACCAGGTGCATGTTGTCCCTCAGCTGACTGGGCCCGAGCCGGCCCTGGATTCTGGGTCCTGATCCCCCTCCCAATGCTCTTTCTTCGACTCCACACTGTGTGACAGCACAGTGCATTTGGCCACAAAGGAGTGACAGCTGTGACAGGACATGGATCCCTCTGGCCTTGGGGGCAATGGATGGGGACCTGTCAAGAGGGGGTGAGGCCCTGGTGTCAGCATCCTCATCCTTTCCTGCAGAGGGATCGTGGTATGAAAAATGTATGGCTCTAACCTAATCTGTTCCCAGGGCTCCAAGGGAACACCTGTATGCTAACGAGTCTCAAACTTGTCCCCCAACCCTGACCTCTGTCTGAAGTCCCCACTCTGTATCCAACATCCAACTCTTGCCCATTGAATGGGCACCTCTAATATAACCTGTGGGAAGCCGAAGGCTCCCCCCCTCCCCTCCCCTGCTCTCGCTCATCTCAGTCCAGCCCCTCCATTCTCCCGGTTGCTCAGGCCAAGCCCTGAGGGTCAGCCCAGCCTCCTGTTCACTGGCCCTTCACAGCTGAAACATCAGCCACATCACCCTGGGGGCCCCACCTTCCAAATAGACCCAGAATCGGCTTTTCCCCAGCACCACTGACACCAGCCTGATTCAGGCCATTGTGCTTTCTCCCCTCGGGCTTCCACGAGCACCTTCTGATGGGTTCCGTTCCCACTCTTCCCTTTCCACGTGTGTCCCCCCGCCCCCCCGCCCCAGTGACAAGAGGGAGCTCAAAACCGCCCATGCACTTCCGCCTCACTCTGAATAAACCCTAGTCCTCACAAGGGTTTACCTGGTGGGCCTCCTGCATAGTCACGCCCCTTTATCACTGTTCCTCCCCCTAGAAGCTCCAGGCACCCCAGCTCTGCTGCCCCAGGAGCATGACCAGCCTGGCATGGCCCAGTTTCAGCATCTTTCCCTGGCCGATCTCCCTGCCTGGAGTCCTGCTGCAAAGTATCCACGAAGCTCCGTCTCCAAGTTCACGCAGGACCGGCCTCAAGCCTCTTCAGACAGGCCTTCCCCGACTGGCTCATGGGAAACAGCACTCCCTGCCCTTCCCCACACTGACTTTCCTGATTTGTTTCCCGTCTTTATCCCCTCGTTGAGCTCCTAGAGGCGAGGGATCTGTTCGGTTCCCTTTGTATTCTAGCTACTGAGTGGCACCTAATAGGAGCTCAGTTCATGTTTGTTAAAGCAATGAGTGAATGCATTGTTAAGTTGAAGAAGCAAGGAGCAGAACAGTGTATGTAATACACACCTACTTATTAGAAAAGAAAAAGAGATGAACACATCTATGCTTGCCTAACTTAGGGAAGATTTAGCAGCTATGGCCTCTGGGAGGGTGAATGGGTAGCTGGGGGCAAGGGAGGAGGACTTGTCAGTGTAGACCCTCTTGGTAACTTCTGAAATTTTTTTTTTTTTAAGATTTTATTTGTCAGAGAGAGAGACAAAGAGTGAGCACAAGCAAGGGGAGCAGCAGGCATAGGGAGAAGTGGACTCCCCACTGAGCAAGGAGCCCGATGTGGGGCTCGATCCCGTACCCTGAGATCATGGCCTGAGCTGAAGGCAGACGCTTCACCAACTGAGCCACCCAGCTGTCCCCCTTCTGAATATTTTAGTAGGTACATGTATTACTGACTTGATGAATTAGGATAATCATATAACAAATCACTATATTGTATACCTAAAGTGAATACGATGTTACATGTCAACTATATCTCAATAAATAAAGGCCACCTGTAATCAAATCCACATTTCCCCCTAGAATGTTATAAGGCACACTTCCACCAGTGTGAAAACATGTGTTNAATGACAATGCAGTTAGAAACCCTAGAGGCCAGAAGGAAGCAGCACATCCCTTTTTTTTTTTTTTTTTTTTTACTGTAAAACTGGTGAAGTTTATCATAGTCAAGGCTAAACATGAGCTCTTATGCCTACAGTTGGAGTTCTCAGAAACATCCCACACGTGCACAGCCCCTGGAGACCTAAATAACAAGTAACTGAAAGGAAGACCAAGAAGGAAAAAACAAAGGCAAATTCGCTTTAAGGATTACTTGTGGTTAAAAAAATAAAAATAAAAAGTATGTCTAACTGAAGGCCCAGCCTGGGTGGGGGCCATGACTTTTCCAGGGCTGAGGGCCTCGTGACCCTCTGCTGTACCTGGTAATGTCTTGGGCATCCACAGTCCTGATGAGAAACAGGAAGAGACATTGCTTCTGTGAAAAGGGACAAGGGGCATTGGCGGAATGCTGGACCTTGACACCTGGGAGAGTAGCCCAGCTCTCTCACCGCCTGAGGGACTCTGGGCGAATCACCTGCATGACCTAAGCAGGTCTTGGGTCCCTCTACTATAGCAAGGGGGCTCAGAGGTTGGATCTGTCATCTTGGAGGACTCTTTCCAGCTCTAACTCTCCATAGTTCTATTTTGAGTAGACGTTGCCTATTGGACCACACAAGTGGACAGGTGCTATGCTTTGAGATCCATGCAGACATGACACTGACATCATGGGAACCCTCCTGCCAGACAGTGACCCAGCTGGGCGTCCTCCTGGCTACCTGAGCCTGAGCGTGACTGAGCCAGAAAGCTAAGGCTCACCCTCCTGCTTCCAGAGGCTTCCTTGTCGAGCCTGGGGCTTTGGACCTTTGTGCCCTGTGTCTCTGCCAACTTTTATTAGCCAAGTAAAGTGCTCTGGAGAGCTGCTACACATGATCTGAGCAAAACAACCCAGAGCCAGGCGTGGACAGGGCTTCCTCTGTGTCCTCAGGGCTGGGCCCACCCCGGAGAGCAAGGAGAAGGTCAGGTCGTTTCATGAGCCAGCGGGACAGACTCTTAAAGTAAACTTCCCTTTCCTGAAAGATGCTGGCAAGAAAAAAACCGTGAAAGGCCCTGAGTTGGGGAGGGGAACGGGCAGTGGGAGACAGAATTTGTGGATATCGATTCTCAAATTATCTGTAGGAGGTGAAGGAAGGAAATGGCAGGAATGCATGGGAACTGGCTTCTCCCTTTGAAATGCCCCTCACATTACTGTTTTCATTACTACAGTTGTTTTGCTAGCTATTTTAATTTTTTTAAAAAGATTTTATTTATTTATGTGACAGAGAGCCAGCGAGAGAGGGAACACAGCAGGGGAGAGGGAGAGGAAGAAGCAGGCTCCCAGCCGAGGAGCCCAATGTGGGACTCGATCCCAGAACGCTGGGATCACGCCCTGAGCCAAAGGCAGATGCTTAACGACTGCGCTACCCAGGTGCCCCTGCTAGCTATTTTAGACTGAAACCAATGTTAAGACTGGTTTGCATTCCCTCTGCACATGCCAGTGAACTAGTGGAGAGATGTTTGGGAGCGTGTGGACCTCCAGAGGGAATTCCCGGGGGGGCCAAAGAGTTCTCTGTGAGTAGTCTTCGAAATCGAGTTTAGGGTGTGGTTACAGCATCGGGGAGTACGAAAGGGTGACGTGAAAATACTCTAAGTCAGACAAAAAGGAAAAAGAAAGTCTATCTCTCCAAAGAAGGTGGATGATGCCTATGGTCTGATTTTTTTTTTTTAAGTTTTATTTATTTACGTAATCTCTATGCCCTCCGTGGGGCTCGAACTCACGACCCTGAGATGAAGCGTTGCACTCTCCTCAGACTGAGCCAGCCAGGTTTGATTTTCTTAACCAATATATTTAAGCCTAATTCTGCCCTTACTGTGAAAGCTCTCGGAGTTGTAGTCTTTGGAGGTGTCTTCTGGGGCCTGGGGGTGGGGGGGGAGGAGGTGCACAGAGTTGTCACACCCAGAAAGGGCCATTAAAAGAGCCTATGGAAACCCGTTCCTGGGTGTTAAAGCAGATGCAGGACAGTATTTAGGCTGGTGGATTTAAATCGAGGGGAGCTTCAGAATCCCTCTGGGGTAGGTCCTGTTCTTCTTTATTTCAAAAGCCCCAGAAACAATCTTAATTCAACCCGCTTCTCTACTGTTGTCCCCAAATCTGCTGCTCCCCAGGTCCAAGTGCCCTGCTGAGAACCACAGCTGGACCTGTTCTGAACACTTACGGCTGAAAATGAATCATCAGCCTGTGAAGTTTGTCCCTGCACTCTGACTGTAAAATCTTCCCATACCTGTAACAGCTGAGCTTTGTAGGAATCTCCTCGCCCTTCAAATGGGAGAAATAGAGCTTTACCCCCTTTTTTTTTTTCTGTTAAAGAGCATTCCAGAACTGTGTGTATAGACTGCGGGCATTTCAGGAAGAAGAGCAGGTTGCCAAGTCTGTCTTAACACCAAAGGAAGGTCACGTCCCATATCCAGGCCAGGGCCTGCCCTCTGCTCTGTCACTCACCAGTTTGCATCTCAAGCAATGTTTTGTGAGCCTCAATGTTAACCCAGGTGCCTCTTTACAATTGCACTTTTTAAAATGTTACTTTTATCAATCACTTTCAAAATCCGTAAGCACCACCCCTCCCCAACCGCCCTGCCCTGCCCCCCCCACCCCCAATGTTACTCCTCATAATAAGGTCTTAACTCTTTGAAAGTGGCTTGTCATTTTTCTCAGTTTGCCATTCAAAGCTTTCCATGATCTGGCTCCAGTATGATCTTCCAAACTGCCCCCTCTCATTCTCCTTGCAACCCATGCCTACTGCTTCAAGCCAGCTGGCTGCCTCACTGTTTCATACTCTCCTCCTCGAGTGTTACAATAACTGTGTAGGATTGTATCATTAGGACTGTGCATGCACCTTAACTATTCCCAATGGCTGACTCCTCTCTGCATTTTGCCTGGAAGGGTACAAGGAATCTTCTAGACTGGCGATTGTCAACTTTGGCCAGTCACTGGAATATGGGATTATGGGGAGTGGGAGGGTGGAGGGTGGTACATCTTTTTTTAACTGAGGTATAACATGCATATAGGAAAGAGCAAAAATCACAGTGTGCCACCTGTTAACTTTGGGTGTACAAAACAGCCTCACGTGACGAGCACCCACATCAAGAACCAGAATGTTACCAACAGCCCAGAAAGGCTGGGGTAGAGGAGGCTACTGAAAAATTCCCACTTTGGACTCCATCCTCTGAGATTCTTATTCCTAGATGTGAAGTAAAGCCCAGGAATTTACATTTTTAAGATTTTCCCCAGAGAAGTCTGGTTTCCCATGCACCACTAGGCTTGGAGAGCATGAATCTACCAAAGTTTTTCAAGTTGCCCCTCATGTGTCACCGTGGGGAATGGCGATTGAGACAATCCCTTCAATCAGAGCCACTTGGATCTCTTTCTTAAACTGAGCCTCCAGTTTAAGAAAGGTCTTCTCTCTGTGGATAAAAACAACCCTTTACTCCACAATTCTGAAAACTACCTATATCGGTCGGTTCAGGTGAGGAAGCAGAACTATAAGGATGGACACGGATGGATCTGTATACGGATCGAGAAGGAGTATTTAACCTTTCACAGTAGGACTTGCTGGTTAAACAGCCCGTATAAGGCTGTTGTTTTTGTGTTTGATGCTGGAGCGTGAAGTCCGTAGGGCAGGTGGTTGGGAAGGAAAGACCTTGGTAGACCAAGAATAATCTGGAACCCCATGAGGATGGAGTAAAACTCTTGCTGCCTTTGACCTTGATAGTAGGGATATCCCCCAGAAGCCATGGAGCTAAGCACTCGCAGCTGGCCCTGTAGTCACAGAAGCTGGAGGGGGATCCAGGGAAAGGTGGAGCGACTGCAGGCGCGGCCGCTGCTACCCAGCAATGGGGTGAGCCAGCAGGGAGGCAACAATGCACGTACTGCTTCCCTTCTGCCCTCCAGCTCTCCTGAGAATCTCTCTGTGACCCAGTCCAATTAGGAACCCACAGGACAGGGAATTCTGGGAGATGTAGTTCAGCCCAGCCAGGATGACACAGGACAAAGCCGTCACCACCAGTCCCATCACGGGTTCTCAAGCTTGGCTGCACAGTGGAACCATGTGTGGTTTTAAGAACACAGATGCCCCGTCTAGCATCAGGATGTGGGAAAGCTTCCCAGGTCACCATAATGTACAGTCCTGGCTAAGAACCACTGCCTGGCAACCTCAGGACTAGCCCCAACCTGGGGCTCAAGAAGATCAATTTTTCTGTCTTTTTGCCCCAGGAGGAGCATTAAAAAATCTGATTATTTTTTCAAAGGTTTTCTCATTATCCTGCCTTCCTGCATCGGTCTGTCCTCTCTCCGCGAACCGAGCCACAACCCTCCCGAGGGCCTCAGGACGCTGGCTGGACCGTGGACTAAGCCTCCTGGTTCTCTATCCTCCTGTGCCTAGTACATCAGGAGCACAGTGGGCAGACCCTGGGATCATCCTAATACCAGCAAGCCATCGTGAACTAAAGACTCGGAAGTTTTCACTATTAAGCTTCTAAATAAAGCATCTCTTCCTCATAGGCATAGACGAATTAAATGATTATAATGCAGCTAAGCGATCAGTGAGCACTTAACCAACGTAATACAAGCAAGACTTCGTGAGCGTCAGGGCTGTGGGCTTGCAGGTGGTGGAGCTGCCACTGCTGGGTCATTCTCAAGGACGGCTGAAAGAGAGGGACGACATGGGCCACCGTAGGAAAAAAAGCCAGAAAAGAGGTGCGGGCCAGAAAGAGCTCAATTCAAGTTCCAGCACGGAGGGAGCCTGGGGCCACTGCCTGCAGGGGGTCACAGAGAGCATCAGAAGAGAGGAATGCGAGAAAGAGCTTGGGGGGGGGTGGGGGAGGAGGTCCAAAAGCATAAGCCTGCCGGGTAGTAACTCTGTTACAGGGAGAGGTTGTCTCAATTCGGACTTGACCCTTTGCTTTCCTTTTCCCATCTACAATGTGGTCGTTTCTAATGAGGTCCGAAGTGTGAGACTGACACAATTGATCAAAATAAGGTCTTTGGGATTTCCTCTGGGTTTCTATTATTTGTGCTCTCCCCGTCCTCCCCATTACAGCAGACAGTGGACGCCTGCAGGGCCACTCCATTCCATACTCTGTAAATAAGTTTAGAGAGAGAAACTTTCTGAGGATCAATGGCAGGAATCTTTCATACCATCTCTGTGAAGCTACCCCGGGGAAGGACTGGGTGGTGCTCCAGGATGTTCAGTGGCCTATGTTTACTGTGTAAGGTCACTTTCTGTGCCCAAAATGGATTTGAAGCCTCCTGAGGGCAAGGCTGATCCTTGATCCCCTTTTATTGGGATCTCGGCGCCTAGGACGGGGCAGTAGGAAGGGTCCTGGACGCAGGAATCCAAAGTTCCAGGTTCTAGTTATAGCTCTGTTCCTCAAAAGCGACTTGAATCCTCCCCGGCCTCAGTTTCCTCCTCTATAAAGTGGGAAGTACCTGCGTCACGTGGTTATTGCATAGTGCCCATGAGACAGCGTCTGGGGAAATACTCCCATGACTCCAGGAGTGTGGTCCAAGTGGGAGAAAATGTGGGAAGAGCTGGTACTTCTCAAGAACGAGCTGCTGGCTGTGCCCCTTGTGGAGGACAGGGAGGCACAGGGTGGCTGACCTAGGCTGCTCTGAGGAGATGCCCAGGAGTGGAGGCGAGGGGGAGGTGTCCCGGAGAGCCTACAGAGCAACAGCAGTCACTTTATCCCTGCACCTCTCTGGAGATCCCTGTGCATGCTTTCTCACTGCAAGCTCGTTGTTGGCCTGGTTCCTTGTTTATTCACTCCTCGTCTTCATCCAGTGTCTCCTGAGCAGCCACTGTGTGCCGAGCACCGTGCCAGAGATTGAGAATTCAATGGCGAGCAAAAACAGATGAGGTCCCTGCCCTTCCTTCCCAAACAGGTTTGGACTCAGGCTTATGCACCGAGAAAGTTGGACAACTAGCTTCAGGAAGCCCCAGGGACGGATGGAAATGCTGTGTTTTAGTGGGAGCCTAGAGTTAGTTGGCAAATATCAACATGTTGAGGCCAGATGTAATAAGAAGAAAAGGAAGAAAAGGCAGACTCCCACCAACCCCCCGTTGGGTCTTCTTACTGTGTCCCAATCTCAGGCTTCAAGAGTCCTACTCTTTATGACTTTACCCCCATTGAAGCTAGCTCTCACCTCACTTACTCATGCTAAGGTGGTCAATGCTCTCGAGAAACTACACTCAATAGGGGCGAAAGCCTCGAGGTAAAGGAATGATGCCCCTGCTGGATGGAGAGATGTGAGAGTCACCCTAAAATCACACCAGAAGGGAGGTCGCTTCAGACTGGCATTGCCAGGGACGGCGAGGTGGAGAAAGGTAGGGGCTCATGGCAGGGGTAAGTTCCCCTAAGCAAACCTTTATGGCCTTTAAAGATTTCCAAAGATTAGGGAGGAGGAAGAGCAGGAGCAGGTGTTGTTGTCGGGGTCCCAGGTTTTGTTTAGGGAAGGCGGGTTTGCAGGTGCTCATACCATTACCAAAGGCAACTGACTAGATAATTAGCTACATTAAAAAAAGGAAAAAAGGGGAAAAAGGAAAGACCAGAGGATTTTCAGTAGCCAGGACCCAGAAAAAGCTCCACCACCAGGCTCACAGTTCCAACCAAGCTGCCAGACAACTCCACTGGTGAATTTCCAGCTGGATTTATAACTTTTCTCTCGGTGAGAAAACAAAGACATATTTTAAGACGACCTCCCCTCACAACCCAAGCCAAATTCTGGAAAGACTGTAGGTAATATGAACCCCAAGTGGACTCATTAAAATAGAAGTTTCTATTGTAAAATAAAGCACAGACACTCAAGACCACACAAAGCAAATGGACTGGGAAAGATAAGAAGGCAAGCGCCCAGTAAGCACCGGCCGGGTCAGGGGAGAGGACTGTGCCGCCCTCCCAGAGGCCCCTCCACGCACTCGTCCCAACTGCAGCCCACACCCCGGCCCCCGGAAGCAGCCACATTCCTAACTTATACTCTTCAGCTCCTGCTTATTTATGGAATCATCACCCAACTGTGTGCCCTGAGACGCTGTAGGCCAGTCCTATCCATGTTTTAGATGTCCTTTACGTTTCTTTTAAGTGACCACCAGTTCTCCTTCCATCTGTGCCTCTTCCTTGCAAATTATCTGTTGGAAGTCTCAGGCCACCAAACCTGCCTTTTTCCACTGTCTGGATTTTGCCTTGGTGCAGGCCAACGCATCCAAGTGCACTCATTCTTAATGCAAATAATCACCTGCTTGAGAAAAACCCCGTATGCAAGGCATGTTCTCAAGGAGGGCACCCTTCCCCTTCCTCCCCTCGTAATCACTTTCTCACAATAGAGGTAATGAGACAGGAGGAGAATGGGATCTGGGGAGCTCTCTGTGGAACTACTGATTTATGACTTTTTTTTTTTTTTTAAACAATTGGAAGTGACTGGGGAATGCTTCTCTTTAATGTCTTTCAATATAGTTTGGAATGGGGTTTGACATCGCACTATGCCCCAGGGCCCACGGTTGTATACTGTTAAGTTTTATCAAAGATGATTGCATAATAGGAGCCTGGATGTAGCAAAAGCCGAAGGAATCTCGACCACTAACCACACTCACCAAATGTAATAAATATAAATGACAGATGAAGGGAAGATGAGATCTGGCCATTTACTTACGGTTTGGAGCAAGAAAAGTTACACTTAAGAAAAGTTTTTCCTTTCTCTAATCTCAGCAGACAGTCCCACAAACATTATTAGCATTTCAAAAGGCTTTATCAAATATTGACTTAATACAGAGTGCATCCACTTAGTGGTGACCTCGAGACCCCCCTAATAAGTTGAGGACCCTAAATCACACTCCAGGGCTCTGACATCCCAAAATGGACAAAAGAAATGAGCACTCTTGTACTAGGAGACAAGAGGTTTTATAACACTTAAAAACGTGTGAGGGACGCCTGGGTGGCTCAGTCGGTGAAGCGTCTGCCTTCGGCTCAGGTCTGATCTCAGGGTCCTGGGATCGAGTCCTGCATCGGGCTCCTTGCTCAGCGGGGA
This sequence comes from Ailuropoda melanoleuca, assembly GCF_002007445.2. Classification (NCBI taxonomy): domain Eukaryota; kingdom Metazoa; phylum Chordata; class Mammalia; order Carnivora; family Ursidae; genus Ailuropoda; species Ailuropoda melanoleuca. The sequence continues at coordinate 126,307,184 of NC_048218.1, read as the reverse complement.
GCTGCTTCTCCCTCTGCCTGCTGCTCCCCCTGCTTGTGTGTGCACGCGCTCACACAGTAAATGAATATAAATGAAATCTTTAAAAGAAAAAAAAATTAAACACATGTGGGGTCCGTTTTGATTTGCACAGAAAGAAAAAACTCCAAAACTGATGGGTACAGCAAAAAATTCAAAACCTGAGGCTCTCTTCAAATTCAATAGGCTCCGGACCTTTATTACGGCAGTAGTTGCATAAAGCCATGGAAGGGCCCTGAAAGACGTCAGAGGGGAATAAACCAGGCAGAGGCCTGAACTGACCACATTCTGGTTCTCTGTTTGTATTTCTTTCCTTGGTTCTCCCAGGGGTTTTTATCCGTGAAGGAGATCAGGATTGTGTGTCCTCCTCCCTGTTAACAGCGGGGAGAATGCGGGACGGGAAGGAGCAGGGAGGAAAACAGAATCAGGAGAAGAACACAAGGCACAGTGGACAGGCAGACCCAAGTCTTTCCTGGGCTCAGGGATTTTTCAAATCTGCTTGCAAGACTGGGTTCCTGCTCTTCGAGTGAAGATGGTAAGTGAGTTGTAATTCGGTAAGTTTTCTTACAACGCTCTAGGGTATTTCCAGTGATGACAACGTGTGTGTTTAAAACTCTAAAACCAAATTAATTTGGGGCGCCTGGGTGGCACAGTGGTTAAGCGTCTGCCTTCGGCTCAGGGCGTGATCCCGGTGTTATGAGATCAAGCCCCACATCAGGCTCCTCCGCTGTGAGCCTGCTTCTTCCTCTCCCACTCCCCCTGCTTGTGTTCCCTCTCTCGCTGGCTGTCTCTACCTCTGTCGAATAAATAAATAAAATCTTTAAAAAAAAAAACCAAATTAATTTGAATTCACTTTCACTGAAAAGGCAGATATGATTCAGAAGCTTTTTTCTTCATCTTAGTGCCTGTCCTAGGCTACCTCTGAAAGATCTGATATTCCCTGGAATTCCTTCCTGCCTGGGCTCTGCGACCCTGTCATGCTGGGGCTCAAGTCTAACGGCTTGTCTTCCCAGCTGCTCCTGCTGCTCCTTCGGGCCCATCTCTGGCTCAGTAGGAATCACAGAGTTCTTCCTCAAACTCTTCTCTTGTCCCTGTCCTCCACCCCAAACCCCATCATGGACTCCTAGCTTCTCAAGATTTCCAACTTCAGCCTCTAAGAGCCACCCAGTGTGTGACCTTCCTGAAGGGCAGGCTGAGCTGGGGTGCAGCGGGGATGTCCCAAGGCAGACCAGAACTTGGAAAGGGGGTTAAATCTACCATGGTTTCCATGCTTCTGTTAGCTCACTTCTCATGCTGGGCTGGGCTCAGTCTAAGCATGTTATGTGCGTTATGGCCTTTAACCTTCACACTGCCTCTCCAAGAAAGCATGGTCATACCTATTTTCTACACAGGAGACTTCAGCCAGCAGAGGGCAGGAACTAGGCGAGGCAGAGCTGAACTGTGAACCCAGCTCCAGGCCCTGCTCTGAACCAGAAGACTGAGTCCTCGTGTTTCTGGACATCAGAAGGACTCAAGAGCTTGGGGTTTGCCTTCGGGGGACCAGAGGGAGGACAGATCAGTGGTTCCAGCTCTGCCACCCCTGTCAGGCAGCCATGGGAGAGGGTCCAGCCCTGCCTGTAGCCAGGCACCCCCACTGACCACCCAGCCTCCCCATGAGGGCCCACCACTGAAGGCAGGTACGAGGCCTTTGCCTTGTGCCTCCCATGCTTCCCAGGCTGGCACGTAACGGGACTTCCAGGCACCAGGGCCTGGGCATTCTTTTTGGGCAAACTGTGCATCAGTTCACAGGAAACCACTTTACTGACTAAACATTTGAACCCTATGCCTGTCAAAGAAAGTTCGGGATCTGGGAGACATGGGCAAGAGGCAGAGACATGCATGCTCTTGAGCCATCATGCTCAGAGGTTGGGGTCTTCAAACCCTCCCTGAGCCCTTTTAAAGTCCTCTTGAATACCACCTCCTTACGTCATAGGCTCAGGTTCCACACCACCAACTACTACACGGAAATGAAATAACTGATGGTCTTCTAGTTTAATTTTTTTCCTGTCGAGTATCTAGTTTTGTCAGTCAGGTCTGGAGCATAAGGGGGTGAAGACGAATGTTGAAACTGGCCATCGGAGGCTCATTTACTCATCCCGTCTTTCTTGCTCAGTGGGAGTCAGTCCCGAGATGTTAGGCGTGGGGCTCAGGTTCAGACAGACAGACTGGCTGGGTCAGGGCCTGGCACCACCAGGCCAAGGCTGCCATGTTGGGGAGTTACCATTCCAGAGGACCCTGTCCTTAGCTAGGGGGTGTGTGTTAGAGTGACTTACCCTGTGTGGATGGCTGTGGTAGAAAGTGGGATGTACACAGAGGCACAGAAAAAGCTCACAGCAGTGAAACTGTCCTCAGAAGGATCTCACACCACAGGTGCCTGTCTACACATCCAGCCCTGTTCCTCGGCCTGGAACACAGGGAGTTAAAAATGACACGACCCTGGCAATGGAAACCTACTAATCCATGGCAATTTAATAAATAACTAGGGTTTACTAGGCCTTATTAAAATACATGTGTAGTGTATTTTCTTATCCTCTGACGTTCACCTCTTCACTTGGCAGAACCTGCTGGTGGCAGCTGGAGTAATCTCATCAAGTTTGCTGTGTGTGCAGATCAATTTGATTTCCCCCCAAAAAGATAAAAATCAGTAAAGTGAGTAAGTTACAATTAAGGTATGTCACTGAAAGCACAGACAACGTGAACAGGCTGAGGAGGACTTGTCCTGAGGTCACGAGTCACTTCTGAGTTAAAAGACTTTTTTCCCCCTCTTCCCTTGCTTGCTCTACTGTATGTGATGTTGTGGTCAATCAACACGCCTCCTCTTATTTCTTGAAATTCCCTCCTCTTTTTGGTTTCCATCACACTATTCATGTGCCAGGTTCCCCTCCCGGCTCTCCCTAACTGTTAATCTGTCTGTCCACCCACCCATCCATCCATCCTTCCATCCATCCATCCATCCATCCATCCATCCATCCATCCATCCGACAGTTAATGACAAGCACTGGAAAAAATGACAAAGTATATTTATGTCTGGTTTTGCAGTTCAGAAATGTTTATATATATTATTTCATGAATTTCTCGCTACAACCATGTGAAGTGGCTGTTGGTACCCCCATGTTACAGACGAGGAAACAGTCCCCGAGAGGACCTGTGATTTATTTACAACAGCACAACCAGCAGGTGGCAGAGTCTGAACATGAATTCAGCTTTCCATCCCAGTTAAGAATTCACAATGGCACTCTCCTACATACTGGTCAACCATCATTTCTTCACTAGTCTCACTGTTCTGAATTAAATGTCATGATCCAGTCGATACATATTAATTGAAATAGTGCTAGGCTTTGGGGGATCAAAGACTGGGTCCCTGCCCCCCTGCAGTTTGTGGCCTAGTGGGGGAGATAAACATTAATCATATGTTCACACAATAAATAAACACTTGTTTTTGAGGTATAAGAGACTGCTTGCTTAGTTAAGGAAATCGGAGAAGTCTTCCAGGAGGAAGTAATCATTAAGATGCATTTTGAGGGATAAGTAAAGAGTTAGCTTTGGGAAGTGGACAGGAAGAAAAAAAAATCATATATAGAGAAGGAAAAGCATGTGCAAGGGCCCTGTGGCGGGAAGACTCAATGTGCTGAAACGCTGAAGGTCAGCTTGATTGGCACATAAAGAGTGAAAGGGGGCCTGGCACAGGATGTGGTTCAGACCATGCAAGACTTTACAGCCATGATAATGATTTACTTTTACCTTAAAAGCAATGGCAAGCCACAGGTCAAGAGAATGATATGATTAACTTTGATCTTTGATTCTGACTTTGGCGTGCAGAATGGATCGTAGAGGAGCAAGAGTGGAAGCACAGAAAACAGCTGGAAGGCCTTTGCACTTGTCCAGGTGAGACGTGATGACAGCCTGGACCAGGGTGGTAGTGGTGGAAATGAAGAGAAGAATCCCACAGATGCCCCCTGCTCTCCTCAAGCCCATTTTCTCCCTAAACTCTGTCACCAGAGTGTGCTCACGAGTTTGCAGCACATGGAAGCTTGTCCACACTGCGGGGCTCCGCTGGAGTCTCCTCTTCCAGGAAGCCTTCTCCAGACAATGCCAGTCCTCCAAGATCTTTCAGAAGCTCTGTCTACCTTCTGCACTGTCCATTCTCACACCTGATTCTCCTCTATGGCTTGGCTGCTCTCCGGTCCATTCCTGGAGATGGCTTCATTTGTCTTGTCTTGCTTTCTCCCTTTGGAAAGTAAATGCTTTGTTGGCATTTGCTGAATGGTATCAACAGGGCTCCTCTGGAAATTACATTTGTAAATGATTACTCACGCCAATTGCCTTATCTTTTTTTTTTTTTAATTTAAACACTGGTTGCTTAAATCTGTCTTCATGATCTTGTTCTATCAAAACGTATGTCCCCAATTTTTCTATAATTTCCTCTAAACTCATTTCCACATTTCTCCTAGTAGAAAGCAGTTTCAGAGGGAACCGAGTGAGAGGGCGGGGTGGGGGCAGAAGTGTAATTAAACAGGGGCTGTCTGACCAGAATTCCTATACCTTTTAATGGGGTATTTGATTAATCCTTTCCACAGGCACCATTATTCATGCCTTGATGGAATCTCATTTTATAGCCCTTAATACATGGGCCCAATTTATCCACATCACATTGTATTCTAATACTTGTCATCCCAGTTATTAGCTATCTCCTTCTTAGTGTAAAATCATCAGCAAGTTTGATTAGCTTATTCCCTGGGGATGATAGGGGGAGATAAGAACAGACACAGTACAATATGACCACCAATGGTTCTGCATTCTCAAAAGAAGACCGCTACATGGGATCCATTTATGCAGCTGGGGTGGCCAAAATAAACGTGGGCCCCCATGGGAGGGTCTGTGTGTGGGACCCAGGAGCCACAGCCACAAAGGGCTGACTGCCTCTGTGCTTAGCAGTGTGGAGCCACCATCCCTAATGGGGTCACTTTAATAAAAAAGAGTGAGGCTTCCCCACTCCTGCTTCCTAACATCCTCTCCCCTTCCCAGAATACCCTTCCTGGGGGCACAGCCCAGAAGCCCCCCTTTATTCCAGGACACCATGTCTGCCTGCTCTTCTTTGCCTCCTGGGCACTTGGCAGGCCAGATGACCTAGGAGATGCCAGGGCTGTCGACTGTTCTTTCTCTAGCACCGAGATGGCTCTCAGCAGGCACCCCTTCTTCCTCTTCTCTGGAACCACACCTGAGCCTTGGGACTCACATGGTCTTCAGTCCCTTGTAAGCAAGCTGGCCCACGGCCTGAAGAGATAAAGGGCCCGCATGACCCCTACAGGATCGTGGGCTAAAGCCCCCAGAGTTTCCGATGCCCCTTCCTCCACATAGCCACCCCTCCGCAGCCCCATCAGGCAGCACTCCCACACCCACCCCTGGAGTCCTTTTTAAAGTTCCCGTCATCCCTTCATCAAAGGCCCCATGTCACTTATTCCTGTGCTTTGCTGAGCCTGGCAAGGGGAGGATGAGAGGGGCTCAGTCTGTGGTGGCGTCTTGTTCCTTTCGCCTGGAGTGGGGGAGAGCCTTAGGCCCTTGGTTCAGGCTTCCGCCTTCCTCTCTCTCTCAGCTTGCTGGTGCTGGGGGAAGTCAGCCGCTCTGTTGTGAGCAGGGGAAACTAAGGCCTCCCGCTTACAGCCAGGTGAGTGGGCCATCTTGGAAGAGGATCCTTCGGCCCCAGCCAAGCCTTCAGATGACAGCGGCTCAGATGACTACTTGGCTACAACCTCATGAGAGCCTGGGCCAGAAGCCCCAGCTATGCCACTCTAGGCCTGTGACCCATGGAAACTGTGCAGTGCAAGAAATACTTGTGGTTTTAAGCTGCCAGATGTTGGGGTCATTTGTTACATGGCAAACGGTTACTTATACACTCTTCCTACTTTAGAGAAAGGTCTTGGTTCCTCCCTTCCCTTCAATTCCCTCCTCAGGTTCCACTTTGATCTCTTCTCTCTGTTTAGGGAGTCTGGTGTCCCTCTGGTACCTTCTACTGACGTGTCACTGGCCTCTACTGAGTGTCCTCATGGTCTCAAGGACTCTTTCCCTGAGGAGAGGGGGCTGCATGGTGGGGGGAGATCTCCAGGGCCTGGGTTTGGGAATTCTCGGCTCTTTGCCTGCCATCCAAAGTGACATCTGGACTTAGAAAGACTCTTTGCAGAGAGCAGCCTTCCTCAGGCCATGAAACTCCCTCTGTGCTTCTGAGTCCCCGAGGCCTAATGACTTCAGTCAGGCCGACAGCCAGCATGAGAAGCCTTTGCAAGGCACTTGCTCCCTTTTGTATCAGATACTCACCTCCTGTACCCTTTTTGCTCATCTGCAGTTTGTGTAAAAGGTCATGTCTCGTTTCAACTTTGCAGTTAAGCACATCTGATACTAAGCAGGGATTCCCAAACTGGAGATTCAATCTGGCTAAGTGTGGCAAGCTGTACCCCCCGCTCCCACCTCTACTGGTGGCGTCCTACCAGCACAGACCCCATCAAGAAGAAGGTGGTGTTCTGATTCTCACTTCTCTCATATGTATACAAGGAACAAAATGCAGTTCGTGATTAAAAAAAAAAATCCAGGTTGCTTTTCTATCTGATCACATCCTGGTACTTTGTACAGAGTCTATCTTAGTTCTGTGGGGCCTGGTCAGACAATCTCTTGGAAGTCTTGAAACAGGTAAAAAACCGGTAGACTGACGCCGTGGAAGGGACCCCAAAGCAGTGGTTCTCTAAGTATAGCCCCTGGGCCGACGGCATCAGCATCCTCAGGCAGATTGGTGAAAATGCACATTCCTAGGTCCCCCCACCAGACCCCCTGAAGCAGAAACTCTGAGGGTGGGGCCGAGCGATCTGTGTCTTAACAAATCCCCTGAACGATTCCAATGCATGGCTAAAGGTTCAGTATCACCGACTTCGAGGATGAAACATCTAAATTATTCATTCTTTCATTCATAAGACACTGACAGAGTGCCTATCCGCCAGACACTGGGGCAGTGAAGAGAAATTACAAGGAACTCCTTCCACGAGCAGTTCGCAGTCCTCCCTTCTCTTGCTTTATGACAAAGCTTGAAAAGAAAGCAGGAATTTGAAGACACTCATCCAAGGAATGGAAATCATTCTTCACATGTAACTCCAGACGGGCAAGAGGCACACCAAAATTGTTTTATTTATTTATTTTTTCCAGGAGTGATAATACTCTCAAAATATTAACTTCTCTAAAGTGAGTAAACGTGTGGGTTTAATGTGTCATGTACAGCTGGCTCATCCTTTTAAGCTTAAAAAAAAAATAGAAAAGATGATGGGATGTCGCCATGAATGAAATACAGAATTACCTTAAAGATNAAGATTTTATTTATTTATTTGACAGAGATAGAGACAGCCAGCGAGAGAGGGAACACAAGCAGGGGGAGTGGGAGAGGAAGAAGCAGGCTCATAGCAGAAGAGCCCGATGTGGGGCTCGATCCCATAACGCCGGGATCACGCCCTGAGCCGAAGGCAGACGCTTAACCGCTGTGCCACCCAGGCGCCCCTGGCTCATCCTTTTAAGCTTAAAAAAAAAAATAGAAAAGATGATGGGATGTCGCCATGAATGAAATACAGAATTACCTTAAAGATGCACTCAGATTCGCACCTGTCTTGTATGAACAAACTACCCTCTCATTTCACCCTCTCGATGAAGTAAGAGTTTCCGTAAGTCTAAATAAGTCACAAGAGCTAAGATGTGTTGTGTACTTCCTATGGTGAGGCTCCGGGCTATTTCTACATTTGATCTTCTCCTGACCATATAAAGTAGATGCCGTGGACACACACAGTGGGTAGAGGAACAGCGAAGGCCAGAAGAGGCAGGAAAGGGGCCCAGACTCATCATTCCTTAACCTCACATCAATTATCCCCCAGTGCTGTAATCCCAGCGCCACCGGGTCATTTTGTCCCTCATTAAAACCACTGGTTAATGGGGAAAACATAAAAGGAAATATCACCCTCCCCTCAAAGATTTCTAGTAGGAAACTGCCGGCTCAAGTTCAATTGGGGGATTTGTTTCTAGATGATAAAGGTCATGCTAGATTTCTCCTTCAGTACCGCAGATAATTAGGAGCTGGCTACAAAGTCCTTATGGCGGCCTGTTAAGAAACTGGTCCACTCTCCAGCTTTGAGAAAATGCTCCACATGTGCTCCTTTCTCAGGGCGCCTCAGGGATACTCGATGACTCACCGTAATCCTCTCAGGGCAGATGATTTTCGATCCAGGCGAGCCCGGATCTCATGACTGTGGATGCCCAGTTAATCCGGCAGCCACGGGGGTGAAGGGTGTGACTGATGGCCACAGAAGGCATCAAAGCTGTCTGGCAGGACCAGCAGCACACGCAGACCTTAGCATGGGCACCAGGCCTGCCCTGGCTAGTGGAGCTCCTTTGCCCCACAGGACTACCCTTCATTTACAGGGGCCTCACGGCTCTCCCATGTTTTGGCAAGCAAGAGGTACCGGGAGGCCTCTTCCGCCTACTGTGTCCTTGGCAATGACCTGGTGACTTTAATTATATACCACCAAGAAAATCTACGGTCCACATGGGCTGGGTAGAAGACTGTGCGGGTATCTCTCAAGCCATATAGGGAGTGTGGAACTTGAGATGAACGGAAACGCATCCGCATTTCCCTTTGGCTTTCTGTCATCAATGCTTTTTAGAACACCAAGCCCCACCCCATCTCTTTCTAATTCAGGGGTGCTTGCTGGCTTCTGCTGAGACATTAATTTGATTAGTGGCATTCTGTGGGACTAGAGACATGAAAGGTTGGGCTCACAAACGTTATGATTCATTTCAGGAGTCTGAAATGAGAAACGCACCCATCAATGGCACGCTGGGGGCTGGGAGGTTCTGAGAAACCATTTCATGCACAGAAATGGGACATGCGATGAAAAAATTTGCTTATGGTTATAATCCTGAAGCCAGGGACCACCCCACCATGCTCTCCATCCTCGTGGAGTGACGGCTCCACGGGAAACTGCAGGGATTAGACGTTCCTGCGTCTGGACACCCATATGCTGCCTCATTTATCTACCTGTGACAGGGACAGTGTTGGAAGAGAATCAAAAGATGACAAATTGCTTCTGGTTTTAAAGGAGCTGTTCAGGCTGGGTGTACGCCCAGGGGGAACCAGGTTTCATGCCAGGAGCCATCATTTCATCCCGTCATAAGGCCACATTCTGGCAAACACCAACCCGCAGATAACTGCTGTCTCCTTTCACCAGTGGATTTAAAGACACTTGCTCTGAAAGCCCGAAATCCAGTTATTCTGAAGACGTGTGCAGCAGAGAGCAGACCTGCCCACACACTGCAGGGAGGCAGGACGGCAGGCATTCGACAGGAGTTCCAGAGGAGAGGAATTTTTCCCATGTTGAGGCAGACAGATAACAGGGAATGATTTCGTAGGATTCCAGAGTAGAGATACAGTATCAGTGAGTGACTCTGGGAAAGACAGACTTGTGTGCTTTAAATAAACAGACAGAAATTTCTAGGATACTGGCCACTGGAATCTGCTTTTGTGGATGCAGCTAGTGGTCCAGCCAAGACTGGTTATCATCTGGCTGTGACTCTTCGTTTTTCCAGCCGATGCTGCGTCTCTGACAATGACCGCATAACTCATGGTCAACATACTCGATCTTCTGGAGGTGAACAACCCTCAACCAATCCCGTTTGTGTCTCTTCTCTGCCATGCTCCAGAATTCGCAAGGCTGGTGAAGCCCTCACGATGCTTACGTAGACAGATGCTGGCTGGTCTTGTAAGCGTCACACTCGTGTTTACCCACTTTATCCTCCTGACAACCTCTGAGACAGGTACTAATATCACCGTCCCTTTGTGGATGAGGAAAGAGGCATGGAGAGATCGAGGGATTGGCTGACGGTCCCCCGGCTGGTGAGAAGCAGAGCCGTTAGCACACTGAACAGCTTGGCTCCAGGATCTGTCTGGTTCCTAACCTGCACCGCTTCTCCTAATACAATCCTCTTTCAAACACAGCAGCTGAACCCCACATGGCCACTGGTCTGCCCAGCTCTTCCTCCTTCCCCAAGCCCAACCCTCTGGAATTCAGTGAATGGCTGCAGCTGGACCACAGAGCCTGCAATGTGAAAAGACAGAGGCTCATCTCCAATCCCCTATTTGCTTCTAAATTCAGGCCAGATGTTCAAACGTTTATTTTGTGCTTGCTTGTTTTGAACATTCCACCAGGTTGCCCGAGCCTGCTTCATAGATGGTCTCTCTGTCCTCCTTCCTTTCACACAAGCACCTGGCCCTCTCCCTCACACCTCTCCCGACTCTGGCAAGGCTCCTGCTGCCGGTGACTGACGTTCCCTGCCTCACCTCATCATACACTGCAGCTAAAAACTCCCTTTTCCACATGGCAGCGAGGCATATTTATAGCACAAGTCACATGCCAAGCATCTTCAAGTTTTTGATTTCTAATAATAACCTCAGAGCATCACCACCAAGCCCATTCCACAGATGGGCAAAGAGAGAAGCAAGGTCATAGCAAGGTTGCCAAGGAGTCCTAGATGGCCGGGTTTCTTGAACCACTTATATACGATTCTCTCTCCAGATTGCCTCTCATCTTCCTGCTTAAACTCATCTGAGGCCTGGGAATGAGAGATGCTATCAAGATCAAATTGTATTGTATCTGCGTCTATAATCCAGCTCTCAGAATACTAACAGGCAACACTAAGCTCAGCTTTCTGCCAAACCCTCTTCTCATTAGTAGGGTTACAGGCATGAAACACATACTTGGAGTTTTTGGCCCACACAATTCTCTCATCACCGGTTGTAACTAATCAGAATGCTGAGTGGATTTATTCTCATGCGGAACGCAACCGAACGCCTTCAGCGTCTGCTCAAATGACCGTAACTTTGTTCTGATGGAATCTTCTGGCCAGGAAATGAAAGGGTGGATCATAACCTACAAGCAGACTGAATAATATTCCTTCAGAATCAGAACAGTAAGACTGTTTCAAGTAGTTATTACAGAAAGCTTGGATCCCATGTAAGCAGAGACGAGAAAGCGAGAGGACGTGCTGGTTGCCTGTACGTCCGGAATCCGAAATGGCGGAGGTTGGAAGTTTCAGAAAGGTACACTTGCCCTCAATATTTTGCTGCTGCTGTGCATTTTTTCTCCCATGGTCTCTGTCCATGGAAAATGCACTGAGGTCAGATTCAGGAGTCCTGAGTACTAGTCCCAGCTCTGCGCCTATCAGTCAGCAACCTTAGGAAAGTCGCCGAATTTCTTTGAGCTTCCAAAACTGGGAAGCCAGCACCCAGTTCCCCTCACTGAGTTGTTATCACAGTGAGAATGAAAAAGTACTAGAGAGAGAGTGTTTCGTAAACAGCAAGATGTTACAGAAATTGAAGAGGTTTCTAAAGATATACGATCACCCTCAAAAGGCCATAGTGAGAATAGAAGCCTCTAGTCTCTGTATTCAAAGGAACCATCCTAGAGAGATGATGCAGCTAAGTGGCATCTGGCCACTCCCAAATGGGCCACGGGAAGGCAGTCTGTGTCACAGCATTCAAAAGGAGGCCAAGGGGCACTATTTTACTTGTTCACTCCCTCTACTCATGTTCGCCCTTGAGTCCTCTCTCACCACCCAATGCAATGCTCAGCATACAGTGGGTACTCATAAACATGAGACAAATCAAAGAATGCCAGTTTAAGGATTTTAGTCCCTAGTGCAGAAAATTCGCCCATGGGAAAGGAACTGGGCTGAGGGGAGAATTTCTGGAAGCCTGAGTGTAGGGTGACTGGCCAACTTGGCCCCAGTGACTTCCCAAGACAAGTTGGTCACTCTACCAGGCATCATACTTGGATACCCATTTTGCCTCCTCCCAGGTGGCAGGGAATAAAGTATCTGAACTAAGGGAAGTGGTGGAAGGCATGTGTGTCTCCGAGTTCCAAAAGAGTGGATCCCTAGAGATTGAGAATCTTGACATTCCCCCCCCCCCCACTTTGGCCCCCATCCGTTTCAATTTCCGGACCTGACACCATCTTCTCGCTGTCAGGAGTCCAACAGAATCACATTCCGTCTATTTTTCCTGCATCAGATGATCACCTTTAAGGTACTTTCCTGATCCCTGTCAGTGCCTCCCTGCTGCCAGTTAAATCTTCTACCAAACCACCAGAGGGATGTGGTGCAAAACTGCAGGACTTGCACTAGGGATCACAGGACTTGCACAGGAATAGTGCCCTGTGCACTATTCCCCAGGACACACGCGCATTGCAAAACTACCGTCCAGATCAAGGGCTGATGGGTGTATGGAGCAGGGAAATTACAATTCGGGCTAGTGAGGAGTTGTGATCAGTGGGGATTTCCCCTTTAAAAACTTACAGCAAAAGCATGCCTGAGACCATTCAATATTCATAAATGGAAAGCAGAGACGGTGTTCTTGTTCCGCCAAGAGCAATAGCTATTTATCACAGCAAATGACTGAAATCGTTGTACGTACAATGCTTTACTCAGTGCTGTAAATTATGGTATACAGAAGATTAAACTTAAGCCTAATGCTACCCTTGAGCCTCAACAGCTGAGTCCTATAAATGGCTACCCGTTAAAAAGAGAGAATCTTTTTCCTGGTTACTATTTAAAAGTGTAGCTCTATTAAAAGCTTGTCTTAAACATAAATTACCAGGAAACCTGCCCCTGGCCCCAGGCAAGCTCTTTCTTGGGGCACTGACTCACAGAGTCACGTCTAGGTGACATAGTGACAGGACTGAGACTTGAAGCATGTGCTGTACTAACAGCACTGAGGGAAGGCAGACAGAGCCCGCAGTGGTGAGGGGGACTCACGGTGTGCAGAATGAGCACACATGCTGGGGTCTGCCAGACCTTAAGGCTTTCAGGAGACTTTCAGACTTCGAATGACCCTGAATCCCAAATCAATTCAAAGAGAGTATTTCTTCTGCTATCTGCTGTTTTGTAAGGTATCATGGAACCCTGACCCAGGGCTGAAGCCCCAATTTTCCTAGTTAAATTTTATTCTCCAAGCACTTGTTACTCAAATGTGGTCTATGGACTGAAAGCATCAGCATCACCTGGAAGAGCATCAGAAATACAGACATACTGATCAGAATCTGCATTTTAGCAATTGAGCATTTAGCAAACACCTGGGGGATTCATATGCACATTAACGTTTGAGAATCAAGGGATAAGTTAGCAGGTGTCAGCAGGGAGGAGCCGCTTCATTTTCTCACTAAAAATCATTACACATGACAAATAGGATTTATGGGAACAGGCCCTAGCAGTAGAGCATAGGATTCTGAATTCTCGTTTGTCCAATCCTACTTCAGAACATTTTCAGGAACTTGACAGACAGATTTTTTAAAAACTGGAAATGAATGTATCACTCTGAACTTGACAGATGTCCAAAAACACCCCAGGGTGTAAAACAGAGTGAATTAGCAAAAAGTTCATGCTTTATAAATCAATCAGGGAGCCTCTAATCCCCCTGTGAGTCAGTAGGCTGAGAATGCAAGGCAATGCTTTGGGCCAGGATTTCAACTCTTAATTGTAATTACCAGTTGACTTTAAGTTAAGAGAAAAGTGTACAAAGGTCTTTGGGTTGTTTGAAAACACCGAAATCCTGGATAATGGTAGCCTTTATTAGAAAAAAATTATTGTTCAGTATGTATGTTAAAAACTTAATGGCAAGCACTACAAAAAATATATATATTTAGCATTATATATGTATATATATACCTATATGTATAATATAAACTAAATTCATATATATAAAATATGATCATGCTGGCCAAACTAGCAGAGAGAAAAATGGGAAGAAGGTTAAGAAAACTTTGCTAATCTAATGGACTATAGGAAAGGAGAACAAAGAAGTAAATAAAAAGCAACGTACATAGAAACACAAATTAAAAGACAGAAATAAGTCCAAATATATAAAGTAACCACAATAAATGTAAATGGGTAAAACTTACCTATTAAAAGGCACTATCAGATTGGACTTTTACAAAAGCCAGCTATATACTGGTTACAAGAAAGCTGCCCAAGACAACAGGACACAGAAGAGTTAAAAATAAGACTGGAAAGAGACAAGGCAAGCATACACTCACCAAAAGAAAACTGGGCAGGAAAGTTAATCAGATAAAATAGGACCTAAGGGGGAAGTTAATGGGATGAGGACTCCACCGCTAAAAAGACATGTGTCATAAATTTAAATGCATCCAACAGCACAGTCTCAAAACTGCAAATCAAAAGCCATTTGAGTTCCAGGAGAGACTGACACACTTACAACTATCGTAGGAGACTTAAGACCCTTTTCTCAGAGGGACACCTGGGTGGCTCAGTGGGTTAAGTGTCTGTCTTCTGCTCAGGTCATGATCTCAGGGTCCTGGGATTGAGTCCCCACACTGGGCTCTCTGCTCAGTGTGGAGTCTGCTTTTCCCTCTCCCTCCCTGCCTCTCTGCCCCTCTACCCCCTGCTTGTACTCACTCTCCCTCTCAGATGAACAAATAAAATCTTAAAAAACAAAACCCTTTCCTCAGAAATTACAGACCAAGCAGACAAAAATGGTGAGGATATACAAGATTTGAACAACAAAATAATAAATACATGGAACCTTGCACACAAAAGAGTTTAAACACATTTTCTAATCACATATGACACATTAAAAAAAATGATCGCATGCTAACTAGTCACAAAGGAAATATCGTAAGTTATAAAATGGAGAACTTTGAGCTAACATTCTCTGCCTATCACAAACTAAACCAGAAATCAAAAATAAAACAATAATAAGGTCTCCCCCAACTACTCCTACATCTGAAAACTAAAACCACACTCCTAAATTACCACTTGGTGGTTGAGTGATTTTTTTTTTTTCTGTGTGGCTGAGTTGCTATGGGACCAGGTTAATTGACATGACATTTGTCAGGGGCTATCACCAGAAACAGGAAACTCCCTCGCCATGATAACTCCATTCTTTTGTGCTTCAAACTAAATTCTACAGCAAGGGGAAGGTGAAGTATCTGAGTCCCAGAAGAAAAGAGGGATGTGCATGGGTTAATTATGACCCAGCAGCATATCCCTAGAAGCTGCTCCTGGCTCATTCCCCAGGCCGTGCCTGGCTTGCCAGACTATATGCCCATCCCTTTCTAATGACCAGCGCGGGCTGGGTGGAGAGACTGTTCTGGAAGTGCCATTGGCACCTGGGAAAAGTGCTATTTGGTTGATGTGGCATCTGACGAAGAAGAGTGTCCTGGAATCGAGCAAACACTGCAGGTCACAGTTTGTGTGGGGCCTCCTGTTCGTTCTTTTACAAGGCCAACCACCGCTGAAAATGATCCGGGAAGGCTGCAGGGGAGACCCACAGGAAAAATATAGGTCCGTTTATCCTGCGGGGAGGAAGCGCTTCCCCCAAGGAAACCCTCAGAACAAAACCCAAACCAGACAGATGGTCCTTCCCCTGGACAGTGCTGCCGATCCAATTCAGTTCCAGTGCGGGTTGACTAAGGGGATAAATAAAAGAAAACCTCCAAACAACAGAAAATGGACAGAACACAGAATCAGGGTAATGTGGACCGAATCGAATTACTGACAGGTGTATAGGTTCTGTGGGTGAGTGGGGGTGGGAGGCAGAAAAATGGAAATAAGAGAGAAGGACACAGCTCTTCTGCCTGTGCCCCGCACCTGCGGTGGTTAAAACCAGCCCGGTGGTTTCCTGGCTTACAAACATCACAAGCCCCAGGGCGGGCCAGCTCACCCGGGCAACCACCTCTGGGCCTCCCCGCGGGTCTCTGGGCTCCTCGCAGCGGGGCAAAGGTTTGTCATGAGGGCAGAGGGGCCCCACTGCCAAACCCAACGGTGAGTGTCACAAGTGGTAAGGATCTGATAGGGCAGCCGAGAAAGCAGCGCCAGAATTTTGAAAGCACTTGCCATTCAGGCCCTGCCTCCTTAAACACTCTGGTAACGACTCACCTAAACTTGGAGATAGGGCCGCCATCAGATGACACCCAGAGCTGCCCGTAATGCAGGGCTGGTGTCAGTGCAACCTTCCTAATGGGGACGGACGCAGAGCGCCCCTGTTGGAGGCCGGCACTTGTTGAAGAGGGTCAGGTGTGGGCTGGGGGCAGCCACTCGTGCAGCTGAGTGGAAACCACGGACACAGCGCAAACGCAGCCACACGCGGCTCTGGGGAAGGCTCAGGAATTTGAAGAAGTAATTCCTGGGGGAGAGAAGCAAAGCATCGAGGATGCTAATAGGCAAACAAATCACAGGGTTTGCCAGAAACCACACCTTAGACAGAAATCTATAGTTGCAGTTTTGTAAAACAAAGGTATCTTTCTCCGGAAAGAAAGTTATTATTCATTGTATGTGAAGCAGGATTCATCGCAGTGAAATCGTTTGCGCACTCTCATCCTTTATTGCCCCCGGACTCATTTATTTCCCACATGTCTCCTGCTCTGCCTAACTTGCGCTGTTTTCCAAAGGGCCTGGCTCTGTGCAACAGCACAGGGCAGGTCCCACCCAAGTTGCAGGATTCCCTCATCCCAGGACGCCACTAACTGCTGAGACACCACGTCAATTTAACAGCACCTTTCTTGAGAGGAGGGAAAAAGAAACTTGCCATAGTAAACGTACACACGAGGGAAGAAGGGCTATGACTTTAGAAACAAGAGGGCTTGGAACCTTCTTTAAAGTCCCGAGGCAAATCTACACACGGGTTCCTCATATGGGACGCTCTGGGAGGTAACACTCTCAGGGACCCCAGCCAAGCACTAAGAATCAGCTCCTTGAGCGAGAACTCCAGAGCCCCTTCTAAAAGGACAAGCACTCAGGAGAGTTCCAGCTTGGACAAGAGCTGGGTTCCTGCATCACCTCAGTGAAAACGATGTGTAACCACCACACCCCTAAATGCCCTTCTGTTATAAAGCACAGTGCACCTGGTCTGGGGATCGTGGGCTCTGTCTACGGCCAGTTCCTCCTCCTGGGCTGGAAAAAAAAAAATCTTTGTTTCTCTGCTCCTGCCCCAGATAAGGTGTGTTTGTGTCTGGGGTCACGTTAGTGGAAAGAGAGGTGCATCGTGATGGTGACAATGATTACCCAGTGCCTATGGCTGAATTCAGATACATTGAGAGCGATGAGACTCCACAGTGAAAGAGATGTTTTTGTGTTTTACTCCAAGACCTCAGAGCACTTCAATCTTGGGAGAGCTGCTGCAAACCCCCGGAGGGAGGGAGCTGGGTGCAGGGGTCCCAGCATGTGTGCACCCACCTGCGTCCACCTGCAGCTCTAGCTCTTACGGTGCCGGTTCACTACACCGGGGAGGGAACGCTGCCTGGGAAATGCTGCTCTACTCATTGCTCAGGATGGGGAGAATTGCAAAATGACCTTTTGAATCTGTGCTGGCAACATTCTTTCCTCGGATTTAAATAAAGCGATGACTGTTCCCCTAATTTTCCTCGGTTGATACTGATCTGAGGAATGGAACAGTGCAGCCCGCACAGCAAGGACAAGCCAGTGATGAGTCAGAGCCAGGGGTCATGTTACAGTGACAGCCCTCCAGAAATCAGCTGTGGTCAAGGATCAAAGCAGCAGCCTCCCAAGCCGCTCAGCTCAGCGGGGAAGGACGTTTCCCCGGATGCCGGATGCCGCCTCTCCAGCCGTATTAGAACAGAGCCCGTCATTCTCTTCCAAGGAGTGGTATCTTCTAAATGAATGTACTCGTTTACATGTGGAATCTGGCTTCTTCACAAATAGCAAGCCAATTTTCCTTCATTGTTTGCTTCCTCCCTCTTTTCTCATAAGGTTCATTTTTAAAGAAGTACACTGAGCATCAACCGTATATCCAGCACTCATCATTAACGCAGGTAATATAATGGTGAGTGTGACGACAGGGCTCCTGGCTCCTTGGAGCTACTCCTGGTCTGGGCTGTGTGTGTGTGCGTGTGTGTGTGTGTGTGTGTGTGTGACGGATAGATGGAGAGAGAGGGAGAGAGATGGGATGGACAAGTCAACGAGCATTTGCAATAGCCATCACATATGCTAATGCTGGTGAAGTGGAGGGTGTAAGAGCACACTGATTGGGATTGGAGGAGTCCTTCCTTCTACCTGACTGTGTAGCAAGTCAGGAAATATGCTCCGCACTGGGACTCAGGGATGCATAAGGCTCAGCAGCTAGTGTTTGCAGGTGACCCTGCTGCATAGTGATCAGTCCCACAGAACACAGGGATGCCAGGGGCAGAGGAACGAGCTGACGATTTGGTTGGGTGGCAGCTGAGCTCAGCACAAATGCAGATAACACACTTGGGGCGCTGTCAGCCTAAAAAGAGGTCTATCAGGGATGTAAAAATGAAGTCACCTGCACTTGGGAAAAAAATCTCAAGACACATCTGAGATGGCTATTGTCAAGGTCAATAACAGCCTATGGCGGCAGATCTAGAGGCTTCTTCTCTTTTCTCCTCTCACTCAACCTCTTGGCGTTTGACCGGGTCTACAAAAGGCTTTCCTGTTTTGGTTTCCATGTCGTCATCCTCCGCCGTCATTCCCGCCAGATCACTGACTATTCCCCTGCTGACTAATCCTAAATGTTGACCCTTCTCTTTCCCAATTCAGCCCATCATCAAATTCTGTCAGTTACACTTCCAGAACGGACCTCAAAGTTATCCTTTTCTGTCTATCTGCACAGCACTGCACTTGTCCCTAGGAGGTTTCCCAGGCTCTAAGCAGCCAGAGTGATCATCTAAAAATATCAACCAGATTATGTCTTTCCCTCTCTCGGTGCCCTCAGTGTCTTCTCACCGCACCCAGAATCAAACTCAAACTCTGGACCCTGGCCTGCAGGGCTCTATAGTTCTGGTCCCGCCCACCTCTTCTGCTGTGCTCTCTGCTGGGACACTCTTGTGCCAGCTCTTCATAGGACTTGGTTACATTTGTGTTTATGTCATTTAACCTACCAGAATGTAGGCCTCAAGAAAGCCATGCCCTTGTTGTGATGCTTACCACGATGCCTGCGACACTAGAACAATGCCTGCATATAACAGGTGCTCAGTAAATATTTTTCAAATAAATGAATGAATCAAAGCCATGTGACTCTGAAGGTGACCCAAAAGATTCAGCCTTCAAGAAATGGGCTTTGGGGGCGCCTGGGTGGCAGAGCGGTTAAGCATCTGCCTTCGGCTCAGGGCGTGATCCCGGCGTTATGGGATCGAGCCCCACGTCAGGCTCCTCTGCTATGAGTCTGCTTCTTCCTCTCCCACTCCCCCTGCTTGTGTTCCCTCTCTCTCGCTGGCTGTCCTTATCTCTGCCTTATAAATAAATAAAAAATCTTTAAAAAAAAAAAAAGAAATGGGCTTTGATGAGATTATAAGTAGTTTTTTTTTCTTTTTTTTAATTATTATTATTTTTTAAAGATTTTATTTATTTATTTGACAGAGATAGAGACAGCCAGCAAGAGAGGGAACAGAAGCATGGGGAGTGGGAGAGGAAGAAGCAAGCCCATAGCGGAGGAGCCTGATGTGGGGTTCGATCCCAGAACGCCAGGATCACGCCCTGAGCCGAAGGCAGATGCTTAACCACTGTGCCACCCAGGCGCCCCTTTTTTCTTTTTTTAAAGACTATTTATTTGACAGAGAGCGAGCGAGTGCGCACAAGCAGGGAGAAGTACGCAGAGGAAGAGGGAGAAGCAGATTCCCCGCTGAGCAGGGAGCCCGATGTGGGGCTCGATCCCAGGACCCTGAGATCATGACCTGATCTGAAGGCAGGACGCCTAACCGACTGAGCCACCCAGGCGCCCCAGATTTTTTTTCAATTAAAGATGAATTCAGCAATCCTAAGGTTATGAAGATCCTATTAATTTGGCTTTAAATTTGAGCTGAACCATTACATCTGCTGTTTATTTGTTAGCATTTCTACTTAATTCCCAAAAACATGCAAAAAGGGAATTTCGAGGGGTGCAGAGGAAAGTAACTCCTGTTTGTGGGTCTCGGGGATCTGCTCATTTGTTGGCTATAAAGGGGAACCTGTAGGCAGCGGGTATTGACGATGGTATCACTCCACCACCTCTTACAAGCTCCCTTTTTTTTACCTGTCAATATTTAAAGGTCTGTTCAAATGATGTGGCTGAGGCTCTAAACACACTTACCAGAGCTGATTTATTCCTCCCTTCTTCCTTTCCTCAAGACTGTGCCCAAGTTCCTCATCTCTGCCAGTAAGCAGACCAGGTCAGCAGTGTGGGAGAGAAAGAGACAGGGAACTCAGCTGCCTGTGAGTCCCTGTGCAGATCCCATAGGGGACCACAATGACCTTTCTGTATCCAAGCCTAGTTACAGTGTTGTAGGGAGTTCCAGACCCAAAACATTCAACCTGCACAGTGGTTAAAGTGACTTGAGTCAGATAGAGGTTGGAACCCTGGTTCTGCCACTTACATCGGCCGGATCTTGAGCAAATTTCTTAAATCCTCTGAATTTCCCTTGCCTTTGCTATGTGACATGGCAAATATGACCACGGTGGCGACAGGATTCACGAACACATAGAAAACTTAGTACATATAAGTGCTTACCACGTGCACTATTACCTTTATCATCATTGTCGTTATTGGTATTTCTGTTTTCCATTAGCAGAGTTAAAAAAAAAAGTCCGGGTTTGGGACCAGGTCAACCTGCTCTGTTCCAGACCCAGCATTAACTGTAATTTGAGCAGTTGCAAGTTCAAAAATATAAACATCTGAAGTGGAGCAAAACGCAGTCCTACTTTGTTGTAGATTCTCTCAGATGTCATGCTTGACTTACGGTATAACCGTTTGGTAATCGGTCCGTCTGCCTTTCTTTCCATAGCGATCTCTGGAGGATTTATAGGAATTTCCTGAGGACCTATCGTATGAGTCACACTTGACCAGATTTGATGGGAAGAAGACATCAGAAGAAACAATGGCTGATACTGTTTCTGATATAAGAAGCCCAAAAGACGTATCAATCTAGGAGTTCATTCCGGACCGGGGATACATTCATCAAATTAAAGGTAAAAAAGAATCCTAGTAACAATATAAAGTTTGCACATATTCACATGCTCTTGCCAAGCCTTATTAATTAATGCTGTCAGACTCGACGAAGAATATGTTTGATGAGAACAATTTCCTTTAATTATTTTATACTTCTCCAGGGTAAATAATCCACTCTCGTAAAAGACGATGAACAGAAGCAACAAGAGAAATGTAATCTCAACAAACAAATCCAGCTGCACTGACACCCAGACCCAAGTGCTCCGCAGTGGTTGGTGCCCGTCAACACATTCAGACAGGAAGACCTGTAGGATAATTAGGCGGTGATGATTCCCCAGAAGCTCAGGGGGCACCGACTTTCAGAGGGACTTTCTCTAGGGCTCAGAAGCACAAATGGTGTGTTTCCTCCTCAACTAGAGGTCACCCGGACACAGACAAGATAAAAAGAACAATGGCAGGAAAGCCTGGAACCTCCTTAATGAGGCTCCCGTGTGCAGGGCTGCTGGGCTGTGTCACTGCCGGTACCCAACCGACATCGGCATCTGGACGTGCGTGGAAGGAACGAAGGTGAGTTGCTGTCACTCATTTATTTTCCCGCTCAGCCTCTCTGCTTTAGCTCACAGTTCATTAAATTCGAATGCATCCCTATCAACATGCAAAACAGCTACTTGAAGGGCATTCAAAAATATAATCAGGAAAGGGAATAAAAAGGCCTCTCTGAGAAAAAGGGGAAAAATTAATCCTCTCTTGTCTACTGAATGACATCTAGGTTCTTTGGTTCTAATACATTTTTTTTAAGTAGCAGTGACATCCAAGGATTATCTTTGTCTGATGGATGGGGTGTGGGGCTGCACAGCTCTCGGTGTGGAGGGCAAGCACCAACTGTGGCTGAACATTTCTGAAGGATCTGTGTATATGGACATGCTATTGCTTTTGCCTTTTCTCCCCTTTTCTGGTTTTGAGGTGGGAAACTGCAGCTTATGGGTTTCTAGAAGATAGCTTGTTTTATGCTTTGCATACAAATGTGATGGGGAAATTAGCCCAGTGACCAGCTCTATGGAAGCTGAAATAGTAAACTTTTTACATGCTGCCGTGTGTGTGTGTGTCTGTGTGTGTGTGTGTGTGTGTGTGTGTGTGCGATTCCACGGCAGTTATTTCTGGGCTTCGTGTGTATGTGCATGCACATTCACTTTCACGTGGAGGAAAATTTAAATACAGAAAAGCACAGACTATGCTTTGACACATGGGGGGTGCTCTATTTTATGGGAGTCGTTTTCAACGGGGAGAGATTTTGTCCCTTAGGGGACGCTGGCAATGGCTGGAGATGGTTTTGGTTGTCATTACTGAGGGTGGGGGCTGCTACTGGCATCGAGTGGATAGAGGCCCCACACTGCACAGGGTGCCACCATTACAAACAATTATCCAGCCCCCGAAGGGAACAGTGTTGCTGGTGAGAAACCCTGCTTTACAGTAGTTCATTATGCAAGCATATTAGGAGATACGGAAAGAAAAACAAATCATACTCCTTTCATTTGGACAAATCCTACAACTACAACTTCATAAATGTCCAACCCCATTACAAAGATACAACTTAAATCTATTATAGTCTTCTCTTTGATTACAGTATTCCAAACTGTTAAAGCACGCAACTACCAAAAGTAATACCAATATTGTTTTTCATTGTAGGCACCTTGCATCTCCTTGTTTTGAGCTTATACACACGCCTGGGCACACAGATAAGACCCCCTACATACACACGCACACGCACACACAAGTCCACCTGCATGCATGTATCACACAGAGGACTCTTTTTGGAAAAATGACAACAGCAGTCTCTCTGGGATGAGGGTGGGACCCACAACAGCACTGACTTAAGAGGAAGAGTCACACATGTAACCCTCCTACTCTGCTTTAATCCCAAGCGAAAACCCTTTGGATAAGCTTTCTTTCTTTCTTTCCTTTTTTTTTTTTTTAAGATTTTATTTATATATTTATTTGAGAGAGAGAGAGAGATGTGCACAAGCAGGGGGAGGGGCAGAGGGAGAGGGAGAAGCAGACTCCCCACTAAGCAGGGAGCCTGATGCAGGGCTCTATCCCAGGATCCTGGGATCATGACCTGAGCTGAAGGCAGATGCTTAACCAACTGAGCCACCCAGGCGCCCCTGGACAAGATTTCATTACAAATCTCTGTAGCTTATCACTTGGTTTTTGATAGCCTCTTTTTTCTTGTTAAAGCAAACTTTGTTTCACTATTGTATGAAGTACTTTCCAAATGCAAGTTCTTCTTCTTCTTTTTAAGTAGTCTCCATGCCCAATATAGGACTTGAACTCATGACCCTGAGATCAAGACCTGAGCTGAGATCAAGTTGGACGCTTCACTGACTGAGCCACCCAGGTGCCCCAAGTTCTTTTAATCATTACAACCACCTTATGAGGCAAACCACTCTACCCATTTTACGGATAAGAACACTAAAGCACAGAGAGACCAAGTAACCTGCCCAAGTCACATAGCTAACGAACAGCAGAGCTGGAACTTGATTCCAAGCAGACTGACCCCAGAGAGGCTACTCCCAGCCATAAGCCAATCACATCATGGCAGCATATCAAGCTACAACTAGGGCTGGGCAGCCTCCGAGGCAAGGCTTCTGTTTCCCCCTTTCTGTGACTACCCCTAAATCACCTCATCAGCTCACCTAAGGGGCTTTAATAACAAAGCAATCCCTCAAAATTCTAGATCTTCTAGAATTAGAATTAGAACTAGAATTAAAATCTAGAACCAGAATTAGGAAGGGTGGAGGTTTCAAAGGCATCAAAAGGACGCTTGCACAGACTCAGGAAACAGACCTCAGAGGACCAACACAGGTGGGGTGGCCCAGAAGGTGGCTCCCAGAGAGCCTCCCTCCATACCAAGCACAGGGTCTCACCTCTGGGCCCACCTGCTTTTTATGTCTGGGACATCAGCGTGGGGCACAAAGTCAGGAGCAAACAGGAATGCAGAGAGTCCTGGGAGTGGGGACTCATGTGACCCTGTATGGCAAGGCGGCCAAAGCAGGATGGACCTGGCAGGGACCGCAGAGAGGGACCTGGAGCCTCACGGCATTTCCAGAGAAGCTGACGCTGGGGCCTCATGTGAACGTAAACCATACCTATAAAGCCAGATCCTCAAGGCTGACAATTCTTGCCTCCAAGAGTATGCAAGGCTAAAGATGAATCACAGGCCAACATCTACAGGCTGACCTCAGCGCGCACACCCCCTGAGCCAGGGCAGGAAACGAAGACAGGAAGCATTCGACTGAATCGGTTTTCCCATTTTTCATAAGAAACATTCAACTTAATAAGAAAGAGCCACACTTTATTGACAATAATAGCTACCCTTTCTTTATTCCCTTACCATGTGCCAGGAAACTCTACCTTATCTCCATTCCTCACAGTAACTGCGTGGCAAGAACGATCACCTTCATTTTAGGGGAAAGTGAGGCTCAGAAAGGTCATGCAATTAGCCCAACGTTACACAGATAGTAAATGTTAGTCAAGATTCTAAGCCGGGTCTGTTTGACTCCAAAATTCATGATTTTTCCACTATGGCTTTCAATTTTTCACATTACCATCAACCTTCAAAGTCCCCAGAACCAACTGCCTAAATACTCACACACACACACACACACACACACACACAACGTGCGCTTTTTTCAATTTAACTTAAACAACCAGGACACCGAGATCTTGGATGTTGCCACACACCCCTCTCTCTCTCTACGCCAGTATCTATAAAATCCAGGAGCTGAATCACACAAGCTGCGAAAGAGTATGTTGCTAGGAGAACACATTATCCAGTCCCCTGTCATTTAAAAAGTGACCAGTTCAGAGTCTCAGGGCTGGGCACGGCTGAGCTGGGATCTGGCCCCAGGCATACCGGTCCCTAGGTATGTCCATCCCCCTGCACCCCAGCTCTGCTTCCTGGGGTCAGGGCCGGTGGTGATGGACTCATTTCTGGGTGCTGGGAATACAGAGCCGACAAGGCACATCACTGGTTCTGAAGGGACCCAAGAGGCTGGGAGAGAGGCCAAGACAGTCCACAGAAAACTGAAGTGCACGGCAGAAGGTGTCGTGGCACAGGAAAACGGAATTTGATGGCTGTTAGGAGGGCCAACTCACGTCCAGCTGGGGACAGTGAGACACGATGCCATGCAGGAAGGCGAAGGAAAGGAACCCACACTCTGGGTGTATTTGCAAGAAGGTGCTTCCTACCAGTGACTCCGCACCAACAACTCCGTGAGGCAGACAAGGTGGGGAGACGGAGGTGACCTGCCCAAGGTCACACAGTTCACCTAAACTGCTTTGTTTGGCTCCCAGCCCACGTCCTCTCCATTACAACAGACTTCAAATACTGTTCTATGGACCCCGGCAGGTTGGGAGTCAGGCGAGGCCAGGTAGGTGGGGCTCGAGTCCCTATACAAAGTTCAACTCCAGGGGCTCTGCTTTGCATATATATTTATAGATCAAGTTTCATCCTGAGATTCCTTTCGAAAAAAAGCTCTGATAACAAAATAGGGATTAAAGACCTGGACTCACAGGTGCTCCCTGGCCAGTGAATGGGGGCAGGTCCCGGAGTCTGGGCAGGGCAGGGAGGGCACGGGATCCATGCAGAGGGGCAGTGAGGGACAACGGCTAAGCAAGCTGACTAGTACGTCCCCCATTCTGGAGTGACGCAGCCTGCATTCAAAGTCAGGCTCTGCGCCTGCGCGGCTTTGAGACCTCAGGCAAGCGCTCCCGAGCCTTAGCTTCCTCACGTTCAACGCAGGGACCACAGCGGTCCCTACTTCACAGGGCTGTTGAGAGGATTCTACACTCAAAGACAGGGAAAGAGCATAGCACTGTCCCTGGCATTTAGCAGTGTCATTCTTACTCACTTGTTGGAAATAGCAAGGCTAGTCATTGGATATAAAACAGCAAGAAAAGAAATATCATTAAGCCATTGAAAGAATTCTCGGGGAAACTAAGAAATCCTCCCTGCCCCCGAAGAATTGCTGTGGTTCTGAGCTCTGCCTTGCATTCTCCTGGTCTGGATAAACACAGGCTGTGAATCAGCAGGACACACGCCTGAAAGACAAGGGAGGTTGTGCGCTCTGTCTGCTGAGCTGTGGTTGTGTTTCCACTGCTACTTGTCAGCTGGCTCGGCGAGAAGCTCAAAGGAGGCTGGGCTTCGAGTGATGAGGCCAATCACCCCAAACCCCCAAACTAATTTACTGGTGGCCACAAAACCCTGGGCTGTCTCCCTAAGCTCGACTTGGCCTTGAACCAAAAGGCCTAGAACAGAGGGAGGCAGGTGTGTCAGCAGAGCCAAGACCTCGAGACCTCTTTCACTGGCTAGATGAGGCCTCACCTTGGGCAGAACTCTGTAGGGCACAGTGGGGTCCCAGGTCCCTTTCTGGTTCCTTCCATCAAAGCCTCTGCCAGTGAATTAAGTTCCCAGGGAAGGTTTTGATGGCTTATGGGATTTTCGTCTGTCCCATTAGCAGCTGTATCCCAGTGCCCAGAACAGCAGCACGTCCCTGCGAATGAATGAACGCCTATCACATTTGGGGTGCCCTAGCCTCCGCATCTTCACGAGAGAAACAGAAGCAATTGGCCACATGGATGCCACGGTCACTCACTGAACAAACCAGCTGTGTGGGATCTTCCCACCACTGCTCTGCTTTCCATTCCCCCGCCTGTTACCTCAGCTGGTAGCACCACCTCTGGGTCTCTGACAGTTTCCCTTTGGAAAGGTCTGACCTTTTCTCTCCTCTTGGAGGAAGAGAGGGTCATTTGCTACAGAGCAGTGAGCAAGGTCAGCTCGTGCCGAGCACATAACTTGCTCCTTTCATGCTCAGTCTGCCAGAAGCGAAAATGTTAGAGCTAGAAGCACCTATGGAGATCACTCCTCGTGGAAGAGGAGGAGAAACTAAGCTCAAGGAGCCGGCTGCAGGGACAGCGGGAGACTTGGCCTCTACACAGAGCTCTCTGTATGGTACTTTATCTTGGGCCCTCTCTCTACCTTGTGTAGGTAAGAAAGCTCTGGAAAGTGCCCCTAAATCCTAGATTCTCTTTCTACATATTAAAAACACAAGATATTCCCACTATATATATATATATATATATATATATATATATATGCACACACTGATAAAGATTATATATATATATTTAGATATGGATATATCATATACATACATATTCATAGATGATATTAGAATACATAAAAACTATTCTAAAGGCCCAAATACATTTACTGAGGAGGAGCTTGGATAAGCAACTCGCTTTACTTTAAACCGATTTATTACAGAACAGTGACAACTGAAGGGGGTGGGGGAAAGTCAGAAATGCTGAGTGTGAGAAAGGGGAAATGTGTAATTTACAAAAGCATACCCAATATTATTATTGCTTTGATTTTTTTTTGGCACGATACTTAACGTGCTTTGAGCTATAACAGTAAAAGGGGGCAGTGAGACATGACGTTCATCAAAAAGGGAGTGGGGCTTAAGTAAAAAGATCGAGAAAGCCTCTTGGGGAATGCACAGCTTTGGAAATCATCTGGTCCAACTCCCCATTTAAAGATAAGGAAACGTCCATCCTGCGAGGTTAAGCAACTGCCTGTCCAAGGTCAGTAGCTGCTTGTGCATTCCCGAGGTAGCAGTCATGTGGACTTTATCTGTTGTATGTCCATGGCACCTGCTCTGAAGGGGGGTCTAGGGTTTGCTGTGGTACTACTGAAGGGAATTTATTACACCAAGGATGTAAAGATACAGAGGGAAAGCAAGTTCCCAAACACAGACAGCATTCTTGGAGAGAGAGAAAGTGAACCTGAGGCTGCAAGTACCAGGCATTTCCTTGGGGCGGCAGCCTAAGAACCCCCTCAGTCCCAGCCACTCCTGGGGTAACCCCCGGAGGACTCAGTCTGGCCCCCTCTTTCAGGAGCAGCTCCTCAAGCCACCGCTCTGCCTTTCCTATGGTCACCTTGAGAGGCCCCCCGAAGGTTGGGTGGATGGCTTCAGTCTGGTCCCATTTCCCTAAACAAATAGCAGGTTTTCTCTCATTTGTTCTGACAGGGCTGAGCATTTCCGAGAAGGACTACAGCTCCACAAATAGTTCCCCTGTGAGAAGAGGCAGAGCCGTAGGAAGAATTTACCCACGGCCTTGGGCGAGGGCAGGCACACGGGCCGACCCGCCTGGGAGCCGAAGGGGAGGCGACTGTGGTGGGAGCGGTGGCTGCGAACGTGCGGCGGGGTGCGGGGGTCCACTTACCGCAGTGCGCCTGGAAAACCTGTGGCTTGACGGCCTGATTGCAGGCACTGCACACTACGAGATAGAAGTCGTCATGTGCGGGATAATGGCCAAATAAGTGCATATCTGTGGGGGAAATGAAAACACGGTGTTTTGAAAAAAGCAATTAAGTCTCAGAAGGTCTATAGTTTCCTCTCGCAATTTCCTCAAGGACAGTTTTTCAAACGAAATGCACAGAAAGGCAATGATCTTTACTAAAGGGAACAAGGTTCGTCCTAACACAGCTCCCGGCTGTCACAGAAGCTGCAGCCTCACGGACCCCCCTCTTCACATCGCCCCTGCAGGTGGGCCGCTGTAACCCCCAGTGTGGACAGCATGGGGAGCTCCCCGCGTCCTATGCTGCGGGGAGCTACCCTGTCCCGAGAGAGAGCCCACGTGTTAGCTGGCACCCAATGGGGCTCTAGTTATTTGAGGACGGCGGGGGTTCCCCCAAACCCATTCCAACTTAAGCAGAGGTCTCTCAGGTGGGTTGGGGGTCAGGAGGACTGAGAGAGCTGCTGCCTCTGTTTCCCCACCACCTGAGGGGGACCCCACGGCAAAAGGAAGCCACCAAACAAGCGATTTGTTTGCTGCCCTCATTACCCGTTACTCATCTGCCTGACATTTACAGGCACCGTGCTGGTGCTGGGCATGGCTGATGACTGCCAACGAGGGCCCCACTCTCCTGGAGGGTACGGCGGCAGACGAGAGAAATATGACACAGCTCACCACACAAGCCATCATGTGGTTCTCACTGGGGTATGTGCTAAGGAGAGGGATGGGGGAATCCTATGAGAGCATGTGGACCCAACCTGGTCAGAGGCACTGAAGAGGCTTCCCTGAGCAGGGGGTATTTTGCTGAGACCTCGGGAGGCGTGGGGGTTCAACAAAGGGCCGGGGGGAGGAGGGGAGGCCAAGTTCCGGGGCTGCCAAGGTAGGAAGGGCTGTGTGTCAGGGGAACCTCTTGGCTGGAACAGGAGAACAAGGGGAGAGCCCAGAAGCTGTTCGTCTTGTGGACCAAGTAAGGATTTTTTTTTTTAAAGATTTTATTTATTTATTTGACAGAGATAGAGACAGCCAGCAAGAGAGGGAACACAAGCAGGGGGAGTGGGAGAGGAAGAAGCAGGCTCATAGCAGAGGAGCCTGATGGGGGGCTCGATCCCATAACGCCGGGATCATACCCTGAGCCGAAGGCAGACGCTTAACCGCTGTGCAACCCAGGCGCCCCTAAGTAAGGATTTTTTTTTTTTAAAGATTTTATTTATTTATTTGACAGAGCTAGAGACAGCCAGCGAGAGAGGGAACACAAGCAGGAGGAGTGGGAGAGGAAGAAGCAGGCTCACAGCAGAGGAGCCTGATGTGGGGCTCGATCCCAGAACGCCAGGATCACGCCCTGAGCCGAAGGCAGACGCTCAACCGCTGTGCCACCCAGGCGCCCCTAAGTAAGGATTTTTAACCTGATTTTAAAAATAAGAGAAACTACTGAAGATTTTCAAGCAAAGGAGAGACACGATCAGCTATACACTGTTAAAAAAATCAGTTGTGTGGCCTAAGGGACATGAATGCAAGTCCACACAAAGACTTGTCCATACATGTTTGTAGTAGCATTATTTAACAGCAAAAAGTGGGAACAGCCCAGATGTCCATCAATCGGTGAAGATCAACAAAACACGTTCTCAGCAGATAATGGAATACTATTCAGCCATGAAAAGGAACAAGGGGCCGGCGCCGGCTACAACACAGGTGAGGCTTGAAGACATGACGTAAAGGCAAAGCAGCCAGACACAAGAGGCCACATGCTGTAGGACTCCGTGTGTCCAGATCAGGCAAATTAAGAGAGACAAAACTAGATTTGTGCCTGGCTTGGGCTCGGGGGCCTGCAGGGGTTTGGGGGTGCCGCTAAGGGGTTCAGGGTTTCTTTTGGGGGTGACAAAAATGTTCTAAGACGGATGGTGGTGATGGTTGTACAGTCCTGTGAAAATATTATGAACCACTGGCTTATACACTTTACATGGGTGAATTTGTACAGTACGTGAATAAAAGTTGTCAAAAAAGAAAGAAAATTAGTTAGGTTCCGAGGACACATGGTCACATCTCCCTGTGTACCACTGGTGCACACAGAGCCCC
The DNA here is from genome assembly GCF_002007445.2 of Ailuropoda melanoleuca. Lineage (NCBI taxonomy): Eukaryota > Metazoa > Chordata > Mammalia > Carnivora > Ursidae > Ailuropoda > Ailuropoda melanoleuca. The sequence goes on along the minus strand of NC_048218.1, from coordinate 126,276,712 downwards.
GGGGGCACCTGGCCTTGCCTCCTCTCAGCCCACCGGCTCTAGAGTCACCCCCGAGTCTCGAAGAGCAGGAGGCTGGGAAGCACCCACATGGTTGACGGAGGAATTAAAAGACAGTGTACACACGAGCATGCTTTCTGTCACAAACTTCCTGAACTTTCTCTCCCCACCCCTCAGGCCGTCATTTTCTAGACTCAACCTTCGTCTTTCACAAAAAAACCAGCAAACGTGCGAAGGCTCCCGAAGCTGCAGAGCTAGGTCGCAGGGAAGAGCCGAGTCCCTCATGACGTGGGGACGGCTCGTTTATCACCCGGCACACGCTTTCACAGGGGCACCGTCAGCGCTGTGTCCTCAGAACAGCCCCGCCGCTCAGAGAGACGTGGAATGGACACGTTTGTCGCCGGGCAAGGGGCTGGGTCCCGCACTGCCCTGGAGGAGACCTGTGGCTACGAGGCCGCAGCAGGTCCTCCTCGAGCTGCAGGTGCCTGAGGGCCCACATGCCTCTGCCGAGGGGCCGGGGTGGGGCTGGGGACGCAGGCCCTGTGAACTTCTCACTTGCTGGTGGCCCTGGGCGCGGCCTGTTATTTCCCCTCTCTAGGACTCGCCTCTGTTTCCACTTCTGACTAAGACTTGTTACCACAGGGGAACGTTATTAGTCAGTATCTGGTGGGCGGGAGGCCTGAGGAAAGAGAGGCTGAGACAGAACCCAGCTGTGACAAGTGTCCTGAAGCATGAGGAGGTCCACGCTGGGCCACCCAACATGTCCGGGACCCCTGGATTGAGCACCACAGCGTGGAGAGGACATCTGTCGGTGCCCTTAACTGCTGATACCACTCGGTCCTATTCTTTATTACGGGTTGTTTATTTTTATAATACGTGTTCTTTTTTTTTTTTAATAACAAAAGTGATCCATGTTCTTTGAAGATACATTTAAAAAATGCAAAAGAGCCAGAAGAAATAAAAAAAAAGTCACTGGCAACCTTCATTAACACTTTGCATCTCATTTAGATTTAGTCACATTTTACATCTGGGAACATGTGAAACCAGGAGCTGGCGAGGGCTAAGACTTACTTATTGATTCGACAAGCATTTAGCGAGGGGCCTTACATCCTTTCTGCAATAGATCAAGCTATACGGGAACAGAAGAAATTTATGAATTAAAAACACAAGCGTTAATAAAAATGGCTTGAGTGCTTACTGTCTGTGGGCAGCTGTGCTGAGTCCGCAGGGTGTGGGGAGCGAGCATGCCTCTGCCCCTCTGCTGTGCACACCTGCTGACCTGTCGGAGGGCTCTCGGGACTCCCACTTCTTCTGTAATCCTTCAGAAACCTGCAGAGCCTCCCCCCCCACCCCAGGGTACACACACTCCTCTCTGGTCATGAGTCAGACTGGCCTTAGGCTGGCCGCAGGGGTGAGTGCGTGCGTGCGTGCGTCTATGTGTGCGCTCCCCTTTAAGCTCTTTGCTCCACTAAGACCCTTCTCTGTCTCCTCTAGGACAGTTTCAACCTTGCCCACGTTGGCTAAAAGCATGTCTCCCATGGAAAGTGAAAGGACCTTCTTGCCTGGCTGATTATTCCTCAGTTAGCCGACCTTTGAGTCTCCTCTATAGGCTGCCCAGGTTCTGAAAGCCCAGCAGATGGAGAGCAAGATAAGGGCACTCAGCCTCTCAGAAGACCACCACCTCGCACAGCCTGGCCATCACAGTCGGTGTGCTGTTTGCCTGGGGATGGAGGAAAGTCAGGCAGCACTGAAAACTATTATGCCCGGCACAATGCTGGGTACTCTATTCATTAATTTCCTCTCTCTCTCAGCTTACTGCCCAGACAACACATTCAGTGCAAAAGAACAACAGTGGTGTGCAGCAGTGGGCTTGTCCCAGCCTGTCTCTCCCCAGTTTGTTCAGTGGCGTTCAGTGGTAGCTTGACATCAGTCTTTGTGGGATACTTACACCACGGAAAGGGGCACAGACTACAAATCAGGTCTGGTCTTTTGGAGAGCCAGTTTCCAAGCACTTACCAGAGCACCACTGAAGAAAGATGAGAAAACAGGGAAAAATGAAACCACCTGCAAGGATACCACCCGGGGGAAGCCACCCTTGACAGGTTAATATGGATCCTTCTAGACTTTGTGATGTAAAAACATTACCTTGGTTAATCCTCTTAATGACCTAGAAAGTGGCCATCATCTCCATTTTCTAGGCAAAGAAACAAAGGTAATTTGCTTGAGATCCTGGGGCAGTGATTTGTAAATTGGGCTGAGATGCCAGGCCTCTATGACTCTACGGACAATGCTCCCTCCTCAGCAAAAGGCTGCTTCCTTCCTTAATAGAGCAAAATCCCATTTCACAGATGAAGAAGGCAGTTTGGAAGGGTCTCCTGGGTGACTAACAGGCTTTCCCAAGACTTGGAGGGAGTTCCTGGCATAAGCACAGGCATGAGCACAGGTCAGAAGGAGGGAGTTTTTGTACAGTGCTCATTGCTGTGCAACCTCAGGGAAGGTGCCCAACCTCTCTGAGTGTCAGTTTCCTCATCAATGAAATGAGGCTTACAGTTCACAGGGTTGCTGTGATGGCTCATAAAAGCTTGTGTTTTCTTCCACCAGGGATCCAGGAGAACATGTGGAGAAAGCCTTAACCAAGCTCATCTTTCCTACCTTTCAGAACTAACTAGCTCTTTCTCCACTGAGAGAGTCCTTGCTCCAGGCAACATATCCTTTGTGTCTCCCTCACGACCACTCACAGCAGACCTCCAGGGAAGCCCGGGGGTCCCTCCCACCTGTAGAGTTTACACACGTGTGTGGACTGATGAGGGCTGAAAGCCTTTGGGAGGGCTCTCTCTTTGGCTGTGGCTGGATTCCAGGAAAGCACGTGCACACAAATGATGAGACTTTGCTTGGTTTCAAACACAGTGTTCAACCATCTCCCAGAGAAAGCCAAACCTCTCCGTTTTGCCTCATTTTGCCCCTGCACATAGACGAACTGCAGGTCAGATAGGGTGCTAGCACCACCAGGGCACTATCACAAAGGTGACCTTAGTCATGCCCCTGGCCTGATAACAGGCAGGGAGGGAGCAAACTTCATTAGTTCCATTTGCAGATACGAGAAACAGGTACACTTGCTTCTAGGTCAGTATTTTATGGTTTTTGACCCCAACCCACTCTACACATATACATATCTATCCATCCATCCATCTCTGTGTCCATCATCTCTCCTTGGAACATGTACGTTATACTCTGATATATTCTGCTCTACTCATTTCTTTTTGTTTAATTATATTCTACTTCATTTAAAAAATGCTCATTGAGATTTCAAAATTTCAGGACTCTTTAATGGGTCACAGCTCAAAGTTTGAAAAAACACTTCTCAAGGCAATCCAGCGAGTCAGGGGCTGAGCTCAGCCTGAGAGTTCACTGGGGATTTATAGAGGTCTGAGCTGGTCCCAGTGGTCATGGGGAATTTGGAGCCCTGAACGGAATCATTACTGCCAATTTTATGCTGGATCCCGTCGTAACAGCTCACGAGAGCTGATTGTTTCTTCCTATCTCAGCATTCAGGGAGGTATGCTGGTAGCTTAAATCAGCCAAGGTGGGGATATTTACACCACGTGAATCAGTATCCACCATAAACCAGGGCTTTTTCTCTTGGAGAGCTGGCTATTGAAACATTTAAACCACGGACGAGCACCCATTCTGGCATCACTCTTCCCTGTATTAACCTCCCTCATTACAAAAATGGAGAAGGTAATAATCATCATCTACCACAATGGGATGCAGAGAGTGTTCTGTGAACTTGGGGGGGGAATCATTATATTAATATAAAGTTATGGTTGGGGTACTGATCATGAACCCAAGAACCCATGCACAATGGAGCCAGGTAAATGTGTGGATCACTTTCTGTATCCAGTGAGCACACAGAGGCTACAACGTGTCCACATTCTACTGGCGAGAAGGGGGTGGGGTGGGTGGAGTGGGGGTAGCGGGGAGTCGAGAATTAAGTTATTGGAGTTCTTTCCAATGTCTGTCAACTTAATGCTTACTTATTAAGGGTTATTCACGGAGGTTACTCACAGATTTGGCGCATGGTATTAACCTAAGGCTGCTTATAAATTTATCGCTGGCTATTCTCAGTGCCGGATTTAAAGCGGGCACTCCTGTACTTGTCCTACCTAACTGCCGCTACAATTCTCATTTGTGACAGAGACGACTGTCAACTGCATTCATGCTGTGCGTGTAGACTGGCATCCTCGGCCTGCTTCCCGACGGCCTCCCCTTCTCTAAACGCACCCCACCCCCAGACAACACAGGAGGGAGGGAGGGGACAGAGCTCAGCTGTGATGGAAGGACAGACACAGTTTAGGAAAACAGAATGGTTTCTATGAAAGTAAAACAGTAACTCTGATGGCCTGGTGTCGTTGGTTGACTGCTCCTTAAGTCAATACTGAAAAGAAATGGGCTGGATAGGAGTAGCATTTTATTCCAGATACACAGCTTTTGAGGGGAACACTTTCAACGCACAAAGCCTACGTGTGTGTGTGGACTTCCGTTGCATCCAGTCCTCATGTTCAGAAAATAGCTGCAGTTAAGGAAAAGGCAGGGTGACAGCTCCAACCCACTGTTGTATAGGATGTGTCGCTAAGATGGGACGACAGCTGTTTTTGTGGATTCGGGATCAAGCTAGATGCTGGGCACCTTTGAATTTGCCCCTGGACACCTTCCAGAGCCTAAGACTCTGACATTATGAAGCAACAACCGGGTGAGAGCTCAGAAAATGAGAAAGTTGAGAAGGCGTGAGCCAGGATTGATGCCTTCTCTCTGCAAGTGGGAATGCCGAGCGCAGCGCAGGCTGAACAGAGAAGCTGCAAGAAGCCGACTTGCTTTGAAGGCAGTGCAGCAGCTTATCAGCCATCGGTGATACCTGTGCTCGCTAGAGACAATCCCACAGCCCGAAAAGGAAGACAGCAAAACAGACAACGCTGGATTTGTTTCCACTAAAAAAAGAAAAAAAAAAAAAGCCCCAGAAAATGTCCTTCAGTTTCCCCAAAAGTCTGGTCCAGGGTTGAGGAACCACCCCAGTTGTTATAGGAATTCTAAAAATGTCAAGGCAGTCATCCCTAATACTCTATTATAACAACAATTTCCTATAATTTAAAAATTATGCTTCTCTTTTAATGGACTCCAAAAAACTACTGTAATGAAAAAAAATTGAGGTTGTATTTATGTAATTGTAACATACCACGTCCTTTCCAGGAAGGTGAATGTGAGCCCTGCCTGAAATGTGCTCCTCTGCCCGTAGGAGACAGCCGGACACACAGCACTCAGTAGGACCTCAGGGAGGGCCACCCTGTGACCACGGCTGGGGAGCCGGGTCCTGCTGGGCTTCCTTGGAAAACTCTCAAAAAGATGAGCTGGCGGCTGGCAGTGGTGGTGATCTGAGGGCTCCCCCTTACATAAACTCAAACAGGGAAATCACTGGGAAGAACAGTCACTGCGGTTCAAAGACACACATGACTGCCTCCAAGTGGATTCCGATCTGCACGCAGAAGGGCACCTACAGGAATGACGCGGGCCACCTCGGGAGGGGCACTCCTCACGCTGGGAGAGGCTGGTCCAGAGCACGTTCCTGTCCCCCATCAATCTTAATATGCTCATTACACAGTTTTTATTAACTCGTCTTTTCTCTCTGCTGGTGGAGTTTTCAGCTGCATTTTAATCACTTGTGTCAAACGGAAAGCTTGAGGGGATATAAAAAATGTCTCTCCTTTGCTCTGACAGTGTGATTCTATTTGTTCCTCAACTCCAAAATCTCCTTAAATTCAGAGATCAAAACAACGTGGGGTCTTCAAAGCGATGACCTCAGACCCAATACCTCCCACTGCCCCGGCAGAATGCTGAACTCCCCTCTAGGAAAATGCAAAAAAATAAAGAAAGTTTTAAAAAGCGGTCACTTTCCGTCTTTCAGATCTCTGAAAACCCAAGGCCTGACTGTGAGGGCTTCAAAAACAATGAAATCTGGAAACGGAAACTCAACAGGAGGACTAGAAAGCAAGCAGCAGCGGTGAGCTCCCCAGCATCAATGAGGGCAGGCGGGCGAGCGTGTGCGGGCGGCGGACACACAGCCTTTCTTCTCTGACAGACCAGGACTAAAGGGGCCCCCAGCCTCTTCGTGCTGCGGCTGGGCCGGAAGGCACCCCCCCTGCAAGGCTGCAGCTGGGAGCGAGGCCCGGTAGCAGATGGATGAGCCCTGGTGATGCTGTGTGAACCATCCCCAACCCAACCAACCCACAAACCCCTGCTGGCCAACACAGCCACGGCCGCGGCCTCCGCCACGTGAGACAGCCTAATCCCTCCCTGCTCAGAAGGGCCTTTACCACCCATGCAGTCACGCTGTGTGGAGGCGAGGGGGCTGCTCCCTGGGCCTTGGGCCTCGAGCTGGCTCCCCTCAGCAGACTGTCCTCTGGCTTCCCCTCAGACCCAGCAGAACTCCCATCCTGCCGCACAAGGAAGGGTGATGGGATGCAGTTGGACCCAGGAGGAGACTGCACTCCAGGGTTTAGAACAAAACCGGTGAGACACGGTCCTCGTAAAATGCAGGGCCCCAGAGCTGGGGCCTGGAATCAGGCCGCCTTGAGTTCAAGTCCTGACTCTGCCATTTGGCATGACAATCCCCTCTAAACCGTTTGCTCATCTGGAATTAAAGGACACGTGTGAAGGGGCTGGCTCACAGTAAGGATATAAGGAACAATATACTATTACCTATGGCCTTCTTCCTGTCTCTCCAACTTACCCATACCCTCCTGGGAAGCCTTCTCTGCCTCCCCCAGAGGACAGGCAGAGTCAACCTCCCTCCCAGTGTGCCCTCCACATGTGCCCACAGCTCCCAGGCTATACCAGTGCACGAGGCTTCTACCTTTCTCACCAGACTGGGATCTTCTCGAGGACAAGAACTGTGACTGAGGACCCTTTCTAGCTCTACAGCCAAACAGTCTGGCCCGTGGTAGCTGCTTCATAAATGCCAATTAGCTCATGAGGCGGAAGGTCCCAAGAAGTTGATTTACTTTCTATGCTCCTTAATTTTCTCTTCCCTCAAAGGGGTAAGTTGTAAATGATAATAAATTGCCCTAATATCCATGCTGCTATCTAAGATTATGAGGCCAATAACTATGTCTATTTGTTCATTCTTTGAGCTCCTTGGAAGACAAGTTCTGCCTGAATTTAAGAAGAATTTAAGAAGCACCAGGGGGGCCACTGTAGTGAGGTGGTTCATTCCTGTCCCTCACCATGCCAGACTCATGAAAGGTTGTGTCCTTCCCTGTCTGGCAAATACGGCTGCTCCCTGTCCCAACCCCAGTGATGGCCCCTCAGAGCCAGCGTTCAGGGTGGGCTTAGGGGTGTTTTCTGAATGTTCTCCCTGGTCTCATTTTCCACTTCCTCATCCTGGGGCCGTAAGGTGTCTCGTACATCAAGGCAGTGAGTGATCTAGGCCTGGAAGATGGAGACTTCCCCCAGTCCTTCCTGCTTCAGCCCTTTCCCGTCCAACACTGGACCAACACAACAGCCAGGCTCAGCCCCACGCACACCTGGCAGAGGATCTACCAGGTCAGCAATGACCCTGGTAGCTAAGAAAGTCATTTTGCAAAGGGCACCCCATTGCCTATGCATGGCTGAGGCAACAATGGCAACACTTTGTCCCTAAAAATGTTCCCCAGCATATAAACCCAGCCCTGACTCCCTTTCCAGCAGCTGCGGGGACACCCAGGCTCCTCCCTGTCCAGTCACACGCATCCTTGTCCAGCATTCCAGCCAGGTCGGCTGGTAGCTTCAGGCCTGACATCCCCACCTCTGGCCCTCAGGATAGATGAGGAACACGTAACCACTCTGGCAGGTTGCCAAGTCCTGATAAGATGTCCTACGCTTATAGCAAGGGCTGCTTATGTTCAGAGATCAGCCACACAGGCAGGACAGCCTCCAAGCCCCTTCACCATGTTGGCCCCAGTGCCCTGGCCCCAGCGAGAGAGAAGTTCTGTGGAGAAGACAAGAGCGGATGTAGCACATTCAGCCAAAGGCCTGCTACGTAATAACTGTATAGTTCACTATGACTCAACTAGAGAGAGAAGCATCAATCTATTGGGGGAAATTCTAGCCCCTTCCTCCAGCTTTAGGTAAGCAGAAGGGCCTATGAAAGCTTTGGAATGGCCGCAAGTCATCACCAGACTTCCTTCCCTCTCAGATTCTCCCACCTGGGTCGGTTGGTCGGTCATTCATTCATTCATTCATTTATGGGGGGAGGGGCAGAGAGAGAATCCTCAAGGAGACACCCCCCTGAGTGCAGAGCCAACACGGGGCTTTTTCTCATGACCCTGAGATCACGACCTGAGCCAAAACCAAGAGTTGGATGCTTAACTGACTGAGCCTCCCAGGTACCCCTCCCACCTGGGTCATTTAAGTGTTTAAATGTCTGCCTAAATCTTTATGCCCACATTACCTTCAACTTGAGGACTACAGTTGAGATAATAGTTGTTTTCACAAAATCAGTATACCTCCCTCGGCAATTTTCCTCAATTCTTCTTCAGTAGGCTTTGCTTTGCTTCTTTGTTTGGAATAGGCTCTTCCTACCCTGAGCTGCCTTCAGGGTAGGAAATTTAAGAGCTGGTATATGTGAGGCCTGTTTCTAGTTCATTCTGAGGTGACTCCTTCCACCTCCATCCTGGGCATCTCTTGAGTCCAGGTTGGGTCTCCTGGCACAGTCTGTGATGCCTTCCCTCCTTCTTTCCCCCACCCAAGAGAGATCTTTGAGAGGTGGAGGTAGGTGCTATATCTCAAGGAAGAGGGCAGTGGGTTTGGGGATAAGGAGGTGATGATGCCTTTCCTTATAAGACAGGGATGGTCAAAAATAATTGCCATACTGAACAGAGCACTGTTATGAAGAACTACTTGAATGAGTCAAGGACAAATCAATGGAAACATCTCCTTTGGCGCCTTTTCATATAGGACAGTCTACCTTCTTGTGGCAATCTGACAGAGTCTGGAGGAAGGGCTAACCAGTCCCTTAATTCCTTTTGGCTCTTCAGTTATGATGACAAGTCCAACAGGGAGTGTGTCAGGAGAAGGATGGCCGAGAAGGAGGGAAGGATGGGAGAAGGGGAGGATGTCACATACATGTTATGAAGGAAATCTCTAGAAAAGGTAAATGAAGCACAAAGTCCAAGTGGCTTCTTCTTTTTTTTTTTTTTTTAAAGATTTTATTCATTTACTCGACAGAGATAGAGACAGCCAGTGAGAGATGGAATACAAGCAGGGGGAGTGGGAGAGGAAGAAGCAGGCCCATAGCGGGGAAGCCTGATGTGGGGCTCGATCCCATAACACCAGGATCATGCCCTGAGCCGAAGGCAGACGCTTAACCGCTGTGCCACCTAGGCGCCCCCCAAGTGGCTTATTCTTAAGAGGAGTTAGTGAGGACCATCTATCTGTTGGTCTATCTTTATCTCATCTCCCATATCTTTCTCATCAATCATCTATCTAGATCTACCAATCACCTATACTGATGCATCAATCATATCTATCCTACCACCTACTTACCTACCTCTCTTATCTATCTTCTATGTCTAACATTTCTTTCTCTCTTTCTCCCTCCCTCCTTTCTTTCTTCCATCATCTCTCCCTCTCTCTATCTTAGGAAGCATTATATTATTTGAGCAATGTGGTTTTGAGGTGGACTTAACTCAGTTTCAGCCTGTCTTATTGCCACACCAAATACTACAATTTTAGGGGACAAGGGTGAGATGGCTTTAAAAAAATACATAAAATTTTAAAAAGGAGAAAACAAAAGATAACGAGAAACCTAGACAACACCAAAGGAGTATTAGTTGGTTTTCAAGGGCTGCATTATGAACTACATGAAAGCATGGGCCAAGCCTCATGCACAGTGTCACCTTCTCCACCCCAGCACAGCTCGGTTCATATAGTAGGAGCCAAGCAGACGTCTGAATGGAAGTTCTCCTTGTAGGCAACTGAATTCAGGCTTCTCACCAAACCCTGAATAGACTTTAGGCTTAAAAAAAGGCTGCTCTGAGGCACACTGAAGGACTTGATGTCCGCCATCTTGCTTCTTGAGATTCACATGCCAAGAGGCTTTCATTCCATCTTGGATGAAAATAAAACCAAGAGCCCAGGCAAAGTAATGGGATGGGAGTGGGCTACCCGTCTGTGGGAATCAAACCATGCCATACTGAGGGCTTTCACAGCCCCGCTAAGATCAGGACAATTATGTAAGAAGGATGTCTCACTGGGCCTGCCATCACTGTGTAGAGATTTTAATTTAGAAATGGACCGGAGGGGCCACGCAGCATCTACCACACAGCGGCTCTACGGTTCCCGCACAGCGGTTTGCGAGGTTTCTTGGTTGACATGTTGCTGGAACCTGCTGAAACCTACGGCGTCGATGAAGAAGCCCCCAGTGGTGCCTCACGAATGCTGGAAACGCGGCATTTTTAAAGACACAAGAAGATGCCTTCGTGAGACTGTAACATGGCAGGCTTCAGCTAGCAAATGACCGTTCCTGATGCCGTCCAGAACACGCAGTGGAGACCCCAGGGCCAAGAACACGCCCACCCCAGAAAACGCCCCCACCATTTCAGACATGCTAACCCCTGCTCAGCTACGAGGGGTAATGTCAGCGAGACGCCTGCAGGTTCGGGGATGAAGAAGAGCTGTAGGCTCGGAATCCACGAGACAAGTGGCCAGGAATGACAGGTGGCCCCAGTGCCTGGTGGTCTTGATGAGTCCCGTGGCAGTGGTGAGCTCGTTCGCATTCAGAGGGTCTAAGGATAAGAGAGACCCCTGGATCCTGTGGCATGTGTCAGTGGCTGAGTGCAACACAGAGCTGGCTCTGGCTGTAACTGGCAAAGAGAAGGCAGCATTTTTTTTCCCCAGAGGGCCACCTGTCAAGGCTGGGGAGCCCCACATGTGCCCTTCAAGACCACAGTGATCACCCACACGATGCTGCTAAGTGCAGAGGAGAATGTGCCATTTGGCTCCGTCATGAGAAGCGTCCACTTGGCACAGCCAGAGGGCCGTGGCAAGAACTGTTTAATGTCCCTGGGAATCAGTGTCCAATGCATTCAAGCCATTGGGACAGCCAGACTGCAGGAAGCTGCTGACAGGTATCCCAAGGCATCCCCCAGGGGCAGGGTGCTTACAGGGTAGTCAGGGCCACTCCCGCTGTCCCTGCTCATGAAGAACAGAAAGGAACTTCTGCTCTAAGAGAACAGAAAGGAGCCTCTTGTCACATGAAGGCCCCCAAACCAGTCACACACACCTGGCTGCCACCGTGATGGGCCGGTGCTTGAGGGCTGGCAGATTTCGGAGCAGAGACCAAGAAAGAAAAAATGCACCACAGAGAGGATTACAGAAAGCTGTTTGAAGGTACTAATGGAAAATAAGATCGATCAGCTGGAGGAGAAAAATCACAATGTCTTCCATCACAAATCAAGCATGAAGCTAGTTATGTGCCCGAGGAGAAAAGGGAGACTCTTGGCAGGGTCCGTGAGCCCCTGGGATCCAGCCCTGCCTCTGAGTCCCTTGTTCAGCTTTGACCACGTCCTCCTCCGCTACAGCCCTTCCTCTACCTGTCCCTCCACATTTGCTGAGGTCCTGCACGTCCTTCCCGGCCAGCATGAGTGTGACCTCCTCCAGGGAGCCTGCCACAGACACAACGAACTAGTATTTACTGCATTTATCAGCTAAACTCGGCCCTCGGTACTCAGTGGATACAGATAGTGGTGGATAGGCCTAGCTTCCCCATTTGTACACTAACGTTTTACACATGGACTCAGACATTTACGAGTCAAAAATCAAGGCAGCCACTCAAGGAAATCCACTCAAATGCTTAAAAGAGCACCCCTGGAGACATAGCCGGGGCAGCTGTGGGGGAGTGCAGGCTGAGTGACGAAGTCCTACTCGGCCTCTAGCTGGCTGTGCAGCACAGGGCAAGCCACAGAACCTCTCTGATTTACCTTTCCTCTTCTGGGAAATAGCAGTCATACCTTCCCCATCAGGATGCCGGGCGGATTCAATGAGATAGCTCACACCAGTGCCAGTGTCCAGCAGGCACTCAATTCAATACCCATGCAACCGAACAGAACCAGAGCCTGAACTTGCTGAGTCAAAGCGACACACCTTCAGAGGATCACTATTTTGCAGAAGCAGCTCGGTGTCATGCTTAGAACGTGCGTTCTGGAGTCAGACTGTCTGGATTCGAACCCTTGGGAAATTTCTCAGTTTCCTCATCCACAAAATGGGAAGGATAATAACACGGTAGTTGTGAGGATGAGAGTGGAGTCACACACTTTGATGCCTGGTGCTTGCAAAAGCTCTCAATCAATGTCAGCTAGTATTATGATTTGGAATCTGATTTTGCAAGGTGGGACTTTAAGAAAACAATCCTGTTTCACTGGAGGGAAACAGGGAATGTGGAGAATGAAATCATGATGCCCAAAGCCTCCAGACCTTGAACTTCAAGTCGTCGAAGCCGCAGGGAGAGGAAACAGTAGATGAAGGTTTCCCAAGGTGTGAATACTCCCTGCTATTTGGTGGCCAGATGTAGATGCCTGGACCCTATCCTAGATCTGTGGAACAAGATTCTCTGGGGGTGGAGTCTAGGAGGATGGACTTTTAACAAGTTCCTCAAGGGATGTGAGCTCCTCTAAGGCTGTCCAAATGCTATTGTTATCATAGGAACTACTGATACGGAGACACCCAGCGGTACACACCAGTGTTAGTTCAGTGATATGGAACCTCTCACTGGTTCAAAGATGCTGTTAGCCAAGGGAAGGCGTGTTCTGTACATGGGGGGGGGGGTGTGCCACCGTAAGTCCCTGTGGCATGTAGATTTGTGGGCCCCTCCTAGGTATCTCCACTGTAAGTGCTAGGGATCTGTGGGTCAGAGGCAGTCAGTGGTGTGCTGGAGCCTCCCCGAAAAACTTGTGAGAACTAACTTTCCCAACTCCATATGTAGTGGCTTCCCATCAGCTCTCCGAAATTCACCATGGTGGGAGTCCTTACACCTCAAAAATCAGCAAACGATACAATCAGGGCTCTAAGTTTGTTTGGAGGACCAGTATACCAGCACTCCACTGGTTCTCATCCATCATAAATTCTCCGCTGGAACCCAAACTCTACAGAACGTGGTCCTGGGCACTGTATTTAGGTCCTTGGATGGTTTGGGACCATTTCAAGCCTGGCTTCGGAAAGCCTACCTGCTTGATGGTGCTCTTGATACTAACGGTGTTCTGGTGTTCAGGTCTTCATGCTGTGGCTCAGGAGAAAACCTCCTTCACACCCTGCGGTCATACCCCAAGCCCCAGTCCTGGGCTGGCCATGAGGCAAATTCAGTCTTCATACCCAAGTGGAAGAGAATCGGATGTGGGTGCTTTGGGGCCAATCCCTCAGTACCACTAGAAAAACAACCCTGTTCTCCTGAGGGCTGCCCAGAGGCCTTCATACCCATAGGAAACCAATCTAGAATACCCAGGGAGGGCAGAGACCCTACAATAACTCTCCCTCTCATCCCACGGAGTGGAGGGTTATGGTGTAGGGGTGGCCCAGCTAAGCTTCAGCCCTAGTCCGCAGCCTGCTGTTGAGACACCCCCAGCTGCCTTTCGAAAGGTCACCTGGTAAGAGCCCCGAGCCCTGCAGTTGGCACTGATCTGGCCGATAGGCCGGGGGAAACACACTTTTCCTTTGAGTTCTTCCACGCAGCAGTCAGGTGAGTCCGGGGGAATTCAATCCAATTTCTCAGCAAATCCTCCTATGCTCTGGAAGGACACGGTTTGAAAAATCTATTTTTGTGCTTTTATTTACTTAAGGTCTGCATGCCTGGGGAAGCTTTCTCATAGTGCCGTCAAACCGCCTCTCATTTACCAGAAAAAATAAATAAATAAAAGAAAGAAAAGAAAGATTCCACCTTCCTGGAAGACTACCAGCAAGAGCCAGGCCACACAGCCTCCCCCCACCCCTGCAGGCCAGCACCGGGGCCATCTGAAGCCTGGTGGGGAGTGGCTTGAGGAGGACACTTTCCCAGCAGGACTGCAGCTCTGGGCCCTCAAGTCCCTATGGCAGGAGGCTCCCTCGTGCACCCGGCACAGCACTCCCCTTCTGGGGCTGCCCAGCGCGCGTGGATTTCTGCTTTCCTGGTTTAAATGCTGCTTGAGGTCCAGATGCCTAGCCTGTCTCTGTGGGATCTGCGCCTGCCATTCTAGCGGTTTCCCAGTATGAACTGCTGGGAGCAGGGCTGGGTATCTCTGGACAGTCTCATCTTTCTAGAAGGGTCTAATGCTCAGATCAGAAGACAAATGTACTCAGTGTACTGGGGGCTTGGGGCCATCTGTATTGGTAAACTCCTACTTCTACCTGTGTCAAATCTACGCAGCTGAGACACCGTCCCGCCAACTTCAGTGCGGATCCCTACCAGGATTCCAATGCCAGCAATGGTGGGTTGTAGAGGTGCCTCCTACACGGTCACGGGTGGCTGTGGAGGGCGGAGAGTGGGAGCCCAGGAGAGTGGGAGCCCAGGCCTCTGTAAGGAATGGTCAAAGAGCTCCTCTTTTCTGCCCTGGCTCCTTCCTCCACTTCCCTGGACAACTGGGGGCCCCCGAGTCAGTGCCCCACCGCTGGCCCTCACTGCAGACACCCAGATCCCGGCCATCTGGCCTTGGCTGGATGTTGGGAGAAGACAGGGCTAGACTATGGTACTTTGGGCCTCTGTCACTAACCTGTCAACACGTGAGACCTCTCTGGGTCCCTAGAGCAACCCGGCCCCTGCCGGTGAAATGAGGCCATGGAAGCAGGCTCGTGGTTCCGTACCTAGCTGAGCAGCAAAATCTCTTAGGAGATTTAAGGTACAGATCCCTGGCTCCTGGACAGACCAAGTTAATTAGAAATTCTGGAAGTGAGTCCCAGGAATCTGTGTTTCGGAATATAGTTTCTCAGGTGATTTTGCTGTAGCTGTTCAACTCAGCACTGGGCTAGGCTCCCCCATAAAAACTTCCCATAAAAAGTCTATTATTTTGTATCCTTTCACCCAGTTATGAGCTGGGACGGAGAAGGGAAAGCATGGGGGTAAGAATCATATGCATGATTTGCCTTTCTAGCAAAAAGAGATGGGGCTAGAATACTGTCCCCTCTCTGGCCCCGTTGAGTGGCCACTGGCCAACCACAGAAGGCAGTAAGGGGCCACCGCTGGTGAGGGATGAGCGATGCCTTCATTAAGGCTTCAGCCCCCCTCTCCCACCCCCCATGTACAGGACTGCATGGGTAAGAGGACGATGAAAAGGCAGAGGGCTGCTCTCAGCCCTAGCCATACCCTAGTGCTGGACAGGTGTGGCCCAGATCTCCCTTTGGCCCAGGATCCCCTGTCAGGTCCCGCAGGCTGGCCTTCCTCTCATTGGTGTGTCAAGAAAAGCCCTTCGAGACAAGTGACAGCTATGCTGAGACCACCTTAGTCCAGGAAAAGCAAACCCTCACCTCCTGATGTGAATGGATGGGAAGGGCCTGGCTGATGACCTCTGACAAAGCCAGATTAAAGAGGGTCTCCTGGGTCTGGTTGTCCCAGATGGGAGCATGTAAGGGAAAGGAGCCAGCACAGCCCACCCTGCACCAAGAGCAGATTCAGACCGCTACGTTCCCTGAGAGGACGGGAGGTCTCCCTGCCCCCACGTTCTCCTCTCATCCCAGAGGAAATCAGTCTCTCATTCCAACTAATGAGTAAGGGGTAGAGTTTCAGTGGTGGCCCTATGAAACCATTTGCATGCTAGTCGGACACTTCTCCCAACACTCATCCCACATGTTAGCTGCTGGCCAGGGACTGGTCTACGCTAGACCCTTACGGGGAGGATTTATTGATAAAATAATACTGCAAACAACATCAATCACAGTGGCCGATACTTATTGACTATTTACTCCTTGCTAGGCGCCGTGCTAAGGGCCTGACATGGACTGCTTCATTTAACCCTTCCAATAGCCCTGCAGGGGTGATCGTATCTCCACTCCACTGGTGAGGAAGGAGAAGCTCAGAGTGGGAGCTGCTGGCTCCCAGTCTCCCAGATTGGGAATGGTGGAGGCAAAACGGGAACCCGGTCTGCTGACGTCGAAATCCTAGGCCATTCTGCCCTTCCAAAGAGGACGGTGGTTCGGAGGAAAGGAAAGAGTGGGGAATTGACAGGAATCCCGGGTCAGTTACGAATACGGAGTTGCAGGTGCTGAACGTCCAAGGCCTGTGCAAGTCCAGAAGCATGAACCGCAGCCCCCGCCCACAGCAAGGGCGCAGCTAGGACAACACGCACGCTTCAGACAACGAACAGCCAGACAGCAGAAGGTCCGGACTGGGTAACGGGGTAACCGGTGCAGACAGATGACAGGACAACACACAGCGATGTCAGAACTGAGCAGAACAGGCAGGAGAGGCCAAGGGGGCTGCCGAGGGGAGCGATGAACCTGGGGTGGGCGGCTGCTGAGGCGGCCAGGGGCCTGCTGCAGGAGGGTGGGTTCCGCGGGCAGGGGAGGAGATCTGGCGGGGCCCCCGGTGCTGGGGGGCAGGAAGGGGTACACCCACGCCTCCCTGGGCTTGGTAAATCCTGGCCGTGGGCTGGCCGCCGACGACACCTATGCCAACGAGGCATCTGAGGTGATTCAGCACGGGAAGTTCACTCACCGCCCTCAACCACACACTTACCATAGTCATTCATTCATTCTCACTCATTCATTCATTTCTTCGTTGGTTCATTCCATACTTCTTCACTGTCCTGATTATATGCAGGCACTGGGGTAGAGAGAAACGAATGAGATAATTCCTGCCCTCAAGGAACCCAGTGACCACCAAGGGAAACAGGCCTGCAATACACTCCGGCACGCGACAAATAGGGGTGTATGGGGTACAAAGGAGGGAGGGCCTGTGCTGTGGCAGAGGGCAGGGAAGGCTTGGCCATGGTGAGCCTGGGGTTGGATCCTGGCAGAAGAGCGGGAGTTTTCTTGCAGCCGAGGGTACAGCACCAACCCCAGGTGAGGGAACGGCAGAGGCCAAGAGTAGCAGACAGCAAGGATGGCAGGTGGAAGGGCAGGAGACGGGGCCAGAGAGGCGGGAGGCAGGATTTTACAGCGTGCACGTGCAGAAGAGGGGAGCGTGGAGAACGGTGGTGGGTACTCGTTCTGGCGGCACTGGTAAACGTGCTGGGGCACGCCTGGAGCTGGGAAGGCCACTGCAGGGGTCTGTGGGAGGGCGGGTACATCTGACCTGGGGGAGTGGCCACAAGAAAAGAGAGGAGGAAGGACCCAAGACCCAGCCGGCACAGACCCACTGTGGGAAGTGACTTAGAGCTTCGTGGCTTGGGGTTCTGGGAAAAGAAGGAGGAGGATGGGAAGACAGCAGAAGCGTAGGAGGTATTATGGGCTGAACTGTGTCCCCTCAAAGTCATATGTTGAAGCCTTAACTCCCAGTGAGATGGGACTGGGAGACAGCCTCACCAGTAGCCAACCATGCTGACACTCTGATCTTGGACTTCCAGCCTCCAGAACGGAGAGGCATAGATATCTGTGGTTTAAGCACCCCAGCCCATGGTACTTCAGATGGCAGCCCAAACGGACGAAGACAAATGGAGCAGGTATATTTGTCTGCCACCCACTGAGTCTGAACAACTGATCTGCAGTTCAAGAGGCAAGCTGGGGCCAGAGAGAGACGAAGACAATCACGAGCGTGTGGATGGTCCCTGAGTCGGGAATATGGCGGGGTCAGCCTGTGAAATGGCGTTGGTAACAACACGGTAAAGGATGGAAGCTGGGGAACACCAACCAGGAAAGGACAAGAAGAGGAAGGGGACGGGTGCAGGAAGCTGAGAACATCCAGAGACGGGGAGGGGAGTCACCCATAGGTGCCGAGGACAGCACAGGCCATGGAGGACCGTGCATGGGACATCAGGTAGGAAAACACTGCAGAGGACCCAGTGCCTCTGACAACAAAGAGCAAATGCTATTTTGGGGGCAAACGCTATTATGGAAGCCAAATGGCCACTGTAGGACATGAGCAACCAAGCAAGGGTGATTTATTTTTTTGATTTAAACAACAAATATCTGAACAAGGGTTTAGTCTCCCAGAAGCCAGGAGAGCCTTCTTTGCCCTTTCCCAGGGTCTTCTCCTGGCTTTGGGAACTGGGAGCACTGCAGCCCAGGGCTCAGGCAAGACTCCTGGGCATGAGAGACCTCCTCTCACCCCCTCTGCCCAAGCTGCCCCCATGAGTGCCCTTCAGCTGCCCCCTGGTGAAAGCTAGCGCCAGATGCGCACAGCTTCACAAACATCCTATCGTCCAGTCCTTCTGAAGAACCTCACGAAGGAGGCTTGCACCGCCGTCTACAGGTGAAGAAACTGGACCCTGGACAAGTGAAGTTGCCTCCACTACACTCTCCCACTGCAGAAGAGTATCTCCCATTCCTGTCTTCCTTGAAAGAGCCACCCCGTACTGACCTGGCACACTGCCCAACAGGGACAGGATAGGACATACCTATGACATGCCACTCCTGGGCAGATGTTGCAGGAATGACCCCAATTCGTTTACTCTTCCGCATATCCATGCCCTTGGGCGTTCCCCTTCCACACCGATTCTGTGCTTGGTCATGCAACTTGCTTTGGCCAAGGGGACAACAGCAAATATGATACAAACAGAGACACATCATGTACTTGTGTGTTGGGGTTTGTTTGCCCTCTCATGCTGCTTTTTGGAACGCTGATGTCTCAGGTGAAGAAGCCCAGGCTGGCTTACCATGGAGTGGGATAAGCCATTGCTGGGAAGGCCACTCCAGCTCAACCAGCCTCCTAGCCACCAGACAGATGAATGTGGCCATCCATCCTGGACTGCCCAACCCCAGCTGAGCTGTCCACACCAGAACAACCACTCTGATGACCTCCAGAATCATGACAAATGATGTTTATTGTCTTAAGAAGCTATCAAATTTTGGGGTGATTTGTTTTGCAGTAAAGGCTGACTAATACAAGTCCTGAAAGCAAGCCCCAACCGGCTTCTCCTTCTAGCTCTGAAAAGTGTAGGGAAGTCTTGGATCTCTGGTGCCCACAGACTCCGTCAGCAATGGAAGAACCACCCTAAGAATACACCACCATCCTTGGCCTGGAGGGAGCAGGAAAAGGGACAGTCTTCTGTGTACCTTCCCTCTGGAAGGCACAGTGGGTCTGCCCCCAGCCAGCAGGCAGCCCCTGGTGGGTGCCAGGTTATCTGGGGACAAGGTGACACGGTAGTCTGCTCCTGCCATATATTGTCCCGAGCCTAGTGCTTTTCCACTGATGAGAAAGGAAGGAGATCATCTCTTCAGTGAGCACTACTGCAAAGGCTTCAAGGCAGCATTTCATCAAAGAGTGCTGGAGGAGCTCTTTCAGGAGGCTTTGCAAAACCCAGCAATCTCCAGCTCCACTTAGCAAGGAGCTTGCTGTTTCTGTTTCCAGACAAGCATTAAAATGAATGAGTACCCAAGAAAGCTAACCTGATCAGTGGCACTTTGATAAGGTGGCAAAACTGCTCCCTCCTCCAGTCCAAACCCACTCTCTGTGGTGAACTATTATGGAAAGGAAGCATCAACTAATTAGAAGCATCTCTAGGACATGAGAAAAAATCAGCACCTAAAAATGCCTAAGCAAAGAGAATTCCTTGTTAGGAAGAGAGACAACAACAACAAAATGCTAGGATGTCACCTTCCCCAAGCATATTTATAGAGGGAGGAGGAGATAAGAATTAATTAGGACAGGAGCTTCTACCCAGGTGACACAGAAGACACAATTATTTTTGCTGCTTTTATAGACCAAGTGCCCCTTACAGGTGGGGACAGATGCCTGACGCTGCCCGCCATTTTGAAAAATGACTTTTAGTCTTTGCTGGTTCTAATGAAGCTTGAAATGAAGATGGTTCTTTTGTTTACACCCCCTGTTTGTGAAGCCTTAGCCACCCATCAATAACACCAATGTCTGGATTATTTATTTCTCATTGTCCAACCTATGGGGCATTGAAGAATTTTATGGAGTCCAAATGTGAGGCGTTTCTCCTGAGGGAGTATGCGTGTGCCCCTCCAGGATGGCAGAACATGGCCCTTCCATAATCTGGACGCTGGTGGACAGGACCGATGCCCCACCTGGGGCAGGGCAAAGAGCCCTGAGAGTCAGAGGCTCCATTCTTGCCACCCCCTGCCATTTATTAGCTGGGAGGTTTAGACAAGTCTCTCTCTTTTTTTTTTTTTTTTTTTGATTTTATTTATTTATTTGACAGAGAGAGAGAGAGAGCCAGTGAGAGAGGGAACACAAGCAGGGGGAGTGGGAGAGGAAGAAGCAGGCTCCTAGCAGAGGAGCCTGATGTGGGGCTCGATCCCAGAACGCCGGGATCATGCCCTGAGCCGAAGGCAGACGCTTAACGATTGTGCCACCCAGGCGCCCCTGGACAAGTCTCTTAACCTTGAGAAAATTCAGTAAAATGAAGGGGTTAGGGACTAAAAATATTTTTCTTTTTTTTTTTCTCAATTGTGGCAAAAATAAACCGCCCCCCGTGAGATCTAGCTTAATACATTTTTAAGAATCCAGTACAGGCTTGTTAACTATAAGCACAACGCTGTATAGCAGATCTCTAGAACCTTCTCATCTTGTATAACTGAAACTCTACAGAAGAGGGACAACAACTCGCACAGGGAGGTGACGTCATGTGAGCAGGCTCACCTGGTACGAACATAACAAGCACTTTGTTTCTGGACAGTTTAACTTTTTCATTTTAGGTAAATATGTTTAATAGAGATACTGACGTCACTGAGGATGATGGCAAAAGACGGGGCAGGGAGAATAAGCGAGAGGTGGTGTCTGAAGGATTCACCCTTGCAGGTTTGGAAGGGGTCATTCCCAGTAGAAAGCTTGGAGCCGGGGAGGCCTACGTTCGATTCTGGCTCTACCCCTGGCTCCAGGCACTTGGGAAACGAAAATGAACAAAATCAACAAGAGCCCTGCCTCATGGAGATTACATTCTAGCAAGGAAGACAAAGAATAAATAATAAATACTTCAAATAACATGTAGTATGTAGAAAGGGAAAGGATTCTGGAAAACCCACTTGAGCAAATAGGGGTTTGGGAACACTGGTGGGAAGGCTAGCTGGAATTTTAAGAAGGGTGTCATTGAGAAGATGATATTTGAGTTAAGACGGGAAGAAGGTGAGGGCATCAATCATGAGGTAGAAGGCTATCTAGGGAATCTTGCTCCAGGCAGAGGGGAGAGCTAGTGCAAAGGTCCTGAGGTGGGCAAGGCTAGGATGTATGGGGGAAAGCAGGGCAGGAAAAGTTGGTTGCTAGGAGAGTAGATCTACATTCTCATCATAAGATAAAAGGTTTGTAACTATCGGGACCATAGATGCCAACGAAACTTACTCAGGTAATTTTACAACATATACATGAATCAAATCATTATATTGTACATTTTAAACTAATATGGAGTTGTAAGTGAATTGTATTTCAGTAAAACTGGAAAAAATACTAGCTTTCAAGCCTCATTTTCTCTTCTCTACAAACTTTAATGAGCAGATCATCAACGTCTTTACTCAAGTCAGTAATACAACACTCAGCAAGACGGGGCAGGAAAGAATCCTGTCATGCTTCCTGAAAATTGTTTCTCTGGCTTGGTAACGGTGCTCTCATTTAGCAGATATTTATTAAGCACCTGCAGTGTGCCTGGCATTGTTCTAGGTTATCAGTTAACAAAACAAAGATCCCTGCCCCTAACAACTTGTAGTCAGGCACAGCCTTTCAGTTGGCTACGAATCTACCTACTTACGTGATGTTCAGAACCAGATTCTCCTCTTATCCACACACATTTCATGAGAGACCTTTGTCAAATGCCTTGTTAAAATCAGGGACACTGTGTCTAAATATTTCTTGACCTCTCAGTCCAGCAGCCTCTCAGAAGAGGAAATAGCATTTGTCTGGCGTGTGTAATTTCTAGTAAACCTGGGTGGCTTCTGTTGATCACTGCCTTCCCTTTCCAGCATTCACGACCTATCATTTTATCAATGCAGTTTAGACTCTCCTCTGTTCTATAAATTCTGGAATTATTTTCTTTTCCTTTTGGGGAAATAAAAAAAAAAATCATTGACTATGTTCAGTCTTCCGGGACTTCTCTTTTTCTCTGTGAATCTTCCACGCTCACCAGAAGCAAGTCCATCTCCTTTTTATCATTATCCTAGAATATCACTAGGTGGTTCTGAAATCTGAACTTACAATAACTGGGTCTTCTTGGATAATTTCTCCATCTACCCTGAACTCCCATTTCCTCTTATCAGTTATGAGTCCCACAGTTTGCAAATCTTTCTTCGTCTTTTTTGGGGAAAAATTACAAATTATTACATTAATGCAGCATATATTTACATAATAAAAGCATTTCTATGAGAATCTTGCCAAGTTCTTTAAAGTTAACATATATTCACAAGCCATAGGCAAAATGTACTGCAGATATCATACAAATACCTTAAGTCCAATTTAACTTGGTTGACATTAATTTTGATCCAATGGCTGAGCTAATTTAAAGTTAAAAACGACACAGATATTCGTAAATTGTCCATTTAGAAAATTTTTCTTCTTCTCCTTCTTCTTCCCCTTCTCCTTTTCCTCCTCCTCCTTCTCTTTCTTCTCCTTCCCCTTCTCCTTCTCCTCCTCCTCCTCCTTCTTCTCCTCCCCCTCTTTCTCCTTCTTCTTCTTTTAAGGATTTTATTTTTAAGTAATCTCTACACCGAATGTAGGGCTTGAACTCATGACCCCAAGATCAAGAGTCTCATGCTTTACCAACTAAGCCAGCCAGGCACCCCAAAATTCTTTCTTCTTTTTCTATTTTTGTTTTTTAAAGGATTTTATTTATTTATTTATTTATTTATTTGTTTATTTATTTGACAGAGAGAGAGAGAGCACAAGCAGCCAGAGTGGCAGGGAGAGGGAGAAGCTGGCTCCCCGCTGAGCAGGGAGCCTGATGTGGGGCTTGATCCCAAGACCTGAGATCATGACCTGAGCCGAACGCAGACGCTTAACTGACTGAGTCACCCAGGTGCCCCCAAAATCTTTCTTAATAGGCTTCTGCAGCCTCAACCTTCTCTTCACCCGTCTTCCCTTACGGGAAAGCCATCTTTCCCGGAGAATACAGCATCCTCTGGACACTTGCTGATAAAGGCCAACTTTGATGCTCTCCCCACACCACCAGCTCTATCTGCCAGGGGCCTTCCCTGCCCGTCCAGTGCTCATTCTCTCACCCAGCTTCCAACCATTGTCCACAGCAAGGCCAACAACCACGTGGTCTTGAAACTGATCTCTTGGGCCAGAAAACTTTTAGAAAACTCCACTAAACTTATCACTGCCCCCACCACACTTGAGGTTTCAATGATGCTGATGTTGAAGAAGAAGGGGTAGGGGGAGAAGACACTCTCAGTTGAGGGCTTTCCACTAAGGCTTATGCAGGGTCTCATGTCTGAGGAATACAAAAGCTAGGATAGGGTACCTGGGTGGCTCAGTGAGTTAAGCGTCTGACCCTTGGTCGGAGCTGAAAAGCTCAGGTCATGATCTCAGGGTCGTGAGCTCGAGCCCTGCGTCTGGCTCCATGCTCAGTGTGCTGTCTGCTTAAGACTCTCTCTCCCTCTGCCTCTCTCCCCAACCTTGCTCTCTCTCTTTCTAAAATAAATAAATAAATCTTAAAAAAAAAACAAACCCTAGGATACCCACATACATCTGGCTACTAGATTATATTTACATATACTTACAGGATATTAATAGGTATTTTATCATTACTTGGCCTCAGGTAGTGTATTCTCTCCCTCACTGCCTCTCAATTTCTCCCTCATTTCAGTGACTCAATGACTCTACCACTCAAAAATTCTTTCCAGTACATGTAAGGAGGGATAAAAAGGAAGGCAGAAGAAGAAAGGACCCGAAGGGGGACGGACAGAGTTGCAAAATACTTGCATAGTTTAAAAGATAACATTTTACTTTGTCTCTCACCTCCTCATGGCTAGACATTCAGAGAAGATACAGAAAGTTTGATGTAAAAATAAATTCTTCCTTAAATAAGAAGAGAATGTTCTGAACGGCTTCTTCCTGGGGCTTTGTATTTATTACTGTTTCACAGAAATTGCCAGTCTAGAACAATCAGTTCACAGGGCTGTTAGAAAAGAACATTTACAGGGAGCATATAAAGATCAGGATTGGTGCTGAGAGGGGGTGTGAGGGCTGTGGATGGGGCTGGTCTCCCACCCCTCGGCCCCCACCTCCCTTTTGTCTCTTTAGGGGAAAGATGAGACATTATTCCTGAACCCAAGTAGGGGTGCACATTCTCTCCGTCTCAGGCACTTGGAAGACTGCTCCCTTGTGCCTGGAGAGCCAGCTACTGTGGAGTGAAGGGGGAGGAGTGCAAGGTGCAAGAGAGTCAGAAACCATCGAGATCTCACATTTGCACTTTGTCGGTGGCTCTAGGAAAAGGTATCCGCATTGCAGACTGACTCTCTACCTTACTAAGAGTGGGGATGTCTCCCCCTAAATGGTCTACAGTGGTATAATTAAAAAAATTGTTTCCTTGAAACATGGCCGATTCAACCACATGTTATAAATCCCTGGAAGAATATATTAAAGACATTAAAATGGTTGAGCGCTGAGGATAGAGATGTGCGAGGGGCCCCTGGGTGTGCCTTCCTGCAGACCCGCAGGCTGGGGCTTCCTCTGTGGGCCTGCGGTTTATCAGCTCGGGAAGGCGCAGGGCTGCAGGTGCTCAGTAGCGGAGAGGGGAAGGGAAGGGCTATGGTCAAGGCAGACCAGAGATAGGCTGGACCCCAGTCCCTCCCCTAGGGATTCCCTCTAGCCTTCCCCCATCCCTGCCCAGTACCACCAAGGAAGTGAGAGCTGTATTCCAGGTAGGCTCTTATCGGCAAAAGTGTGGTGCTGGATGAAAACAGGGAATGAGGTGAAAATCTACATCCTGAACAGCGAACTGAGCACGAGCCACTGACCTCTATGATTTAGGCCTCCCAGGCAGGAGGGAAGAATGGCTACACATCCTTCAGCGGGAGGTGGACCCCCTATTGATCAGAGACACAAGACATTTGAGGAAAGCCTCCCGAAGTGAAAAGGTGAGGCCAAAATCATAAGGAAAGTGGAAGTCAAAGGAAACATGCAATTCAGGAAGAAAAGGAAACCTAGACAGAGAAAGAAAAAAAACCCAAACTCTGGAATTAATATCATCAGTGATACAAGACATCGCATGTCAGAAACAATGGTGCTCTGAAAAAGAATCAGAATAGAAAGTTCTCCTAGAAATTAAAAATATGTCAACTGAAATAAAAAAAATTCGATGGAAGATACTGGAGAATAAAGTCAAGGAAATAGCCCAGAAAGGAGAACAGACTCATAAAAGGATATGGGGTAAGGAGAAAAGGGCAAAGGACTTAGAGGCCAGTCTGGGCTGGCCAACATCTAACTAGCAGGGAGTTCCAGAAAGGAAGAACAGGGGAAACAAAGGAATCATTTGAAATATGAACATATTCCAGAATCAAAGAAAGGCATCTTCAGGTTGAAAATTCTCAAGGAATAACCAACTTAAGGAGTGGACCACAAAGAAAGGCAGGAATGGAGGGAGGGAAGGAGGGAAGGGGGAGAAACATAACCATCCAAGGCATGTTATTCTGAATAATAATGAGGGGATCTCATAAACTTCCAGAGAGAAAACAGATCACGTTAAAAACTCAGAATGGCATCAGACTTTTCCAGGAGCTGGAAGGTAGCAGAGCGTTACTTTAAATATTTGGAAGGGAGGGGCGCCTGGGTGGCACAGCGGTTGAGTGTCTGCCTTCGGCTCAGGGCGTGATCCCGGCGTTCTGGGATCGAGCCCCACATTAGGCTCTTCTGCTATGAGCCTGCTTCTTCCTTTCCCACTCCCCCTGCTTGTGTTCCCTCTCTTGCTGGCTGTCTCTATCTCTGTTGAATAAATAAATAAAATCTTTAAAAAAAATATTTGGAAGGGAAATTATTTTCAGCCCAAAATTCCATAACCAATTAGCCATCATTTAGGCCGAAGGAGGACACAGGCATTTTCAGACCTATGTGGCCTCTGAAACTTTGCTTCCCACGCACCTTTTCTCAGCTGCTAGAGGATGTGCTCCCCTCAAATGAAGGACTAAAGGGAAAAAGAGAAAGCCATGGGGTCCAAGAAAAACAAGGACCCACGATACAGAGGTGTAGTGAAGGGAAGTCCCCAGATGATGCCTGGACAGTGACGAGGGTAGGCTGGAGCAGAAGGATGAAGGATGCGGGACGTGGAGGGCAGGGCTGACGTGACAGATTATCGGAGGCTTGAGAGCATTTGGCAAATGGCACTGGTAGGCATTTGATAGGTCTACGGGGTATTTGGGGAAAACGTGCAACAGGTATGTAGTCAACTAAGCAAGCTTTTAGAGGTAACACTTCACTCTGAGAAAAACAAAAAGTTCTATGAGAAAGGATGCATAATTCCAATACAAGAGCTGGTTCTCCAGGAACAATATTGAAATCATCACTGCACTGGCAACACTGACCACAGATCA
Source organism: Ailuropoda melanoleuca (assembly GCF_002007445.2). Taxonomy (NCBI): domain Eukaryota; kingdom Metazoa; phylum Chordata; class Mammalia; order Carnivora; family Ursidae; genus Ailuropoda; species Ailuropoda melanoleuca. The sequence continues at coordinate 126,250,093 of NC_048218.1, read as the reverse complement.
TGTCCCACTTTATATGTAACTCTACTGGGAAGAAGGGGCGGGGGAGGGAGGGCGGGTGGTATAAGGGGGTCAAACTTCCATAACAGGAAGTCAGTAGGCAATGTTTAAAACCTGTCCATCAGGAAATGCAGGATAAGCATCTAATTTATGGAGATCAATACCAGAAGAAATAGCTAAAAGATTTTAAAGAGGTTGCTCTAGGGAATGAGGCTGGGGGGCTGGAGAGGGGCTGAGAAGGGTACTGCTGTTGGCTTTTACACTCCGTTTTTGCAATTTATCTTTGACAAAATAAAACTTAATTTAAGAAAATAATGCATTCCTTTGACATTTTTATAGAAAAACCTTTTAATAGGGAAAATGCAGTGACAAAGCAACTCAAAATGGGCGAGATTAAGGTGGAGGAGGACAAAGGGGAAATATGACAAAATTCTCAGCGTGAAATGGTTTGAATTCAGAAACCATAAATGTGATTTTCCTGCTGCCGGAAACTTCCAAGCACAGCACTCCTGTAATGCTGTGCTCCTTTCCTCCACACCTGAAGCACAGGGACATTCCATGGCCCTCAGGGAAGGGTTCGGCCACTGAGAAGTTTCCCCAAATCACTATCACTCCCACCACATCTGTTCTCAGCCCAAGGGGAGGCCTCCAACTAGGGAATATGTCTGCTGAGACTTGCCTCCAGCTCTGAGCTGGAATGTTCAGGAATGTTCTGGAATGTTTGCTTTTGAGGCAGGAGAAGCCAAGAAATCTAGGAAACCCGCAGGGTGTGGGGAGCAGGGTGAGATGCAGCTGATGACAGGTGTCACAAACAGTGACCTCAGAGTTTAGAAGACAATCAAGGGAGAGCAGGCATGGGTCACTTAGTAGTTTATCCAAGCTGGTGGATCTGATGATGAAAGTCAGTCAGTAAGGGGAAGCTGGGCATGGAGGGTGCAAGGGATGTTTGACTGAACTGAGAGCTCCCTCCTTAAGGGCTGGAGACCAAAAAAAGGCAACATGTTCCCACTGGACTAGGAAAGCGTTAAATTATACTGGTGTTTACTCTTTCACTTCGAAGGCCTGGGAGTGGGGTGGAGTATTTATTTTTACTCTCCCTCTGATGTATTTAGAGACCCTAATGAGGGCAGAGAGTAAACAAACATTTGATTGAAAACAGAAATGTCAATATGCACCCTCTACCTATTGTGGATACAGGAGAAGGCAATTTTAATAAGATTGAAACAATTAGACTTGAAGACTGCTGCATGCAAACCACATGAAAATGGACCCCTATTGCTCCTTGTGCAGAAGAAAATAAACCACGGCTGGTTGGTGGTTTCTTCTGATTGCATTAAATGCTCGGCTGTTCCACGCACTGAAGTTGAGGACTGTACTGAGGTTATGTAAGAGACACACATGCTCGAGTCATTGGTTAGGTGCCAGGAAGAATGTAACTTGCCCTCAAATGGATCAGAAAAATATGATGTGTGACTATTAAAAAGTACACATGGATATGTATCTATAGATCCCTATCCTCTATGTATGCATGGATTTATCTCTCCATCTAAAGAGATATTGATAAAGCAAATTGGGCCAAATGTTAACAAATTGGGTAAAACCTATAGGGGGCTACTATTTTTATTCTTGAAACATCTCTGTAAATTTGAAGTTCTTTCCAGATAACGAGTTTAAAATCATATAAGATAGGATGGATAGTATCCCAAGTGAAACCGTTAAGAAAATGACCGATGGCTTTGCAAATATGCCAAAAGCATCCTGGCTGAGTGCCAGATACCAGACGCTAACTCTAACAAGCTGCCTGTGCAAAAATCCTTGTCTTCTGGAATAGCTTTAGGATTCTCAGCAGCAAAAGCAGCAAAGCAGTCTTAGAATGTTTAAGGTGGAAGAAAACTAGTCTTTCGGGCTTTGCTGGACTCCATAATGGCCCAAATTCAAGGCTTGAAGGACAAGCTGAACAACACAGCTTCAGTTTAAAAAACAAAGGTACCATCCACTGTCTGCCCGATGTCAAGATAATTTCAGAAAGGGGGGGTTCTCCAAAAGTTTGGACACATTGGGTAAGTCCGCAGCAGGCATTGAGGCCAGCATGCATTAGGATAATTTATAACTGCACCCCGGTGGAAATGCTATACCAAAAACCCAGGTTACTGGAGCCAAGTAGGACCCCAAAACATTGCAGCTAGAAAAGACGATGCCTATATTTATCCCTTATTGCTGAACACATGGGTGGCTAATTTTCACATTGAATTTAACTTTGTTTTAAAAATTCAGGATGAGGGTGGCTGGGTGGCTCCATTGGTTAAGCATCTGCCTTTGACTCAGGTCATGGTCCCAGGGTCCTGGGATAGAGTCCCACTCCCTGTTCATTGGGCAGTCTACTTCTCCCTTTCCTCTGCCCCTCCCCACTGCCTGTGCTCTCTCTCTCTCACATAAATACAATCTTCAAAAAAAAATTCAGGATGGAGGTTGCTCTAGGGGTGGGAGGGGAATGATAAATGAAACGGGGTACACACATGTGTCTAAATGACTACAAAGGTCCTTTCTCAACATGGGTGGTGGTTACAACAGTGTCAGCCTCATACAAATTTGTGCATTTGTTTTATGAAGTTTTCTGCATTTGTATTGGATATTTAACAATAAAAAATGTTTAAAATTACAGAAAGGTAGAAAGTATTAACTTGTTTTGGGATTTTTTTAAAAAATAGTTATGTCCCATTCAAATGTCCTCTCTCCCATCTAATATTGATGTCAGTAGGTCACAGAAATAGAAGCAAAGCCTTGCAAACTGATATTCAAGAAAACAGTTAAAATGTCCATATTGCCAGGAAGTAGTGTATTGGCCTAAAATTCATCTTGGGGTATGGATGACTGATAGTTGAGTGTTTTTCCAGAGAGCAAGGCTTTTTGGGAAGAATGAAGAAAGGACGGGGGCGCCTGGGTGGCACAGCGGTTAAGCGTCTGCCTTCGGCTCAGGGCGTGATCCCGGCGTTCTGGGATCGAGCCCCACATCAGGCTCCTCCGCTATGAGCCTGCTTCTTCCTCTCCCACTCCCCCTGTTTGTGTTCCCTCTTTCGCTGTCTGTCTCTGTCAAATAAATAAGTAAAATCTTTAAAAAAAAAAAAAGAATGAAGAAAGGACGGGTATGAAGTGGGGGAAGGTGCTGGCGCTGGAGTGGGACTGGAGTGGGACTGCAAAGCTCACCTGGCCCCTCGGGGAAGCTGGAGCTCCTCTGCTTGAATGGACAGACAGCTGTGGTTCTCATCACTATAAAGGCTCAGACACGCAGCTGCCTTCTCCTGGGCCGCCAAGATGGAAGACTATCACTTTCGCACTTGCACTCCAGCTTTGGGTAAAAGGGGAGCAGAGTGTTTTCAATTGCAGACTTCCCTCCATGTCCTTGGAAGACTCGGCTGTAACAAGCCAAAAGATCACCTGCTGCTGCTTTAAGATCCCCACTTGGCCTCAGGGAAGTGGCTGGACTGGGAGATCTCCAGGCCTTTTCCAGGTTGGGGTCCTCTCATAACTCCATCAACGATCGGTTACACAGATATCCCAGTGAGGTGAGTTGTCATCAAAGGTGAAAACAGCTCATTTTATAGGCAGAAGGGAGACAGAGGGACCTGGGTTGGAATTTAGGGCTCCACCCTGACCAGGAGCAAGCCATTCCGCCTCTCTTACCTTCACTTCCCCGTCTGCAAAATGGAAATGAAAGTGATGAGGATTATACATCACGGACGTGAAGGTGGCGAGGACGAAGTCAGTGCTCAGTATGGTAGACTGGGACTGTTGCTATAGCTCTCACGGTACTTACATTAACTGGCTGGTACTTGGAGCATTTTATTTTCCCCGTGCATAATTAATCCTCTATTTTGCTCGATGCCGGAGATGCAGTTTTGCTACACTGTAGCATGGAAATGTGTCAGCCCCAGACATCTTCCGGGGACCAGCTGCAGCACGCAGAGACTTGCCATCAGGCAGCTCATTAATTGTCTTGCTGAGGCCACGGAGCCCTTCTCTGACAGTTCAGCTGGACACACTGAATTTCTCGTCTCACGGACACTGCTTCTCAACAACACATTTTCTTTTCAATATTTACAGTGTCTATCTGAGCAGAGCATAAGACACTTGGAGCCGCAGGGAGGAACAGGCTCCCCTGTGAATGGAGAGGACACTGTTGACTCATTAGCTGCAGGATTTGGCCTTGGTGTTGCTTTTGGTGTTTGTCTCTTTAAGTAAGGGTGGGGGCCCTCCAGGACTTTGCTTGCCCACTTCCACCCCATGACCTCTTAAGACCAGCAGGCCAGATTTCTGGATGGTGAAAAAGAACAGCTGGCCGGGGACATGAGGTGGCTGGCTGGTCACACGACTAGGTCTGTGTAATGAGTGCTCTACAGTCTAGAAAATACCTTCAGAAATGTCAGCCCCATCCCTTTCACAGCCACCCTATGAGGAAGGCAGGGAAACTGCAGTATTTCTATTATGACTTCACAGATGGGGAAACTGAGGCCCAGAATCCAGTGGCTTGCCTGATATCCGTCCCACACTAGGCTAGGTGCGATCTATGACCAAGTCCTCATTTCCCTTCTCCCAGCAATTCGTTCTAAGTGAGGGTCAGGTGGCCAACATAATCCGTTAGGGAGCCAAAACATATTAAAACTTCCAATCCTAGTTATTTCTTCTTCTTTGTTAATTAATACTTTATTTTTTAGTGCAGTTTTAGTTATTGCAGTTATTTTTAGTTCATCCTTTTAACATTTTAAATCTCGTATCTGTTTCATAATACTCCCAATATATTATGAATTATAATTGCAATCATAGAACAGTGTATTAAATACACATATGTTGGGGTACCAGCTCCAAATATTTTAATCAATACGGGTGCATGATGGAAACAGCTTGGAGATCTCTTCTCTAAGGAGAGGTCTTCCTACTACCGAAAATTAACAGATTGTCCTGCTCCTTTTTCTTCCTTATACCGTTATTAGTGACTTTGGATCAGGAAATGGTAATAATGTGTGGTTTTCAGGTTGCACCCCGGCCTGGTGAAGCCATAACCTTGGTTTTATAAAGACTCATAGAAGGTGTTTTCTTCTGTGGAGTCTAGGGCTGATATGAATCATCTTTCTCTGTAAAAGGATTCCAGCGACACGCAAACACGGTGGTCTCCAGCTCACACAGCAGAGGCACCCCAGTTTCAGCATCATTTGTGGCCACTTACAAGCAGCAAAGGTTCAAGGAAGTACAGGGGTGCCCAGGTGGTGGCACACCGGCTCTTGAACCATAATAAGTCCAAGCGTCTTCTTACAGTTGGTCAAACAATTACCATTTTGTGGCACTGAAAAGCATGGAGTGTCCAGTACACATGATTTTGGAAGTTTTAAGAAGGAAGGATTTGTTCACTGCTCTACCCCCAGCAGTGCCTAGAACCTAGTGAGAACACAATCTCAGGCTGCTGACCGACTGAATGAATGGTGGACAGACTACCCCTCACTCTCTTTTCCTATCTCAACAAAGATACCCCTAACGTGACAGTAAAGAAAACGAGGTGAAATGCAAAAAGAATGGAAGTGGGAGAGATCAACAAACAAATGATATTTGTGGAAGCCAGAAGAGGGATGATCACGGAATGGGCAGTTGGGAGGAAACAGTGACCGATATGTCTACAGAAAGGGATAGAGATGCAAGGAGAGCGTGTGTCTGGGATATAACTGGGCAGGCTTGGGAGCTGGAGAAATCCGATGGGGGGGGGTGGCTATTAGAAAGTCTGATGGCTTATTTTCTAGGGAAAGGAATTGGAAAAGTCCCCAGACTAGGGGACAGGAGACCCGGTGGAGGGACAGGGTGACAGGCATTGCTGCCGTGGGACAGAGTAAAGATGGCCACACTAGAAGCCGTGATGCTCTTGGTTCCCACCCTCCATCTGCAATTAGAGCACCCTCCTGGCAGGAAAGGGAGCATTAGTCTCCTAAACAAAACAAATCAAATCAAAACAAAACAAAACAGAATAGACAGCCTCAGGAAAAGGCATCCACATGCTGATAACTGAAAGTTCTCCAGAACCTCCAAGCCACTTGTGCTTTGTAAGAATTTTTTAATGAGCTTTTTTTTCTTTTCAATGTAATACATACACAGCTGAAGCCCCAAATAACAGCGCCTTGCCCTGTCTCGACCCACTCCCAGGCCTTGGCCCCCTGGAAGCAACCATTCCATTCTTTTAGTGGTTTCTTCTTGTCTTCCTCTGTATCTGTAGGACACGTGCTCAGGTGAGTATTTCTTCATTTATCGATTCCAGAGATTATCTGCATCTTCGATTCTAGGAAAGGAGGGCTTGACCCTCGTACCCCTCACCCCACTCTCCTTCCCCCAACCCTTCCCCAGGGCCGTGTCAGGGCTCTCAGGGAAGGGTCTGTGGTGACATGAAGCTGATGTCAGTGTCAAGAATCTAAATCTCTTGAGTTCCGGAGTCAGACCTCAAGTTCAGAAAGTGAGGGGCACCCCGTGATCCACATTAATGTGGTTTCTGGGTTCCGGATGTAAACAGAGGGAGTTCCAATAAGAGGAACGGATCTCCCAAAAGGTATCCGAATATCTTGCCTTCCAGTGGATGGAGAGTGAGGGTTTGGAGAGTGAGGACCACCTGTAATGTTTACAGCAGAGCCAAGGAATATTTACCTCCACTTTCTTCCAAAAATAATGTGTATTGATGACCTCGTCATTTATCAATTTTAGATACTGGCATTTACACTTCCTCTCATGTGTAAGTTTTTGCTTATCCTAAAATAAATGACTGCCTCGTGGTTTGTACTTGCTGCATCCTATAATCAAAAGCATTAATATTTCTGCAGTGAAACACAGAACTAATCATACTAATTTGAATAAATAAAGAGTATAATAAATAGCCACATGTCAGTGCTGGTCAGATTTTGATGCCATATGAGTGTACCTCAAACTCGGGGGGGGAAAACTTTCCCTTTTCAGAGTATTTGAGTTTCAGAGATGCAGACCCTTAATACTAAAGCGGTACTCCTATCCCTATTTGAAAGATGGGGAAACTGAGGCACAAAAATTATGGAACTTGTCCAAAGTCACACAGCTAGTCAGTGGTGAGGTCGGGAGGTGACCCCGGGCAGTCTGGCCTCAAACGTAGGCTCTTAACTCCACTGCCCCATTGCTTCCTTGTGCATGGCTTACAGTTTGGGACAGGGCTTGGGGGAGGCACAAATTACATTTTCACCATCCGAGTAGGCGAGGAACCTAGTATTCACACCGTAGCAGAACCCTGCTGACAGGTAAGACAGCCAGGTGACATCTACGCTTCTTGTCCCTGGACAGCAAGGGGGGACGGCTTGTTAGAAGCCCAAGTCTTGCAGTAACATACAGCTGACCATGAACCAGAAAGAAACCCGGGTGCACAGCACCTTGGAGAAGGCTGTGCCTACTCTGAATTCCATGGGAAGGTTGGGATGAGGGGGATACACAAAAGTCCCAGGGGTAGCCAGGTAAACCAGCCTCAGTCACAAGTGAGACCAATGACTATGAACGTGAGAAGCAAGAAGACAGTAAAGCGAAAGATCAACAAGGGCTGTTTACCAAGCACGTGCTGTACACCAAACACCGTGCTAGGCACTTTGTATGCCCTACTGCTGTTTATCCATTCAATAGCCCTCTGAGGGAGGGACCATTATTATTCCCGTTTCACAGAGGAGGACACTGAGGCCCAGCTCACACAGTTCACAGTTTATGAGAAGCAGAGCCCAAATGGAAGAAGGACTTGATAAGAGGGAAAACACAGGGGCACCTGGGTGGCTCAGTCGGGTCAGCATCCGGCTCTTGATTTCGGCTCAGGTCATGATCTCAGGGTCGTGAGATCGAGCCCTGCATCGGGCTCCCAGTTTAGCACAGACTCTCTCTCCCTCTCCTTCCCCCCACTCCCCAATAAATAAATCTTAAAAAAAAAAAAGGAGGGAAAACACTGGGTTTAGAAGCTGTAAGCCTCACGAGGAACACGAGAGGTTGTGAACAGCACTGATCTCTGGAGGAGAAACACATGAGCCCTGCTGGAGAAGATATTCACGGCTTATACAATGAGAGCTATTTTCTTTTCTTTTCTTTTTTTTTTTTAAAGATTTTATTTATTTTTTTGACAGAGATAGAGACAGCCAGTGAGAGAGGGAACACAAGCAGGGGGAGTGAGAGGAAGAAGCAGGCTCCCAGCAGAGGAGCCTGATGTGGGGCTCGATCCCACAACGCCGGGATCACGCCCTTCGCCGAAGGCAGACGCTTAACCGCTGTGCCACCCAGGCGCCCCAATGAGAGCTATTTTCTATGAAGATACTTTTCAAATTCTGTCTTCATGGGATAAGGCCTTTGACAGAGTAAATGAAAAGAGAATTTAAATACTAGATAAGCAGTCTTATTTGCTTTTTCACAAATGAAGACGAGCAAATACGTAGCTTCCGATCTCCAACTTGGAGAAGGCGATCAATGCCTTTGATAGGCTCCGCCCTCAAACGGCAGAGTGCAAATGCACCCATTGCCCACACAGACACAACGCTCCTGGAGGCCAGCGCGCAGGAGAGGGGAGACAGGATCATGCAATTTCATGATCATGTAGTTCGGTTAGTGAACAGCGACAAAGCCCCCACAAACACACATTCACTGAGAAGAGCCACACCACCGCCAGCTTCCCCATCTTCAGGGTTGACCAAAATTGCAGACTTCAGTGCAAATGATCTAAACGTACTTCCCAAAGTAAAGCTATTTCCGCTCGAGGGGAAAACATGAAAACTTCCTTTCAGAACGGGCCAAAGACAGAATGTTGTTTACATTCCAAGCAAAATCACAAGCACTTAACAACTGATGTTACAATGGCCTTACAAGGGCCTTCTCGGCAAAGAAGGGATTAAAAAGCAAACCGGGTTACACAAACTGCTGAGGTTGGGGTACAGTGAGGTTTTCGAAAACATTCCCACGTGAAGCTCCCCCAAAAGGAGCTTAGGGGTCTAAGGAGGAGGTCATGAGAAGGGTCTGTGTCGCCGAGGCCACTCCCAAGTGGCTCGCTCAAAGCTAGCAGCTGCAACCCCACCTTACAGATGGGGAAAAGGGAGGTTACGTCACTTGTTCCAGGTCATACCAAGTACAGGAAGTGGAACCAGAAATGACACCAGGTCTGTCTCCACAACCCAGACGCTCTGGCAGAGCTGGACAAGGGGCTGCTGGGATTGGTGGGGGTCTTCAGCCGGCCCCATCCCACCCCGCAACCTGAGCTGGGGTTCCATTTTATCTGTCTTGATCAGACTTCTGCTTAAGATTCTTTTGGGGAAAAGGGCCCTATTCTGCAAACATCATCACCAACAACAAAGACAATGACTTTGCAAACCACGGCCCCATGCCCACAGCATGCCTTGATTTGTAACTAGAAGAGTTTTTTTACCTTCTTTCCCTCTCCCTGGCGCGGGGGTGTGGGGTGCAGCCCGTGGTGACTGTGGAAGAGGATAAGATGTCGCTGTGTGGGAAATGTTATACATACCTAGCACGTGATTTGGCAGCGGAAGATAACATCTGAGTCATAAAGCAGCCCTACATCAAAACAGTAAATCAAAAGCAAACAATGTGGGAAAACAAATTCCTGTATTCTTACAGAGCCCGTGTTGGGAGGATTCCCATCCCAGGGCTCTTAACCCATAAATCAACAAATCCACCCCTTCTAGAAGAAGCAAGAACCAACATTCTCGCCTCCACATGGGGCAAGGGAGATTAGGACAGCACGCGCTATGCCCTGTAAGTCCAGGGGCCCTGGAGAAAGAGGGGGCTGTATGTCCTGGGACCCTGCTTCAAACAGCATTTTATCACAGAACTAACTGCAGGTCAGTGAACACTGTGAGGATTCACAGGGTTGTCCTACTGAGACTTCAGAGACAGCTTCAAGTCCAGTGCTTCTCAATCCAGGTTCCTAGGAGCCCTGGGGTGCCTCAGAAGTATCTCAAGGTTCCCCCCGGGCCATCTGTGGCTCCTCTTTCCACCAGAACGGTTGTTCTTTTGTGTTTTTACAGATGGCTCTGAGCAAGGTTTGGGTAAGAAATGAGGTGCTCTAGTCCAGCTTTGTCATGTCATAGACGAAGCAACTGAGGCCCAGAGAGGGAGAGTAAGTTGTGCACTGTCACACAGCTGGTTAGGGCCAAGCTCCAGCCTGCCTGCTCATCACTCTGCCCCTTGCACCACCCCGGTTGCAGGAAGGGGTCTGCTTCAGAATCGCCGAATAAACGGGGACGCCCTGTAGTCTCATCATTATAGTATGAAGGCACCTCAGGCCCACTCAGGGGGTCTCCCAGACTGCTCTGGGAAAATCAGGAGGGATTTAAAAATGCCTAGAGAGCAACTGGCTGTGGTAATGGGCACTTCCAAACTCCTGACTTCCAATCCTGTGGGCTGAGGTGGGCAACAGGTGGTGAAAATCATTAAGTACGGAACATCTGCCGACATCCATTATGAAAAGGTTGTGGGCTAGAAAGCATGAAAAAATGCTCTGGGAGACTTGTGGCTAAACGCGGCAGATGGATCACCACGTGTACCTCGACTGTCTCCTCGAGCCCCACTACAACGACAGCAAATCTGATTTTGAAAAGCATAAACTCTAAGAACAACATAAGAAAGGAGGTGAGAATAGATCCCAAATGTCAAGAGAATTTTGAATGCTCCTGGGGAGCAGTTGGACAAATAGTAAAGGACTGCATAAACCCCAGCCGGGGGGTGGGTGGGTGGGGGGCAGTCTCCGACTGATTTCAGCCCCAAGGACCCAGGGAGGCCGAGAATCGGAGGCCCAGGAGTTGAGGCGGGGGGGCAGCTAACCACAGGGACCTCAGCAGAAAGTTCCCATAACCTCATACCTTCACACCGTCCGCCTCACCAGGGCATAAGGTGGTGGAAATCAGAGCTGTGTAAGAAAGGACACGTAATCACAGTATACTAGGAGCCTTGGCTGTAGTACTTACTTGGCCGTAAGGATTACAAGCCCCCAGTAGCTATTTAGTGAAAAACTGCCATGCTATTATCTTGGAGGGATGGACAGAAGACAAGTGTTGTGTGTGGAGGAACTAATCAAAGAAATGAACCTTCATTTCTCATGGCAGGGCATTACTAATTTAAAACTACTAAAAAAAAGAGAAATGGCAGAAAAAGCTAGTTATTTTATTTATTTTTTAATTAGTTTCTTTAAAGATTTATTTATTTATTTATAAAGATTTTATTTATTTGTCAGAGAGAGAGACAGCATGAGCAGGGAAAGGGGCAGAGGGAGAAGCAGACTCCCCGCTGAGCAAGGGGCCGATGTGGGGCTCGATCCTAGAACCCTGGGATCATGACCTGAGCTGAAGGCAGTCGCTTAACCAACTGAGCCACCCAGGTGTCCCTAAAGATTTTATTTATTTGAGAGAGACAGAGTGCGGGCACGTACAAGAGCAGGGTTTGGGGGGGGGGATGAGGAGGGCAAAGNAATCTTAAGCAACTGAGCCACCCAGGCACCCCAAAGCCAGTTACTTTAAATTACAGAAAGTAAATATCAGAAAACAATAGTAAAATGTGTTTTGCAAGTATTTGCATCTGGGAGTAGAAACTGAGAAAAGGGAGGGGACTGATGATTTTTCTTACAAGATTTCCAGTATGGTTTGAGGTTTAAAAATTGTGTACATGTACGATTTTGATAAAAATAAAAATTTGTTATGCTGGGGCACAGACTTGTTAACCAAAGAAAGAATTTTTACTAACAACACAAATTGGGTATTACCACTCCCCACCCCCCCACACATAGCAATCATCTCTGAACCGGCTCCCCTGCCTCCAGGGCCAACTTCCTAGCATTTTTAGCACATGCTTTGCCAGAGTCATCTTCCAGCAGATCTCTGATCACACCGTCCTCTGCTCCAGGCCCATGTGTTAGAAGGTGAAACCCATGGCCTGGGCCTACCCGCCCAACCATCCCTCCCAGGTCGTTCTCTGCCCAGGCCCAGCCTGCTCTTGCCCTCTGCTCCTACAGAGGGAGGCCTACAGGTCCCCCCCCCTCCTCCAGGGCCACCCGAGCCCCTCTACCTGGCCCTGGGGGGCCCCCCACTCAGGTCCTGGACAAAGGCCATCTGAATGGGAGCACACTCCTCTCAGCATACCGCCTACTCTGCATTTCCCTTTCCTCTTCTCATCACTTGGTCTCAGCTCAGAGGTGAGCTCTTGTCCTCCCTAGCGGTCCCCCTAGAGTAGCTGTCTGTGCCAAACTGCCCTTTCTGGTTCTTTCAGAGTACAGCTGACTCTCAAGCAATGCAAGGGTTGGGGGGGCCCTGTGCAGTAGAAAACCCACATATAGCTTTTGCCTCCCTAAAACATAACTACGGATAGCCTACTGTTGACCAACCGGAAGCCTTACCCATAATGTAAACAGTTGATTGACACATATTTTGTATGTTGCATGGATTAGAGACTGCATTCTTACAATCATGTGAGTTAGAGAAAAGAAAATATTAAGAAAATCATAAGAGAAAATACATTTACAGGACTGTACTGTATTTACTGAAGAAAACACATCTGCGTAAGTGGACCCGTGTAGTTTAAACCTGTGTTATTCTATGTCTCACTACCTGGACTGTGTTATTTACTTACTTATTGTCTTCTCCCTTCTCCATGGGGCAAGGACCTGTCTTATTCACTGTATCTTAGAGCTGTGCCTGGGACCTAGTGGGTACTCCATAAATATCTGCTGATGAGTGAGTGAATGAATGAATGAGTGAATGAATGAAGGACTTCCAAAGATGCACCCTTTGGCCCCCCTCACACATCGCAGCAACCATGCTCTCTCAGCCCACTCCACAGAGAAATTCGCTCCTGCTGCTTTTCTCTCCTGTCAAATTTGCTCATGACCTTGGATGTGTCACATGCCCCCACTGCTGCGCACTCCCGCGCTCTGACTCTGCAGCAGGGTTTGACAGAGGCTGTTGCTTCTTCTGGAAACGCCATGAGGCCCCAACCTCTGGCTTCTTCTCTTTCCTCACTGCCCTGGCCTCCAACCGGACCTCTCTTTTCTCTATTCACCCCGCCCCTGGGTTGTCTTGTCCAAACTCACAACTTTGAATACTGGCTCGCTATACCTTTTCTGCAGTTCTGAAATCCAAAAGCTCTAAAATCAAGTTTTTACAGAATTTCGGTGCCAAAACTTACTTCATGACAACACCGGATCCTATGTGACGTGAGGCTATATCTAGTCTTCATTTATCTACTGAAGTGTGAAGTGTTACAATTTGCTGAAGAAACGCCTCTGTGCTTTATTACAGGGAGATGTCCAGACCTCACTGGGAATGTTAATTGACTGTCTTTCTAAAATCTGAATAATGCTGAATTCCGAACCCCATCTGCTCCCAAGGGCGTCACACACGGACCTGCACCATCTGCACACCGACGTCTCCCATTTAGGTAGCTCCAACCCCCCCTTGGATAAAAATACTGCTGGGGCACAGGCATGCTCACCCAGCCCTGCCCACGTGACTTCTCCGCTGAAGGGTCCGCAAGGCGAAGCTTGCCTTCTGTGCTCAGCATGCCCCCAGCAGAGCGCCCGACTTCCCTACAAGTTCGCCTGCCTCAGGTATACCGCCATCATTCACCCCAGTTGCTTGGACCTAGAAACTAAGAATCCTTCTTGACTCCTGCCTCCTTTCCCTGTCCCATCCCATCTTTAAGCCCTCATGAAGTGGGGTCAGCTCCATCTTCACAGGCTGTCCTGGATGTGCCCACTTCTAATCACACTCACTGCCGCCCCCACGGCAAGCCTTGCCTCCCGGCTTCCCACCTTCCAGCTTTACTGCACTAGAGCCGGCTCTCCACAGAACAGAGCTTTTAAAAACAAAAATCAAATCAAGTCACTACCCTGATTAAAACACTCTAATGGCTTCTCTCGACACTAGAATAAAATCCTTACTCTTTATGTAACCTATAAAGCCCCATGTGACTTGCTCCTGCCTCCCACTCTGACCTCACCTCCTATCATACTCCACCTTACTCAGTTTCCTCCAGCCATGGCAGCTGCTCTCCCTTCCTGCCGCAGGACCTTTGCACCTGCCGATCCCGTCCCCACCCTCCAGACTCTCTGACTCTCAGTTGGTTCTCTCCTCACATCATTCAGTTCTCTGATCAAGCACCATCTCCCTCGAGAGGCCTCCTGTGCCACTCACAGTCCATTGCTTACTCCCTATTTCCCTGCTGCATTATCATTGGTTTATGGCCTCTTTCACCTCGTAGACTGTAAGTTCCATAAAGATAGGTTGTTTTGTAGTTTTGTTAACCACGGAATCCTCCATGGGCACCTGGCTGGCTCAGTCAGTAGAGCATGTGACCCTTGATCTCGGGGTTCTGAGTCTGAGCCCCATGCTGGGTGCAGAGATTACTTAAAAATAAAATCTTAAAAAAAAACCAAACACAAAAAACCCAAACCCCTGAGTCCCTTGTATTTAGGGTACTACCTGACACATAGCACATGATCAATGAATCCTTGTTGAATAAAAGAATGAATAGATGCACCCATTGTATACCATTGGAAAATATAAGATAGTGAAGAAAATCATATATCTGTATAGATATATACCCTAGATATAAACATATATACAAAAAAGTATGTGTGCTTAATAAGAAAAATAATAAACATAATTTGTAATGATCTCTCTCCACCTATTTTTAATTTGAATATAGTTTACACACAATGACACATTAGTTGCAGGTGGCAAAGCACCACATCTTATAGGGATTTGAATTTTATAAGAGAATGCATTTGTTAAAACTCAGAGATTGTATAAGGTTTGTATATTTCACTGTGCATACATTTTTCCTCAAATAAAAAAAGTACTAACAAATATTCAATACTAGTTAATAATACACAGGCTGCAGTATTCATGGGATTGTAGTCAGTATTTACTGATGTCTGCAACTTGAAATGCAACAAACAAACCAAGATGGCTTATTGGAGGAATAGAAGGAACACAGATTCATGGATACATATCATATACATGATAAAGTAAATATAATAAAATGTTAATCGTAGAACTAGTGATAGTTCACTGCAAAATTCTTTCAATTATACTGTATGTTTGAAATTTTTTATAATAAAATGTTGGAAAAATAATTTGTGGACATACTGACTATAATTTTGTATCCCACATGGTTTGCTGAATACTTTATTGTATTTTTGCATGTCATTACTACGTTTGAAAACATGGTTTCAAATGGCGGCATACTATGCCACTGGATAGTACCATAGCTTATTCAACTCCTGTCTTTGGACACACAGGCTATCTTCAATTGTTCACTTTTATCAACAATAGAGTAATGAAAACACCATGTATAAATCTGTGTGCACAACTATGTTTATTTACTCAGTTCACATTCCTAGAAGTCCAATCACTGGGGTCAAATGTCATCACATTTGGGATCCAGATACATACATACTGCCAACTTCCTTCCTGAAAGGTGGCCACTGACTGGGAATATTCTCATTATCTGGTGAGTCTGCAGATTTTTTTTTTTTTTATTTGACAGAGACAGCCAGCCAGAGAGGGAACACAAGCAGGGGGAGTGGGAGAGGAAGAAGCAGGCTCCTAGCGGAGAAGCCTGATGTGGGGCTCGATCCCAGAACGCTGGGATCAATCCCTGAGCCGAAGGCAGACACTTAACGACTGCACCACCCAGGCGCCCCTGCAGATTTCTTAAATGAGAGCAACTGTTTCCCTCTGCCTCTGGCCATGCACGGTGCAGGGACTGAGAAAAGTATCTTGCATTACCTGCAAAGACCATATGACCAGAACCAATCCTGCCATATCTTGAAGGGAAAGAGGGAGAGGGGCACTCTTCTTTATGGGAAATTTGAGGCTGCCCCTTCATGACCTGTGGCAAGGAGAGGCCTGCAGATGGGAGGTGAGGGCCCAGGTCTCCCCGAGACCCATCGGGCCACTGAGAATCAGCTCTTACCGTGGTTAAAGGTGGTCTCTGGGACTCGCTAAAGAAATTATGGTTTGCCCAAACAATGGAATATTCTTGGGGCCTTTAAACAGAATGAGGTCAGGCCATGTGAATTCTGGTGGGAAGATGATTAGGAAGGATGCCAAGGGAAGCAGAAAGTGGGATGCAGAACAGAGGCAGGGGAGCATCCTCAGGACTGTGCAGGTGGGGGGGGGTTGCTTCTTCACTCTACGCTTCTCTGGACTGTGGGTGGTTGTGTTTAAAACAATTTTATAATTTAATTTTATAATTAAAAAAAAAAGTTAGCTCCCAGAGGAAGGGTGACAGGGTCGGTGGGGACGACTCTCTGAGATTGCTGTTTGGATTTGGCATCTCAGTATCTCAGTTTAGACTCTAGGATACTAGGATTTCAGCTTTAAAAGCCACTGGAGAAATAGTCTTCATCTTACAAACTGGTTTTGCTCCCAAAGCTCATTTGTAAGTTCGTGTTTGGGACCTGGAATATATTTCCCTATAAAAGGGAAGCAATTTCTCTTCTAGCTGGGAAGAGCTTTTCTGACCTTTCATGAAACCAAAATAGATCCGATTGTCATAGAGGATGGTAAAACCCAGACAATGGAGATCCTGAAGGGACGTCCACAGGACTGGTGATAGAGGCTGTCATTTTTCTTAAAAAAAAAACAAACAAAACAAAACAAACAAACAAAAAAAACCGGGCACCTGGGTAGCACAGTCATTAAGCGTCTGCCTTCCGCTCAGGGCGTGATCCCGGTGTTCCGGGATCGAGTCCCACATCGGGCTCCTCTGCTGGAAGCCTGCTTCTTCCTCTCCCACTCCCCCTGCTTGTGTTCCCTCTCTCACTGGCTGTCTCTCTGTCAAATAAATAAATAAAATCTTAAACAAAAAACAAAAAACAAAAAACCTTCCAGGGAAGTCTGGCTAGTGGCACCCTTATTTCTCATCTGTTTTTTTAAGAGGGAAGACTAGCAGAGAAAGAAACTGCCAGAACTTTGCTGAGGTAATGGGTGGAGGGATGAAAGTGAGGGGTCTTTGGTAAATGCGTGAGAACGGGCTCCTTCTGAGATGAAGTGATCTGACTCATCTCTGGCGAGAGGGGGCAAAGGAAGAAGGAGCAGGCACTCCTGCATCCCCAGAACAAATTCAAAGGAGGGCAGTGCCCCAGACCCTGGGGCTCGAGGAGGAGAAGGAGCGTGGGATGCAGGATCAGAAGTGAACTACTGCAAACCTGAACTCTCCTTCCACAACGAATGCCTCAGTTGCACAGACCTTGGAGGCAGCAGACAGATATTTATTCCTGAGCCTCAGAAACAGCCACAGAAATGAGAAGCTTCCAACGCTTCAGGATCTTAGTAGACCCCATCACCCCAGTGCAGCCCTCGGATCATTAGTTTGCAGACGACAGTGACAACCGGGCAAATGACTGCCAGTAAATAGTGTATGTTTCTGTCATGCGGAAGAGGGCGTATCTATTCAGCTGAACGTCTTATTGCAGCTTGAGAATGTAAGACCCCGAGTCACCCAAGAGCTGCAAGGTCATCCTAACAACCAAAGTGATCCAAGGACCACAAACAATCTAAGAAATGAGATGATCAAACTGTACCTCAAAGCTATAGTCATCAAAACAGTATGGTACTGGCATAAAAAGACACACACAGATCAAGGGAACAAAATAGCCCAGAAATAAACCCATGCATACATGGTCAATTAATGTATGGCAAAGGAGCCAAAACTATACAATGGCGAAAGGATAGTAATAGTGTTGGGAAAGGACAGCTACACGCAAAAGAATGAAACTGGATCACGATCTTACACCATACACAAAAATTAACTCAAAATAGATTAAAGGCTAAAGATAAAAAATTCTACAACTCAATAGCAAAACCCTCCAAATAATCCAATTAAAAAATGGACAGAGGATCTGAATTTCTGCAAAGAAGATATACTGATAGCCAACAGACTGATGAAAAGATGCCCAACATCACTCACCATCTGGGAAATGCAAATCAAAACACCATGAGATAGCACCTCACTCTCGTCAGTATGGCGAAAATCAAAAAGACAAGCAATAAGTGTTGGTGAGGATGTGGAGAAAAGAGACCCTTGTGCACCACTGGTGGGAATGCAACTGGTGCAGCTGCTGTGGAAAACAGTATGGAGGTTCCTCAAAAAACCCAAACCAGAATGACCATATGATTCAGTAATTCCACTTCTATGTATTATCTGAAGAAAACAAAAATACTAATTCAAAAAGATGTATGCTTCCCATGTTCACTACATCATTATTTACAATAGCCAAGATATAGAAATAAACTAAGTGCCCATCCACGGATGAATGGATGAAGAAAATGTGGTATACACACACACACACACACACACACACACACACACACAGAGGAATATTACTCAGCCATAAACAAGAATGAGATCTCGCCATTTGCAATAACATGGATGGATCCCGAGGGCACTATGCTAAGTGAGATAAGACAGACAATGAAAGACAAATACTGTGTAATCTGACTTACACATGGAATCTAAAAACAAAACAAGGAAATGAGCCAAAAACCGAAGCTCATAGATATAGAGAAAAAATTGGTGGCTGTCAGGGGTAGGGAGGGGAGGTGGGACAAAATGGGGGAAGGGAGTCAAAAGGTATATACTTCCAGTTATAAAATAAATAAATCATAGGAATACAACACACAGCATTGGTGACTAAAGTTAATAATACTATACTGCATATTTGAAAGTTGCTAAGAGAATACATTTTAAAAGTTCTCATCACAAGAAAGAAAATTCTGTTAAGTATGCGTGGTGATGGGTGATAACTAGACTTACTGTGGTGATCATTTCACAATATAGACAAATACTGAATAATTACATTGTACACCTGAAACTAATATAAAGTATATCAATGTACCTCAAAAATTAAAAAAAAAACCACACACCCCGAAAGAAATGAGACAAACATGCTAAAGACCTACGAGAGAGCAATGAGAGAGAAAACAGGATGCGAGCATTTAAAGGACAGGACAATGAGGTGTCCTGTACACAGGTGAGGCTTCCAGAGATGAGGTGAAGGAAAAGTGAATTACGAGGGACAGATGGCAAACATGATCAGGTGGCATGTGGGCCCCCAAAGTGCTGGGACTGGGAGACAGTAAAGGCAGGTGGTGCCCTCCACAGCACTTGGCTCTGAGCAGATACTCGAAGATTATCTCTGATTTGAGGTGCTCTTGAAGCAGTGGTCAAACCCCTGACTGGTCTTCTGATTCTCCCTGTTTCTTCGGATGTAAGAAGAATCTACCATTAATTTAGGTACTGCTAAGCAAGAAAAAAAACCAACAGACCAGTTAAACCATGAATGCAGCCATGATTTTAAAGATGCATTTCAACTCTGGAGAAGTCAACGCCTGGCATCTTAGACCCAATGAAATACAGTGGGTTCATCAGATGCTACCTGGCTATTTTGGGAGGGGTTCGTGGAACGACGATACTGCCTCACCCCTCCTCCCCAGCACCAGCCAAAGGGGGGGGCAGAATCTACACATGATAAGGGAAAAGCTGAACGTGGGTGAATGCCTGACAAAGGATCCACAGAAGCAAGCAGGCCCAGGGACTGCAGGACTCCCCGTGGATCTGCTTCACGGTCCCTGAGGAAGGTGGCTTCGCGGTGGGGCGCAGGTCTCTGGCCACCCTTCCCTGCTCACATGGCGAGGCCGATGCCAAGCTCACAGCCTCTGCAGGTGTGCTGGGCCTTTGGGGCTGTCTGCCAAGTGCTTGCCTCCCTCATGAATGAACACCGCACCCGTGCATTCTCTGTCTATGGCGCAGGTCCTAAAAGCAGGAGTCGGCTGCACAGGAAATGTTTTTGCAAAGAATGAACCAAGTCTTCTCTCTTGGAAAATAGCTTCCCTCCAACCTCCTTCATGGGAGTTGGAAAGGAATGCTGCCCATTTGCAAATCAATAACTTACATTGGCTGTGTAGACAATAACGCACGATATGTGATCCTAGAGACCCATAATGGCTCAGTGTTCTAACATAATCCTGCCCTCCAAGAAGCAGACAAGAAAACGACACAGGCCTCCTGGCTGTGTCTGCCCAGTGCCACACCGAGGGCTGGTGGTCTGTTGGTCTTTCTTTCTTTCTTCTCTTTTTTTTTTCTTTTTTTTTTTTCCTGGTGGAAAATCAGAAGGCTTTGGCTGAGAACACTGCCAGGAGCTGACACTCGACACTCGACATTTTACCACTTCCTACTTTTCACAGCTATTTGCATAAGGGTTGTTAGGAAAACACCTATAGCAGAAGGGAGCCGGCTTAATGGAAAAAGCATTTCAATCATTCACTTTCAGCCAGAATTTCACACTTGACATTATCCTTGGAAATCAGGAGAGAAACAGCTGCCGAACAGGCCACACCCCCAGGGAGTTCAGCCTTTTGATACAAGGGGCGTCTCACCCTGTGTGGAGGTTTGTTGGATTCTGTGAAATCCCCACCAGGAGCAAGAGCTGGGAGGCCAGGTAATAAAAGTGATCTCTGTCCCACCTGAGTTAGCCCCCTGTGCAACCTGCAGAGACAATGGAAAGGGGCTCTGACGGAAAACCTTCATTTTCCCCTGAATGGCTCACTCCCTTCTCCTGACTGTCCAACTCTGGCACCAGGGCAAGATCCCCAGGCAGTCTTGGATCCCTGGGAACCAAGCCAGCCCAGTCCCTGGGAATCTAGGCGTGAGACCTTATCCACCCACCTGCCCCATCTGAAGGGTTGGCTGCAGCGCACCTCTGCTTCCTGTCCACTCGGGAGTCTCTTAGCAACTTCACTGGCTCCAGCAGAAAAGCAACGGAATCCATTCCCCTGTGAAGGGTGATTCCTGCTCAGACACGCATTCACACCGCTGAAGAACTCTTCGAACTGCCCACTCAACGTTAGGGAAGCCAGCCCTAGTGGGAGGCACCCAGGCCCAGCCACCAACCAAACGAGCCAACAGCATCTGACACACTTGGCTGTGGGTGTCCTAGCTACAAGTGCAGAGGTGTTGCCTTTTATAAAGGCCAAATGGCACGCGGTTATGGGCAGTGGCGCAGCCGAGAGATGTTTTAGGAAGCTGCTGCTGCTGCATGCAGGGGGAAGAAAAAGCTTGTGGATTTTGTGCACTTACAACGAACATCAAAACTTGAACCTGGAAGATGGTTGCCTGGGGGTTTGGCATCTCTTCCTGGCCTAAGCGCTCCAAACCCCACACGGGGATTTCCACGCCTCAGCCCAGCACTGCTTTACTGGCCCTCACTCTCAATTTGTCGGGCACATGGGTGTAACTCCTGGCAGCTTCCCCCTTTGGACTGGGTTCCAGATGGTACCTGATTAGCACGTTTGAGTCTGTTTTGGCCACTTGGCCTACATTGGACAGTCCATCTGGGCCGTCTGAACAGCAGCTGTTTGTCAGTTTGTGCACAGGGCAGAGTGAGAGAAGTCTTCTTTCCCTTCTCCTGCATCTCAGTGTACCCAGAAGACAGGGAAGAGCTTCGGTAGCCCATGAGGACCGGTAGCCTTAGGTCCGGCCCTGCATGCAGGACAGAGAACGCTGGTGAGTCTGCGTGTCCTCCTGAAACTCAGATAGGCCACAAACAATGATAGGAAAATACACCTATAAAGCACCTACTATGTGCCAGGCATGGGAAAAAGGGATATGTATGAGACATGAGTCCTGTCTTGAAGGAACCCAGAGCCCACCAGGAAAAAAGAGGTGACGTAACAAACAATAATAAGATATGATAGATGCCATCACAGAGCCACCTGAGATATGCCAGGAAACAGGTGTGGACTCGGTTAACTGTGCATGAGGCCGAGGGTGGGATGGGGTCAACGAAACTTCATTTGGACTGGGTCTTCATGGATGTGTAGGAAGCCATCAGGTAGACTGAGTCAGAAAGTGAGAAACAGAGGAATAAGAGCAGAAGGTGAGTGGGAGCTGGGGCTAGGGACGTGTGACGGGCCATATGTCCAATGTCACTCATTAGACCGCAAGGGACCACCAACGTGATTTAAGAAACAGCATAACAATCAGATGTGAGTTCTGGAAAAACCCCTCTGGAGATGGTAAGACCAGATTAGAGAGGCAGTAACTAGGAGAGAGGGCAGTTAGGAGGCTGCTGTGAAGGTTCTGCAGAATGAGGCCATGTACAAAGTCCGCCTCTGTCGGGGAGAAGAGGAGGAGCCCGAGCAGAAATGCACCGGGGCTGCAGGCAGAGGGGAGAGAGGCCTGCCTGGGGCCAGCCTGTGCACTGCTAGGTTAAAAAGTGTGGTGTATTTCACGTCTCGATCTAGCCTGCCAACACACCAGCTCTCTGGGCCACGTTTTCTGAAATTTCCTGCTCCCTGGATTCACCCCTGCCAGAAGCTGAGCAACATTCTGGCTTCTACTGCTACCTTTTGTATCTTCTCTGATCATGCATCGCGCCCCCCTCCCAAAGCTTCCAAAACTCTCGCCCACCTAACTGTCAAATGCTGGGCCATAGAGCCTACACATCCTCCCTGCATCTCCATGGGCTCCCAGACCAGAGGCCTCAAGAAGAAATGGGGGTATTCACCCTGCTTGATCCTATGCACAGGCCTCTTTCCAAATACAAACCACAAAGAACTTATTGGAGGTGAGGTCACCCTTCTAGGTTTACTTGCCCCAGCTGGTATGAGGAATTCCAGGATCTATCTGGTCTGCCTGTACTCCCAAACCCTAGCCCCATAAAGTAAGGCAATCTTGGAGTCTTCCCAGAGACCTTTCTGGGACATTTTTCTGTGACCAAAAGAAATAAGGACTTAAGACGACAATCCTAATTTCTTTGGTGAAGTCCACAGGAATGCATTCAGGGTGGGATCAGGACAGATCCCCGGGGCACATGAGCCCCAGGTGTTTCTCCTGTAAATCTAACTGCTAATATGGACGGCAGGAGTAACACCGGACCTCGTGTGCACGGCATGGTGTTTATGTTTATAAGAGGGGTTTGTGCTGTATAATTGCATCGGATCTCTACAATGACATGGGAGGAAGGGGAGTTACAAACTCCTATTAGGACAACTTGAGAGCCTACATTCTGCACCCAAAGGGCTTGGGTTAGAACCCTGTTCTGCCATTCACTGCCTGGTTGACCTTGGACAAGTGCTTTACTTCTCTACGCCTCCGTCTCTTCAGCTGGAACATGGGACTAATCCTAATGCCTAGCACATAATTAGCACTTTATAAGTGTTTATGAGAGGAAGATCTCCAATTCGGAGATGACTTAAATGCCGCACTGATGGGCTGAGGAACTTGCCTGAGGCTGTCTGGCTGGCATGTGGGACAAAGAACTAGAATTCCTTGCTCCTAGGCCCTGGCTCTTCATGCCGTGTTAAGCTCCTCTGGGAAGCACCTATTCTCTGGCAAGTTCCTCACCCTCCCGGGGAAAGGGCCTTTGCGGGGAAAACAGTATATATCATCATCCCACAGCAATAACCATTAAAAGTAGAACACATCTTTTTCTGAAAATTTTTAAGATGAAATTTACATAACATCAAATTTATATTTAGCCACTTTGAAGTGTACAGTTTAGTGGTTTTTAGTATATTCACAATATTATGCAATCATTACCGTTATCTAATTCCAGAATATTCACCACCCCCCAAAGGAAAACCCTGTACTTCCCAATTCCCCTCCTTCCTTAGCCCGGGGCAACTGCCCTCTACTTTCTTTGTGGCTATTCTGGACATTCCATATAAATGGAGCCATACAATGGAGGGTCATTTGTGTCTGGCTTCTTTCACCGCAAGGCTCATCTGTGTTACGGCAGGTATCGATACTTCATTCCTTTTTCTGGTTGCATAGTTTTCCATTGTATGGATATACCACATTCTGTTTCTCCATTCTTCAGTTGATGGACATTTGTGTTGTTTCCATCTTTTGGCTGTTGTGAGCAGGTCTTCTATGAATACTGGTGTACAGGTTTTTGTGAGAACTTGGGTATATACCTAGGAATGGAATAGCTAGATCTGACAGTAACTTTATGTCTAACCGTTGAGGAACTGTCAAAATGCTTTCCACAGTGGCTATGCCATTGTGCATTCCTACCAACAATGTGTAAGTGTTTCAGTTTCTCCACATCCTCACCAACACTTGTGATTTCTTCCTTTCCCCCTAAATATCTATCTATCTATCTATCTATCTGCCATTTTAGTAGATGTGAAGCAATCTCCCATTGCAGTTTTGATTTGCATTTCCTTAGTGATTAATGATGTTGAACATTTTTTCACGTGTAGTACATCCTTATGTTCTTGATATTATGGAAGTTGAGATAAAAGAGGTCTCAGGCCCCTCTTCTGAGATGAGGAAGTGTTGCTTGGTACACATGCACAAAACTGACCCACTTACAGATGGCCGCGGCAAACATAACACCCAACGGACAGGCGAGTTGGTCAGTTCCTATGTGTAGCAAGCAAATGGTGGCCTTTGGCAGTAGGCTGGGATTTGGGAAGGCTGCACAGGCCCACAGAAGCTTTCATATCCACCTGGGGCCCATCCTGCCCCATTTCTCTTGCTGGTTATTAGGGCACATCTGTTTCTGTGGGCTTTCTTGGCTCCCTCAGCCTTTAGGATGGCAGCCCCACTTTGTTCAATGGCTTGAAGGTGGGATTAGCAAGAGGCTCTGAGATGCTCAGCTGGTAAACCAATTGTAGACCTGAGAAAAGGTGGGGAGCTAAGGATAAGTGCCACATGACTGATCCATCTCATAAGCAAGGGAGCAGATGGCCTGGAACACCAGCCAATGCCAGAGCTGGGCACTCACTGAAGCAAAACCCTCCTGTAGCAGAGGGGCAGCAAAATGGTCCCGGGTTGACTGGTGCATGAGCACTGTGAATTTTGAGCTGCTCTGCCAAAAGTGAAGGCCGAGTACAACTGGGCAAGTGCCTTTTTCAAAACAGGCCACTGGCTACCATGGTGAAGAATGATTACCCCAAGTATGGGTGTCCCAGGCCCCATGCTGCCTCTCCTTTTCATTGCTGTCTTTGGCTATTTTATCACTTTTTGGAGCCTTCTCAGAAACAGGGGAGAGGAAAAACACCACTGTGTGCCCCCATAATTCTTATAGAAAGGTACTGCTGAGAGAGGCAGGCTGAGGCAATGGATTCCATCTTTTATTGTGCCATAAACTACCCGCAAAATCTCTGGCTTAAAAACCACAATTTGTTATTATCTCTCACGGTTCTGTGGATTGACTAGACTCTGGGCAGTTTTCTCTTCGGATTAGATGTCAACTGAAGCTATAGTCACATGAAGATCTACTGGGCTGTGTGTCCAAGATGGCTCTCTCCCATGGTTGGTGTTTGATGCTGCTGGAGCTGGAAGTTCAGCTACGGATGTCCACTGGGGTACCCACACCCCCTGGGGCTTGGGCTTCTTACAGCATGGCAGCTGGGTTCCAAAAGGGAGTATTCCAACAGCGAATGTTCCCAAAATGCAAGCAGAAGTTGCAAGGCTCCTATGACCTAGACTCAGATGTCACATAGTGACATCTGTCATATCCCATTGGTTAAAAGTGAGTCAAAGGGAACCCTTCCCGACTCTACAAGGCCATTATTACCCTATCAGACAAAGATATCATAAGAAAAGAAAATTACTGATCAAATTGCGAATGAATGACATGTAAAAATCCTGCATGAAATACCTGCAAGCTAAATTCAGCAACATATAAAAAGGATTATGTATCTTAAATAAGTGGAATTTATCCCAGGAACACAAGGGTGGTTCAACATATGAAAATTAATCCATGTAATACACCATATTAATAGAATAAAGGATAAAACCACATGATCACCTCAATGCATGCAGAAAAAGCACTTGGCAAAATCCAATACCCTTTCATGACAAAAACTCTCAACAAACTAGGAATAAAAGGGAACTTCCTCAACTTGTTAAGGGGTATTTATGAAAAGCCCACAA
The DNA here is from genome assembly GCF_002007445.2 of Ailuropoda melanoleuca. Lineage (NCBI taxonomy): Eukaryota > Metazoa > Chordata > Mammalia > Carnivora > Ursidae > Ailuropoda > Ailuropoda melanoleuca. The sequence continues at coordinate 126,224,125 of NC_048218.1, read as the reverse complement.
CCTAATATCATACTTAATGATGAAAGACTGAAAGCCTTCTTCTGAAGATGAGGAACAAGACATGACGTCTTGCCATTGCCCCTTCTAGCCAGCACTATACTAGATGTTCTGGCCAGGGCAATTAGGAGAAAAAAAGAAAGAAAAGAAAAAAGAAAAGAAAAGAAGTAAAAGGCATTCAGATTGGAAAGGAGAAAGTAAAACTATCTCCATTTGCAGATGACATGGCCTTACGTATGGAAAACCCTAAAGAATACACACACACACACACACACACACACACAATTAGTTGTAACAAACAAGTTTAGCAAGTTGCAGGATAATAGCCCTGTATACAAGAACTGAAATCTGAACAATCTGAAAATGAAATTAAGAAAACAATTCCATTTGTAATAGCAGTGAAAAAATAAAATATGAATAAATTTAGCCAAAGAGGTACAAAACTTGGGCACTGAAACCTACAAACAACACAGTTAACAGAAATTAAGAAATTATTTAGATAAATGGAAAGACATCTCATGTTCATGTACTGGACTACTTAACATTGTAAAGATTGTCCCTAAAACTGACCTACAGATTCAACACAATCTCTATAATAATTCTAGTTTTGTTTGTTTTTTTTTTGTAGAAATTGACAAGCTGATCCTAAAGTTCATATGGAAATTCAAGGGGCCCATATTGTGTCAAGTAGAAACAATCTTAAAAAAGAGAATAGCTGGAGGATTCCTATTTCCTGGTTTCAAAACACTATGAAGCCACAGGGGCGCTTGGGTGGCTCAGTCTTACAGCTAAGCACCTGCCTTCAGCAGGGAGCCTGCTCCTCCCTCTCTCCCCTGCTCATGCTCTCTCTCGCGCTCTCTCTCTCAAATTAACAAATAAAATCTTTAAAAAAATACTATGGAAGCTGCAGTAATCAAGACAGTGTGGTAGCAGCATAAGGACAGACACATGTATCAATGCGACAGAACTGGCAGCCCAGAAGTAAGCCCTTAGATTTATGGTCCATTGATTTTTTTTTTTTTAAGGATTTTATTTATTTGAGAGAGAGTGAGAGAGAGCATAAGCAGGGGGAGGGGCAGACGGAGAGGGAGAAGCAGACTCCCAGCAGAGCAGGGAGCCCGATGCGGGGCTCGATCCCAGGACCCTGGGATCATGACCTGAGCCGAAGGCAGCCGTTTAACGACTGAGCCACCCGGGCGCCCCCTAGTCCATTGATTTTCAACAGAAGTTCCAAGACAATTCGAAGGCACAAAGAACAGTCTTTTCAACAAACTGTGCTTAGACAACTGGATAACTACATAATAAAAGAATGAATTTGGGCCCCTACTTCACACCATATACAAAAAATACCTCAGAACAGATCAGAGATAACAATGTAGGAGCTAAAGCTATAAAACTGTTAGAAGAAAACACAGAAGTAAGCCTTTGTGACCTGACATTAGACAATGGTTTCTTAGATGTAACACCAAAAGCACAAGCAACAAAAGAAATAATTGATAAACAGGACATGATAAAAATTAAAAGCTATTGTGCTTCAAAGGACACCATTAAGAAAGCAAAAAGAGAACTCACAGAATGAGAGAAAATATTTGCAAATCATATATCTGTTTTTTTGCAGGAGTTCATGCTCTTTAATTATTATTATTATTATTATTTTTGCAAATCATATATCTGATAAAGGGCTTATATCCAGAATACATAAAGAACTCTCACAACATAATGAAAAAAAAACCTCTCACAACATAATGAAAAAAAAATCCAAAATTTTCAAAACTTTTCTCCAAATAAAGATTGTCATATGTGCCATGTTAAAAGCAATGTGCCACGTGAAAAGATGCTCAAAATTATTAGTCATCACGGAAATGCAAATCTAAACCACAACGCGATATCACTTCACACCCACTAGCATGGCTATAATCAAAAAGATGGACAATAACAAGTGTTGGCAACGAAGTGGAGCAATTGAAAGCCTCATACGCTGCTGGTAAGAAGACACAATGATGCAGCTGCTTTGGAAAATAGGTTGGCAGTTCCTCAAAAAGTGAAGGATAGAGATATCACATAATCCAGCAATTCCACTCCTAGAGATATACTCAAGAGAGCTGAAAAAAATCCATCCACACAAAAACTTGTACACAAATATTCTTAACAATGCAAATCACAACAGCCAAAAGGTGGAAACAACCCAAATGTTAACTGATGAATGGATAAACAGAATGTGGTATATTCATACAATGGAATACTACTCAGCCATAAAAGGAATGAAGTGCTGATTCATGCTACATGAATGAACCTTGAAAACATTATACTAAGTGAAGAAAGCCAGACACAAACGGCCACATATTGTATGATTTCATTTATACGTAAAGTCTAGAATTGGCAAATCCATAGAGACAGAAAGCAGATCAGTGGTTGCCAAGGACTGGGGGAGGAGGGAATGGTGAGTGACTGCTAATGGATATGAAGTTTTTTCTGGGGGTTATTAAAACATTCTGGAATTAGTTGTGTTGTTTGCACAATTTAGTGAATATGCCAAAAATGCAGAATGATATACTTTAAAGGAGTGAATTTTATGGCATATGAATTAAACTTCAATAAAGCTATTATAAAACATGCACATACACACACATGAACCATGGGGTCAGCCAAGGGTCACACAGAGGGGACTATATTGGGAGGCGTGTTCACGGCAAGGGCATCTTTGGAGTTCAGATATCATGTGCTCTCCAACTTGCTACTCTCTCTGTGGAAGTCGCTGAGGAAAACTTGACTTGTAAGACTATGATTTACCCTGAGAGTGACAGTCAGCTTGGTAGAGTAGAAAGCATGTGGCTGGTAGAGATGGGCAGATCCAAGTTCAAATCTTGACTCTGCCACTTACTAGCTGTGTGAGCTCAGGTGAGATGCTTAATCTTTCTCTGCACCAGTTTGCTCAGCTCTTTATAGGGCCATAGGATTATAAGGCTAATATTTGTAAAGTGCCTGGTAAATAACAATTGTTCAGTAAATGGTAGCTCTTACTCTTAGTTCTGTCTTGTCAGCATAATTAAGATTATGTGGCCCCTGCCAGTATTCAGTAACACCTACCACATGGCTTGGAATTATCTGGGAATTTCTTTTTTCCTAGCTTCTTTCGTCCTGCAGGCTAGATCAAAGAGTCAGAGTTTTTGAACTACAAGATTTCCTAAAAATCATGTGATCTGCATATAAATACAGATATGATAAATAAGCTTTAATATAGAGAGAGCTTTTGCAAATCAGTGAGAAAAATATTAAGAGACCAATAGAAAACTAAGCAAAAACCATGAAAAAAGCAACTCACACAAAACATACACAAGTGGGTAATAAATACATACAAAATGGTCACCCTCATTAGTAATCGGAAGAGTGCTAATTAAAGGAAGGAAACATTTAAACTTACTAAATCATCAAATATTTGAAAATCTTTAGTGAGGTACTAGCCAAAGTTCAGGAAACAGTCATTCTCATATGCTCCTAATAGGAGTATTAATTAGTATGATATTTCTAGAGGACGATTTAGCAATGATATCAAAAGCCTCAAAAATATCATACTCCTGGACTCAGCATTCCTCTTCAAAAAATATACCTATGGAAAGAATCATGAACACACACAAAAATTTAGCTACAAGGATATTCATTCATTCATTTACTTATTTATCTTGAAAGAGAGCGAGAGAGATCAAGTGTACAGGGGTGGAGTGGGATGGGGGGGTGGAAGGGCAAGGGAGAGGGAGAGAATTTCAAGCAGACCCCCTGCTGAGCATGGAGCCCAGTGTGAAGCCCAATCCTCACCACCCTGAGATCATGACCTGAGCCAAAATCAAGAGTGGGACGCTTAACCGACTGAGCCATCCAGGTGCCTCCAGGATATTCATTTATTAATTGCAATATTTTTAGTAATAAAAAACTGAAAACAAAACAAAAAAAAACCCTGAAAGCCACCAATATATCCAGTGACAGGGAACTGGTTAAATAAATTACGGAACACATATGCAATGGACTATCTAATAACTTGAAAAACCATTCACCATAATCCAAACAATACAAGATTATCTCATTTTGGTAAATTATGACCTAGAATTAACCAAAACCACCATTGGTTAATTCTAGGTGACAGGGTGAGGCTACATTTTCTTTTCTTCTTTTATTGATGTGTATTTTCCACAGTGATCATATATTACTTTTGTATTAAGGGAAAAAAAATCTTTTTTAAATAAATATACTCATGGAGGCCCAAAGCCTCCAGAAAGGCCCACTCGGCGTGCTCTGTCAGCTTACTGAATACCCACTCTCCCATCTGCAAGTCCCTTCTTCTCCAGCTGAGTGCCATCTCTCAGGGCCAGGGCACTGCTCTCTGCTCCTCTCTGGATCCTCCCCTCGCACTATCACCCCAGGGGATCACAAGGTCTCTCAGCACCTCCATTCTGCCATCTGCACGCCCTTCCAGGTAACGCCTGCCTCCCCTACCGCTCCCAGAGCCCAGAACTCCAACAAATAGGAACACGCTCCACAGAAGTTGGCTGACACCATCATTATGAGTCAATTGTTAGTCTCAACAGGGCCGGGAGGAGGCATTCTACTTCCCTGACGAAAAGGTGGCAGAAGCTCCCTGGCCACACCGTGACTCTCCAGACGCCTGTCCCTACGTGGCCATAAGCAGGTGGGAGCAGAAGGGCCCTGGCAGTGAGAAGGAAGCTTAATCAGACCCCTTCTGACCTGCCTGCAACATGCAACAAGCTTTTTAAGAGCAGAGGGCAAGGCTGGTCGTCCCCCCAAATCTCCACCGAGATATCAACACACCAGCGCTAGGAGTCCACTGGGAGATGTGCTGGTCTGTGGGTCCCAGCAAGCAGCTTCTCTCACTGCGGGGTAGCCATCTGTGGTGTCCAGCCCTTTCCCAGGTGTCGAGTTGTTCGCTTGGTTTTGTGACACCTCCCTCCTCCTCCAAATTTCCTGTGTAGATTTTCCTCCCAAGCAAAGTTAACGCAAGTGATGGCTGTCTGAGGATGTTCAGGCCCCGAGATGGCTTTGAGCGTTCTAGAGTCTGGGGTCACTTCCTTGACCCCTGCCCCCCCACGTCCCACCTAAACTTACAGGGAGATCAGACCTAGGTGCTCCTCCTACCCACTCAACCCTTAGAACGGAGTCATCCTGAGGGTCGCGGCAAATCCACACACACTTTCGCAGTCTGGGGCTCTATCCAGAGCTTTCAGTGTTTCTTAAACTTTCATGCTTTATCTTAGAAATTAATGTAAATTTTGCTTTATACTCTATTTTTGCCCTACTGTATTTCATTAATTCTAAGCTGTATTTACCCCCACACACACTGTGACATCTTTAAAATCCAAATGGATTCTTAGAATCGATAGTGGCTGTAGCTTAATTGGCAGTGTTTTGTTTTTTTTCCCTATGAAATACAATGATAAAAAAATAATCCTTTCCCCTAGAAATGTTGGCATAGAACTAAAGGATGCACTGGGTTTGCATGCTGCCGGCTCCCTGCTTAGGATCCCAGTTTATGGGCCTTTTCTAGATGATGTTTCCTTATGAGCTGTTAAGTCCAGCAGCACCCAGAACACAGCCCTTGCCAAGGCACGGTGTCTCGTTGTGAACAACGCTCCCCGGGCTCCCCTTCCGGGGATACTCGGCGGCATTGAAAGGAAAGAACTAGTGAGCATTTAGGGTGGGCTGGGCCTTGTGCTAAGTGCTGTATGTCCCCTTCACTTCATCTTCCCAACGACCCGATGAGGTACCTGTGATCATCCCATTTTACAGATGGGAAAAATGACCGCCCTTTGCTCTCAAATTCTGGCCCATTTTTTGCTCCTCCTATAATTTACACACACACGTTGCAGTTAACCTGCGGGAGCCCCCCTGGACTTCTCAGACCCGTCCCCTGTGCCAGGCAGTAACAGCTGCCATCTCCTCACTGTCAACAGTGCACCAGCTTGTGAGTTAGCCCTCCTTGGGACTGGCACTGTTGTCAGAATGAGCAAGCGGAGGCCCAGAGACATGAGGTCGCTTGCCCAGAGTCACACAGCCTTCAGGCAGCACAGCCAAGACATCCATCAAGATCTGACTGCAAAGACCACATTCTTCCTTCTCTACCAACAAGCTCCTCTGCCAGCAACTAGACACAGACGAGATTTGAAGGTGGCTTCTTCAACCGGCATACCCCGTCACCTGTCTCTGTAGCTCTCTGTGTCTTCTAAAAAGCTTGAACACAATCATGACAGCAGAGCTAGATTTTATTTACTTTTTATTTTTAAAAAATTTTTTAAAAATATTTTATTTATTTGTCAGAGAGAGAGAGACAGTGGTAGGCAGAGGGAGAAGCAGGCTCCCTGCTGCAGGACTTGATTCCAGGATCCTGGGATCCTGACCTGAGCCAAAGGCAGACGCTTCACCAACTGAGCCACCCAGGCGTCCCAGCAGAGCTAGATTTTAAAGTGGTTCCACTACGAAGGTTCCTCCCCAGCTCCCTACCCCAATCCAGAGAAGAATCTTCTTCAAAGGAGATTTAAGTGTCATGAAACCCTAACTCCAAAACCAACCCTTAACGCAAGGCCCACATTCCCTGCTTGCTTGGAGCCCCATTCCATGTAGCTCGCACCGTGGTTGTATCTGGGCACATGTGTGTCTCCCCCAGGAGCTGTAAATTTCTTTAAGTACCATTTTTTTTTGAAAGGGGGAGGGAGGACCATACCTTGGAGGATCTCAGGAAAGCCATAAAACCACTCCCCAGAAACCGTGTGCACACACAAAACATGCCTTCCAAGAGTCTCCATGCAGCTGGAGGGCTTTACACATCACAAGCCAAGCATCACTACTCTGTGTCCCTCCTACACCTGGCAGAGGGCTCTGAACAGGTGGTGCTAAATACTTTTATTAAGAAGGGGGCGCCTGGGTGGCTCAGTCGGTTGAGCGTCTGACTCTTGATCTCAGCTCAGGTCTTGATCTCAGGGTCGTGAGTTCCAGCCCCACACTGGGCTCCGTGCTGGGCATGGAGCCTACTTAAAAAAATTTTTTAGGGGTGCCTGGGTGGCTCAGTCGGTTGAGTGTCTGCCTTCAGCTCAGGTCATGATCCCAGAGGTCTGGGATTGAGCCCCAAGTCGGGCTCCCTGCTCAGTGGGGAGTTGTCCTCTCCCTCTCCCTGCCCTCCCCCTCTGCTCATGCTCTGTCTCTCACTTTCTCTGTCAAATAAATAAATAAAATCTTCAAAAAAAATTTTTAAGTATAAAAAAATAATAATTTCATGAAGGAAAAATGCCACCACCTCTTTCTCCTCCTGCCACCATCTTTGGTCAGAAAGAATGTAGCCATTCACTTTATGACACTTTCTATGAGGCACTTTCCCCGTTTCTCCCCCCTGAGGTCTCTGTACCATTCATCTTCCCTTGTCCTCTGTGAAGTTCCACCACCATCTTGCTCCAGGCCCTGAGCCTTCAAGCCCGCTCTCTGGCCTCATGCCACCCACAACCCATCCCCAGAGGCCTGCCTGCTCTGGTGAATGTCTGCGTCCCCCTAACAGCACATGTTGAATCCTAAGGCCCACTGGGATGGTGTTAGGAGGTGCGGCCTAGGAGAATTGATCTGGCCATGAGTGACAAGCCCTCAGGAATGGAAGGGATTAGGGCTCTTATAAAAAAGAGGATGCCCCCCCCAAAGCTCCTTCACCCCTTCTGCCATGTGGGGACACGATGAGAAGTATGTGACCCAGAAGAGGATTCTCACCAGGACCCGACCATGCTGGTGCCCTGATCTTGGACTGTCTGTCCTCCGGAACTGTGGGAAATGAATGTTTGTTGTTTATAAGCCAACCAGTCTGGAGTATTTCATGATAGAACCCAAATGCACTCAGACACTGCCCTGTACCTCTCCTTTCTCTGATGGATTTTGCTGGCTCTACTCTCTCTCACAGATGAAGCGCAGCAGACCTCGCCCCTGCAACTGCCCAAGGTGGCCTTGAGTTCTGGCAGAGGGAGACCCAATCCCAGGAATCCTGGTGCAGTTAGTTCAGCCCTCTGCACCAGCCTCAGCCCAGCGAGGTCTTCCCTTGCCCAGGAAGCAAGAGCACCACGTGGACTCTGGCCTTTCAGATTTTCAGTCTCAGGGGCTCCTCTAGGTGGTAAAGTGTCCTTGTGCAAAGTAGGAAAAGGTGCCCCCTCTGCGCAGACTGCAGTGAGGAGGGTGCACAATTCCTCTGACCCCTTGGCTGGCGTGCCTGAATGGGGCCTTCTTGCACACGTATCCTGGCAGCTTTGGCAGAGAGATGCACCTGAGGGCCGAGGAATCATCCCGGACAAACTGATTCCTCCATCTGACTCCATCTAATATCCGGGTCCACAGCTGCACGATTCACAATGGCCAAAAGGGGCACACAGCCCAAGTGCCCATCAATGGGAAAATGCATAAACAAAACGTAGCAGATACACACAGTGGAATGTTACCCATTCATGAAAAGGAAAGAAATTCTGATATATGCCACAATATGGATGAACTCTGAGGACATTATGCTACATGGAATAAGCCAGTCACAAAAGGACAAATACTGTATGATTCCACTTCTCTGAGGAACCTAGATTAGGTAAATTCATAGAGACGGAGTAGAGTTTACCAGGGCTGAGGAGAGGGAGAAATGGGGAGTTACTGTTTAATGGGTGCAGAGTCTCTGTTTGGGATGATGGAAAACTTCTGGAGATGGCTTGCGGTGACGACCGCACAACACTGCACGTGCCCAGTGCCACTGAATGAACACTTTAAAAGGGTTAAGATAGTAAATATTACGTATATTTTTTAAAGTTTAACAATTAAATCTGCTTTTATTGTGGCTTAAAAAAAAAAAAAAAGGAAACAGCGCACCTGCCCTTACCTCACTTTGAAAAGACAGGAGGATTTATTCTTCTTCCCCAAAGAACACGACACAACCAGAACATTAGCTCAGTACCTAATTCCCTGGTGCTCCCGTCTGCACAGGAGCCCAACACCCTTGGACATGTGGCAGCTTGAGACCCCACTGGACGAAAAGTGCCACATACACGTAAACTGCCCTCCCTCCTGCCCGTCCCCTCCACCCACAGACCCCATCCCCACAGGCAGCTGGTTTTCTCAGCAAGGTCTCGGCCGCCAGGCCTGTTCTGGGTAGGCATAAACTGCCATCCTGTTATAAATCCTTCCCCACAAAGCACTGGAGACTGGTCCTCTCGCTGTGCCAAGAAGTCTTTCTCTGACCATCTGTAATCCATTCAGAGGCAACTGGCAGGAAATGGCAGCAAGGAAAACCCCAGCACCACGCAACTGGTGGGACCACCTCTCCTTGTGCTCATGGCCGGCAACAGGAAGTCGGCCCTTCTCGGGACACAGAACATCTGTGGGAGTTCTGGAAGCTGCTGGGCGGCTGTCAGGGGCTAAATGGGCTCGAGACAGATGCTCACAAAATTCGGTAAGGAACGCATGCTGCATTGAGTTTTTAAATCAGCTCTGAAGAAAACTCATTTGAAAAACCAAAACAAACCCAGACCCTAAGAGGGAAAAAAAATTATATGAAAACTAACCACAAAAATGCTTTCTTCTGATTTCTATGGACAATTAGACCACAATTTCAAGTAGTTCAAACCCTCTTGCTGTGGCTCCCCCTCCAATCTGGTATTGTCAGCTGCTTCTTCCTATTAGCGACAGTCTCATTTTTTGGCACTAAAAGCAGTGGCCCTCAGCGCGCTGCAGTTGTGAGCTGGACGCGTGCAAGAGCCCATCGTTAAATTTTCAGGAATATGGTGAGCCAATTATTAAATTATTAAAAATTGTATGAGCTTACAGTTAAATGTGTTATATATCTTACAAAGAATACTCAAAATTTATCAGCTCCTATTTATCTTGCTGCCTTTTACTATTATCTAGGCTTTTCAGCATGGGTTGACTATTTTTTCTAGAAGGGCCCAGGTAGTCAATATTTTAGGTTTTCAGTGTCTTGTCTCAGTCACTCCACCCTGCCATTAAAGGGCAAAAGGGACCAGGACAATATGTAAATGAATGAGTGTGGCTGCATTCCAATAAAACTTTATTTACAAAAACAGGGGGCCGGCTAGATTTCAGTGATGGGCCACAGGTTGGGAAATGCTGCTCTTAAAGTTATTTACACCTGTTGTATCTGTGTGGTGGCAATCCTGTATCACAGCGTTCAGATGCATATCTCTTCCCAACTCTGAGTTCAGTGATAGCATAATAGCTTATAATATGCTGGTGGGAATTTATACCACGGAAATTACCAAATGCCACAAATCAGGGCTTGATTCATTATTATTATTATTTTGGTTATTAAATTTGAGAAAGTGATAGAGAAAATTATTCAAAAGTAAACCATGTCTATAGCTGTATCGTGAATAGCACAAAAAAATGAGGACGCACTCTCTCAATACTTCAAAACTATTATCCAATTCAGCAAGGAAGTCACTCTCGTCACCAACAATCGAATGAAGTTCCAACACACGTCTTTGTTCTTTCACTTTCATCTTAGCTGCTGACTTACATGAAAATATCAACCAACACTTACATCGGAGCTTCACTTGTTTGTCAAGTTCGATCTCAGGTTGGCCGGGGATCCAAGAGTTTGGCAAAAATTAAGGAAAGCGTTCTGTGAGAATTAACTCACTATATGAAATTTACAATAGAGAGTATCAAGTATTTTATTATTTGTAAATTGTAGGCGAAACAGCCTCTCATGGGTAAAATGTATCATACACATATGTATCCATGGACATTTATTCAGAGAGCGAGTTGTAAAACATTTACTAGCATTACACGGATTATGATGGAAAAGAACTGACAGATTAACTGGGCAGCAAGACCTAACAGTGGGTGTGTGTGTGTGTGTGTGTGTGTGTGAAAGAGAGAGAACAACCCTCCGCCTAGCACACTGAACGGAAAAAGCAAAACACACAAACCTGACCAAACCGAAAAGGAGTGTGTTTCCTGAAAATTCTACATCATAAAAAAACTGAACTGTGTTGGGTATGGAGGGAGTATACAACTGGAATAGATGATGAGCTGTGTCTCCTCAGTACTGATGGCAGGCCCAGGGCTCTCCGTGACTCCTCTCCTAAACATGACTTTCTGGGGAACTCACAGCCCTCACCAGGGCTTTCCTTGTGCCGGTCTGTCCCCGTAGAGTGCCCCAATGTCCAAATCCTATCCCTGATGAAACATTCATTCATTCACTCATTCATCCTTCAAACATTAACTTGGCTCCTATTACACACCTGCACCGGGCTCTGGATAGAATCACAAACCAAACAGCCCCTGTAGGTCAAAGGTTGTGCAGACAGCAGACTGGAATTTTCCTTCCCAGAGTCCCTGGGCACTCAGGCCACATTTCACTCTCTAGGTGGTCAGTGTTTCCAGCCTGCTGCATGGCCAGTTCCTGAGTTCCTGGGAGGCAGGGACCAGGGCGCTTCCACCACTGCGTCCTGCGCAGAGCCCAACCCAGTGCCTGGGCATTTAGTCACTCTCTAGTCAATCAGCAGTCCAGGATGCCCTGCTCCAGCTTCATAGCCTCATCCCTCATCATGCTTTACAATTTAATTTCAGCAGGTTGCCAGACCCAGGTTAAATGCTGGGCTCCAGCTGAAAGGTGGGAGAATGATTATTTTAGTTGTAATTATCTCCTTCCTTCTCCAAATTAAAGAGGAGGTCCAAATTAAAGGAGAAGAGGGTCACTTGAGTGTGTGGGATAATGTTACCCAACATTTGTAAACTCATGCTCTACCAACCAAATTGGGGTCACACTTGACTTCTGAGGTTTGCACCACAAAGCTCACTCTATCTAGAATTTCCGATTGATGATGGGTTTTCACACTACACATGTATCCTATTGAAATGCTGGTGTGCCCAGTCCTTGGCCTTGTTCCTCCTGACCTCAAGTCATGGGTGTTCAACTCCTTACTCTGAAAACTGGTAATTAGAGGGAAAGACTTTGCCTTTTTAGGAGGAATTTAGAATTTAACCCCCTTCTGACGAAAAACAGGTCTTCTTTATAGAGAATGTCAACCAATAAATGTCAGCAAATAAATAGATAAATGACAGAATTTGAAATGACTGTTACAACCCTCAAAGAAGTAAGTGATCCAAGCAAGGATTATCGATGGATGCCAAGCCAATTCCGTGGCATTTCTTATCAGGGAACTGGGCATTCACTTGGTGCCAAAGCACCACCCACAGAATGACATGACAATTACAGAGGGAAAACAGCTTTGCAATGGAGAGAGGTGGGCAGCCCTTTACCAAATGACCAATACCTAATAACGGGATGCCCTGACATGGGGAGATGCTTAATGAAGTGCTCAGAATCACCTGGGATGTAGTCTTGCCAAAATGTAGAGCCTAAATTTGAGACCTTAGCTCTAACTTCTACTATGAGGGAAAAACAAGGCCTAGAAAAGCAAAATAAATGACACCATGAGCAGAATGTGAAGCATTTCAATGGCAGTGTTTTATAGACGTATACGCAAAAATATACACATAAACATACATACAGATACACATACACATATGGGGGCACTATTCTACATTAAAACTGATTAAAGAGACATAACAACTGAATGTAATGCATGAACCTTGATGCGATCTGGCTATATACATTTTAAAAAAAAGCAGCTGAGAAAAAAGTGGTTTTGGGGAGGATAACAGGGGAAGTATGAATAGGAACTGGATATTAGATGCTATTGGAAATTACCATTAGTTTCCTAAATGTGATACTGGTATTATGATTATGAAGGAGAATGCCTTTATTTTTAGGGGATGTATGCTGCAGTATTTACAGGTGAAGTGTCATGCTGTTTGCGATATACTTCCAAATGGTTCAGCAAAAACACACATACATATTTATAATAAGATGAGGCTCTGAGAACTTAAGTGAGTAGTGGCCCAAGGTTACACAACCAAGATGTCTCAAAATGATAAATATTTCGAGGTGAAGTGTCATGCTGTCTACAACTTATTTCCAAATGGTACAGAAATATCTATCTTTATAAGAAAGCATGATAAAGTGTGCACTAATTTTTCACTCTAAGTGGTGCTTATATGAAGGACCATAGTACTATTATTTTGGCTTTTTTATATGTGTGAAAATTTCAATAATAATATAAGATGGAGAGGCAAAAAAGCAAGAAAGATGCAGGGTGGCGGTTACATCAAATCTGAACTAAGAAACTTTAGGCTGTGCAGAGGTATCTGTGACTTGGGGCCCAAATTATAGCACTTCTCCACTGAATTTTCACTTGCTGGTGGAGGGACCCATGGAGGATCCCTAAGCTGATCTGTGCCTTTTTGCATTCTTGCTCCAAATATCCACCTAACAGAAACTTCAGGAGTCCTGCCGAGGCTTAGAATCTCAACAACTTTAAAATATCAGGCGATAAATCAAAGAAACTCATAAGTCATCTCTAGACTGCGTTTAAAAATGAAAACATAAGTGTGGAATTATTTAAAGGACAAAGAGTTTCAGTTTTCTAAGATGATAAGAATTCTGGAGATTGGTTGCCCAACATGAATGTACTTAACACTACTGAGCTGGGATCCTTAAAAATTAAGATGGTTAAATTCTTTGTCATTTGTATGTAACGCGGTTTAAGGAAAAATAAAGGAAAAAAAGAAATTAAAATACAGGTACATCAAGACACATACCTAAAAACCAAATTGGATGCACAGCTGAAATGTAGCCCTCTGTTGGTTGAAAATATCAGAGGAAGGAAAAAGGGAAGGTATGGTCCCTTCCCCTCATCAGGTCAACAATGGAATGGTCTGGTAGACAGTGGAATGGCCATAAAGCATAAGACTTTAAGGCCAAACTACATGGTGGGTACAGCCAGCGGAGATCTGGGCTGGGCAGCCTGAGAGGCTAGGGGAGGCTTCCTCAGAGAGAGAAGGTGGCCAGGGCCCTGCAGAGTGAGAAGCATTCACTTGAGGGGAAGGCTCTAGAAGTGGAGAGACCGGGACTAGGAAGGAGCATGGCTTCTCTAAGGCTGTGAGGGGCAAACCACCTGTGGCTTTTGGAGGGGTGAGGCGGGCAGGACCCAGAATACTACATGAGCTGTGGTCGCTGGGGAAGTGATGAAAGGTTTTCACTTGAGGAACAACCTGATAAAATGCGACTTTTCGGGAGACTAATTTTGAAGTGGTATGCAGGAAGATGGAGGCAGGGAGACCAATTAAGCAGCTATTATAAAAAAAATCTAGGTAGGCAACGAGGCTGACTAGCCTAGGGCTGGGGGCAGGGAGAGCGGAAAGAAATGAAGAGGTGCAGAGAATCACTCTTAAAACAAGACAGGGAGGGTATGAGGAATGGGGGGGCTTTCTAAAGACAGCAGAGAAGGGAAGATACAGAGCAGGCTCTGCACCTGCCGAGGGGAGTCTCAGGATGCAGTAAGGACCCCGTGGGGCTGTCTAATGCAGAACACCAGAGGTGTGAGCTGAGCCCTGTGTGGGGAAGAGGCCAGGACTGGAGGCAGACACGCCAGTCACCACACAGAGGGAACGTCTGCGGTGTGAGCTGGGAGTCAGGTTCGCCTGACACAGAGCAAACTCTGGGGGAAGTAGGACACAAGAAGCTGGCAGTAGAGGCATAAAAGAGGCATACCAAAACTTTGGTAAAGAAAGTACAATTTCCAAAATGCTTGAAGGCGGTCTACTATTTAATGAAATCTCCAATAATTCTATTTGGAAAGCAAATAGCTCCCTAATCTGTTTAAGGCTGGATTATTATTTATTGGGTTTGCATAAAACTGAACGTATCTCTATTTTCAATTGTCTTCTGCCGTTCAGTGTTTGGCCTGAGCCTCTGAAGGTGGCAGGACTCATGTGAATTCCACGTTCTCTTTCAGCCTTGCCCTGCTTCTCAAAGGATGGTGAGGAAGGCCACCATGGTCAAGGTCAAGGATGCAGTGCAAGGGAACAGAAGAAACCTGGAGTCTGGGGACAGGGTTAAGAGGGCTGTCATCGGTGGGGAGGCCAAATGGAGTCAACCTCACCCAAATGTGACCAGTTTCACTTCCCAGGGTTTCTCTTTCTTCCAGCCAGTCTGGGGCAGGTTCTGTAACGTGTGGGAAGTGCTCCAACGTGTGCGCTCTCGGCCCTTGCCAGAGGGATCAAATCACCTGCTGGCAGACCAAGGGGTCTGGGGCCTGTCAAATGTCACCTGAAACCCCACACTGATGAGGTGACTGAGCAGGAGAGGGGACAGCACTGAAGAGGAAACACATGTCAAGAGCTCTTCTGATCTGTGAAACCACTGAGAGTGAGACTGAGAGTGAGCGAGAGAGAGAGACAGAGAGAGGCAGAGAGAAACACCTGCCAGGACCAGCCAGGTCATCAGGCACAAAAGGCTAAGTGCCCAGGTTAACGAAGACAGGTGAAGGCCAAGGTCACAGAACGAAACGTTACCACGTGGCCCTGGCCCTGGTCTCCTTTGGGAGACACATTCTGTGTCTTTCTCAGCTGCTCCAGTCCCCTCAGAGCCAGTGACAAGGAGGGTGTCAGTGTGGCTGAGGAAGCAAAGGTCTTTCACACCCACTTAGCAGGCACATCACCCATCCAAGGACACCTCTAAGGTGGCGGGCATTGAAAAGCTATCTTCCTTCCATCATCCAAAGGAGTGCACCCTTCATGAAAATACTAACAACAGAGAAGCTGAAAAGCGGCCTAGAAGATGTTCAAAAGGGGGGAAAAAAGAGAGAAATCATCACTGTAGATAGATGCCCCTGGAGTTGCTTGGCAACCATCTTTGCTAACACCTTCTCCCAAAAAGGAACAGTTTGAGTCAGCTCCTGAGATTTCCCTGAGGCCAGGACTCTGACCACAGAGGCCCCAGAGCTGGGGCTTTGGGATGGGAAAGCGGTTCACTGGGGGTAGGGCGGGGGGGGGGAGCTGTGGGGCCCTCTCTGCAGGCTTACCCATATGAGGGGGGAAGGAAACTGGAGCCATTTTGCTTAAAGGACATGCTCTCTATCACAGGGCTGGTCCTGGGGTGAGGCTAGGGAGGCACCCAGGGTGCGAGAGTTAGGCAGGTGCCTCAAAGGTGTGTCCTGGGGGTCCCGCCTGCCCCTGCTTCTGGGGCAATACAGGGACCCAGTGCCTAAGAATATGGCCTCTGGAATCAGCCTGCCTCCGGGTTCAAATCCCAGCTCTACTAATTCCCAGCTGTATCACCTTGGGTAAATCACTTAATCTCTCTGAGCCTCAGTTTCCAACTTTTAAAATGGGGCTGATAATAGGAATTGCCTCATAGGGTGGTCATAAGGATTAAATGAAAAAAATGCACACTTAGCTCTATGCCTGACACCCGGTCAATGCCCAGTAAATGGCAGCTAGGATTGTTATTTTTAAAGATACATAAGCAGTGACCTAGAACCCCTTAAACCAGACCTGTGGAGTCAGAATCTCGGCGTAGTCCTGGGGTTTTTGTTTTTAAAGAGTTTCGCAAGGGATTCTCAAGGTGGCAGAGTCGAGAGCCATCTCTCAGAGCCAATAGAGAGCGGTTCAGAAAGTCTGGTGAACAGCAAAGCCACCAGGAGAGCCTGTTTAAAATGCACATCCCTGTGTTCCACTCCCGGTCCTCCTGGTTTAGTACGACCACAGCCAGGGATGTTCAGCACCTAGAGATTGCAGGGTCCCCAGAACGACCACACTTTGAAATACCAAAACTGATTCACTCTTGAAAACTAATAGCCCAGGCACATCGGTCCAACCCCTTTGATTTTATTCCTGACATCCTCAAAGAACCAGGGATGATGTGTTGACCCAAAGATGCCTAGTAAACCCCAGGAACACTCCTGGAGCGGTGAGGACGCCGCCTGGCCCCTGGAAGTGGTGGCTCTGCCAAAGCAGAGGACCCACGTGCCCAGTTAAAGCAACAGTCATCGTAACAGGAGCTTACATTATTGAGTACCTGCTGTATGCCTGATAGGACCTCATTTATTTTCACAACCACCCTGAGAGCTTAGTCCTATTCTGAAAATGAGAAGACTGGGGCTCAGAGAAGTATCATACTCCACAGCTAGTGAGGAGCACAGGCAGGATTGATTTAAATAACCCTCCACGAAACTTCCTGGGCTGCAATGCCGGTGCCCGTCTGTGCTAAAATACCCAAGACATAACACTGGCCACTTTAACCACGTTTAAGTGTACACTTAGTGGCACTAAGTGTATTCACATGGTCTTGGAGCTGTCACCACTGTCCATCTCCAGAACTTAGTCATCTTTCCCAACTGGAACTCTGTGCCCATTAAACACTAACTCTCCCTCTCTCTGCCCTCCCCCAGCCCCTGGCAACAACCACTCTACTATGTCTCTATGAATTTAACTACTGTAGCAACCTCTGCAAGTGGAATATACAGTATCGGCCCCTTTGTGCCTAAAATACTCTTTTATTTTTAAAGATTTTATTTATTTGAGCGAAAGCACATGCAGGGGGAGTGGGAGAGGGAGAAGCGGGCTCCCTGCTGAGCAGAGAGGCCAATGAAAGCCCAACGTGGGGCTCCATCCCAGGACCCTGAGATCATGACCTGAGCCGAAGGCAGACGCTTAACCGACTGAGCCACCCAGGCGCCCCGTGCCCAATATACTCTTAAAAAGAGCCAGATTCCACCTCGGTCTGATAGAACCAAGCTAGGAATGTGTCTCAACCAGCTTTATACCCTAGTTCATGGCCTCAGTTTGGGTGCCCTGTGTCCCCACGCCCACTCCAGGTAGCCATGACCTACAGGTGCACTGGGGCAGGGTAGCTCCTTGGCTCCAGCCGGAGAATCTCATTTAGCTCCACAGAGTAGACACACAGATAACTACCTCCATCATGGAGTCACTTTCATCTTCCCCTCTCTGGTGACCCGGTATCACTTTGTCCTGCTCTAGTACTTATCTGGCTTCCTTTTTTCTTTAAGCATCTGATCCTTTAATCTTGGCAAGCGGAACTGTGTTATGAAACCACAGGTACGAGGATAAAGCATCTACATGAAAACAAAAGCGTTTCTCACAGTGGGACTCCAGCTTTACTTAGAGGCAACGGGGGAGCCAAGTCTGGCCCCTGAATGGTGCAGATCCTCTGCCTCAGCCCACTCGCAGGAAGGGATTTCCCAGCCTCTCCTCATTAGTTCAAGTGCCTCAGGGTCCCAAGCCAGGTCCATTTGGCTGAAGTGGCCAATCTGAGTTCTGCAAAAGGAGAGAATGAGAGAGCGAGCCAGCCAAACAGCATTGGCTGGAGCACATCATCGACACAACATTGCACCAAGAGTTTTAGGAGAGAGAGATGTGGAACTCAGTCTTTGATATTTGGTTTCCACAATTTGGAAAAAGGCCAACCCACTGGCTAACTGTCTCCCTCTCCATTATGGCTACACTGGATTATTGCAGTCACAACTGGACTCCCCAGTGGTCAAGCCCCATAGAATCCCCCTGTGAGGTGAGACCGGAGATGGCACTCCCAAGAGCTGGATGTCTCCCCCATCCAGGGCTCTCTTCTCCTGGGAGGAGCCTTGGCTCAAGGCTCCCTCTCCGTGTGGTGCTGTGCCGGCCTGGGGGAGGGCCAATGCGGCCACTGAGCAGTGCTCCTCCTACCCTCCAGTGCAGTCTTGCTCTCTGTGGGGCAGGGGGTGCTCCAGCCTCTCCCCCACGTTCTCAGATTCTCCCAGTGGTGTCTTGTCCACACGTAATTGTTAGCTGTTCTTGTGAGGAGGAGTGAGGTCAGGAACGACCTAAGTCGCCATCTTGGTGACATCACTCCTACCTCAGTCACTAAACGATCCTAGTTTGCAGATTAAGCACCAGGGTTCCTCAGCCTACGGGGTCTGTCGGTAAAAGGGATTTGTCTAGGACAGGGTCTCGCTGTGTCTGCCATTACCACTTTATGTCTACTTCTGAAGGAGGTCATGAATGAAATGAAGTGTCACGAAGGACAGGTTAGCCCAAAGGATAGAAACACAATGTACACAGAGAACCACGCAGAAATCGAATCTGCCTCACTCTTCTAAATCATTTCTAAGCAGACGGCCAGCCCCTGAGAACCACGGGCTGCAGTGAACATGGCCTTACAGTCCTATATAATGCCACAGACCACCTGGCACACAGGTCAGAAGCCCTCAGGAATGAGACTTCCTTTGCCCATCCTATCTCCTAATCTTGAACATGGAAATCCTGGAACCAGCCGCTTTGCTCTCTCATGTGCATCCCCATTTCAGACAAGTCCCATGGGTAATCAAACTGCACAGAAAGCCAGTTGTATTTCCAGCCTGACTTTAAATATACACTGAAATCCTTAATGCTTCACCGTGACGCTTTTGACATCAGGGCCACTGTACAATAAATGCCGTCATTATCGGAATCGGCGCCTTGGGGTCTCCTCTACCCACGACGAGGGAGGGCTGGGCCACCCAGAATTAGAACCTGAATCTCACTACTGTCACCGTTTATGACGGGATGGAACTGGAGGTCTGGAGGAGTCATCCTGGAAACCTTTAGAGGAGAGCTCCTGGAGGGAGGGAGCCTGCTCTCTTTAGATCCTCCTCAACGCAGCCCAGAGCCAGGGGACAGTCACAGCTCCATGTCCAGCTGCCGAGTGCGTACTGTGGTTGACCCACCTGGAACGTAGGCCTAAGACACAGACAGGTAGCAGCCAAGTGTTTCTGTGAATATCTTAGTCTACTTTTCTTGGCTTCTTTTCCTGTCTCCCCTTACACCAGTGATTCTCTATTGGGGTGACTGTGCCCCACCCCAGTGGAACTCTGGCAATGTCTGGAGACGTTTTTGGGAGAGGAGCCACTGGACTCTATTGGCAGAGGCCAGGGACGCTGCGAATCAGCGTGCAACGCACAGGATGGTCCCCCACCACAAAGAAGGAGGGCCACTGTTGGGAAACCTTGCTATTACTCTCTGCTCTGCGATCTTCACTCTGGTGACAGACTTCTTTGGTTTCTAGAACATTCTATATTCTCTCACACTTTGGGCCTTCACACGTTTCCCTTAACTCTGTCCTGGCCAGCCCTGCACATGGAAACTTCCATTTGTCCTCTAGATTTTGGCATAGATAAAATGTCCTCCGAGAGAGGCCTTCACTGAGCCCCCAATGCGAGTTAGGGTCCTCCAACATGCCTCTCAACTGCACCCCAATTTTCCCTTTCAGAGTGCTCACCACAGTCACCATGACTTCTTAAACGTCTGCCTTCCCTGCCAGGAGGGCAGCGCCATGAGGCAGAGGCTGTGCTTTTTCACTGCTGTCTCCCCAGGCCTAGCCCGGGGCTGGCACGCAGCGAGAGCTCATTCAGTCTCCAATGCACGGTGGAGGCCAAGAAAGCAGGAGGGCGTATTAAAAACTAAGCAAGACACTCAGGGGCTTAAATGATCATCTCACGACGCAGGCACCAAGAAGCTGATGTGGTAGCTCCTTACGAACGGACACGGACCACTCTGTAAGATGAGGGGTTATGGCGAGACACTGGGCAGCACCTACAGGACGCTATCATCCACGCGGGGGAAGCAAGAAGGAGAAACTGTATGAAACTACTGGAAGCAACGGGGGCCGGGGGGAGGAAGGAGACTTCCTTTTCACGGAATACCCTTTTGGATTTTGTAACCTGTGAACATTATTAAAGAAAATGCGAAGCATTTGAATGGCTGCATGTGCATAAAAGTCGACATCTTCTAGAGATTAAAAAAAAAAAAATGATTCGTGTAGAATGACATATGATGAGAACCCAGCAGAGCGAACTCTGCTTCGAAGCCAAGTTCACATACAGCGTTTCAAAGTGTGCCCACCCTCACTTCCTGTTTTGGAAGGAGCCAGAGCCACATTTTCTCCACATGAAGACCCAGGCACATGGAAGTGCTTGTATGTATAAAGAGACACTCATTTTAGAAGCTTTATGTTTTCCAAACTAGATGGCTTTGAAAACGCTCTCTCTCTCAGCTTTGCAGTCTTGGTCCTGGCACCCCCCCCCCCGGCCCGCCCCATCAGTTGGAGGCAACTACAAAGCGTATTCATTCTCCAAGCCTTTCTCCTCCTTTCCAGCCTGCCTCCCTACCACCTGGAGGCCACTCTGTCCTGTCCTTTCATCCCAAACGCTGGGCAAGACGAGAGAGATGATAATGAAACGCTAAAGCGAACAAATGTTGCTGCTTGTTAGCAAAAGGGGAGGCCAGTAGGCTTAATGGACAAGGAAGTTGAAATTAATGGCAAAAATGAGGTTTATCTGTGTAATCTGTGGACTTGGTGTCTTCCCATCTCCTATTAGCATAGATACGGAGTTGTCTGTATAATGACAAAGGGAAGCTGCCTACAGATTCCCATAAATCTCCACCACTTGTCGCTGGCTTCCCTGGCTTGACTACTAAGAGCACTTCACTCTTTCCAGGTCCCTTGCCATCTTTGCCTCCAATTTGCTCCCATCAAGCCACAACTGCAAGACTCCCAAACCTAAGCTGAACATGTTCCCACGTTCCCGGCTTCCTCCTGCGTTCCAGCCCACCTCCGCCAGCATCTCAGTGGACAGCAGCAGACTCTTACAGTCGTGGCAAGACCTTACTGGCCCCAGAACAGGTTCCAAATGAGAAGCATTCCACAAGTTTACCTCCATCAAATCAAAACATCTGGGAACATTAAAACACAGACAAATGCCCAAAGTAACCAGCATAGGCTTCCAAAAGATCCAAACAAGGGTGTTCTGAGGACTTTCTTGTCCCAGTGACCAGATAAAACAACTTATGGATCATTTTTTAAATTATTCTTTACATCTCACCAGTCCCCAGACAGAACTCTGTAGACCTTCCTTAGCCATAGACCCGAAACTGCCTAAGTATATTGTCTAACTCCTGATAAAAGTTATCAATGACTACATATTAACTGCACTCAATGAAACACATGGATATCATAGAAATCGGTTTTTAAAAAGTCACTAGCCTTATAAAATTATGATAACATGGTTTACTCTAAAAATGAAATTTCTGAGACAGGCTCTCTCTTCCATTCATCACTGGGTAGTTGAAAATCCTAGTTAACTGTAATAATAAAGTGTTCTAGAACTGGCTTCATTAATAACTGATCATGACAATCATAATGACAGTTAAAAAAAAGAATAAAGACAAACATTATGTGCTTACTGTTTGCTGGTTCCTTTTGTATTATCTTAGTCAATCCCCAAACCCTGTTAGCATCTCCATTTTATACAGTTCAGGCACTTATGAGCCATATGTACCCTGCTCCCGACTTATGAACTGACATCCTTAAAAAAAAGCTCAGGTGAGGCAATGAAAAAATAAGACCGTCCTTCTAAATCACAGAGCTTTTTCCCAATTAGCTGGGAAAAAGTCTTCAGATAAATCTATGAAGCTAGAGAGAGAAAATTATTTTAAAAGGTTAGCCAGATGAATGGCCTTCCTTGGAATTTTCTATCACAGATGAATTTCACATCTTAGATTAGACTAATAAGGTTTCTGGGAAACCCCCTCCCTTTAAGGAATCTCAGTGCCTCACTGGTCCAAGCTGACTGAGTCCACTTACTTTCTACTTTGGGGGAACACATGCACCTGGGTTTTGAACTCAGACCCTCAGTGTTATTAGACTCCTAAAGGCCATACACTCTTTACAAACTACTTGCTTGTGTAGGAGATGCAGTGATGTTTGCCACCAAGAGATTATAAAGTGAGAAAACAGACCCAGTGTGTAGTAGTTAGTTAAGATAGTTTTAGTGCAAGGGTTTGATATTGTTGCTGTTGTTTCTTTAAAAACAGCCTGTGTGGTATGACTGGATCTCAAACAGAGGTATATTCAGTAGAGAGAGTCAGGATCAGCCATGTCAAAGGGACCCTGGGGACGTGTAATCCCACTCCCTTACTTTAAAAGTAAAAGGAGAGGCCTAGAGAAGGGAGCCGATGTTCCCAAGGTCATACAGGGGAACCTCAGGAAGCCGCCCCAGAGCCCACTCTCCTGCTCCGTTGTCGCTCCAGGCCACCCTCGGTGTAACCCCACGTCACCACATCCAAGCATGGAGTTCGCAACACCTTCTGTACCCAGGTGACGATCTGGCAAGGTTCAAGGGTGTTTGCCAAACTCCTCTTGCCTGTGATTTTTGTTAACTTTGGAGGAAATAATAACTTGAATGTGAAGAATTCACTGCAGAAATGCTGAAGCATTCGGTTAACGTTTCACACTGACACAGGTGGAGAACTGAAGCCACAAGAGGTGAAAGGAATGAGGAATGAAGAAGGAAGCACATTCCAATCATCAGGCTATTCCAAATGCCGGCAAGTCCCTCCTGTGTCTTCTGAAGCTGGGGCCAGACAGAGGCAGAAGGCAAAATGTCTCTTCTTTTGCATTTCCAGCCTAACTTTCCTCCCTGAGCTTCGTCTATAAAACATATCCTATCACAACAATGGTCACAGCAGCGTTACCCACGACACCAAAATGTGGAAACAAGCCAAAGGCCCATCAACAGATGGCTGGATAAATAAAACATGGTCATAGAGACACCATGGAATATTATTTAGCCGTAAAAAGGAAAAATTCTAACACCTGCTACAATGAGGATAAACGATGAAAATGTTATGCCTAGAGAAATAAGCCAGACACAAAGGGACACATCCTGCATTTCAGAAGGAGAGAGAGAAAGGGCAGGGAGGAGAGAAAGAGAATTTAAAACAGGCATCTTCATAGAGACAGAAGATAGAACAGAGGTTTCCAGGGCTGAGGGAAGGGGCAGTGGGGAGTGATTGGATAATGGCTACAGGGTTCCTGGTTGGGATGATGAAAAAGTTCAGGAAATGTATAGGGATGATGGCTGTACAACACTGTAAATGTACCTCGCACCACTGAATTATACTCTTTAAAATGGTTAAAATGATAAATTTTATGTTATATTTCTTTTAAACCATTTAAAATATATTAAAATGTGGATCACATCCCTTGATTTCTCCCTTGGAATTCCTAACTCATTCACTGCCATTAAAGCTCACACTTCTTTTCAAGACCTGCTTCCTCCCAACAGCATCATGGCCAATCTACGCATTTCACACACATGGATAAACACGATCACACATAGGTCACTTTGTGTCCTGGAGACCCATCCACAAACACAGATCCATCTGGAGGCCACCCACACAATGACTCCCAACAAGAAGGCCCATGGTGAGACTAATGCAACCAGTGTTTCCGGAGATCCCAGCAACCAAACATACCGACACAGAGTCCCAGCTCAAGCCTTCAGTTCCTCACCATGGTGGCGGGGGGAGGGGATAGATATTTACTGCTGCATCCTCTGCCTCTAAAGGAAACTGTATGCACATACCAGGAAGACCTTCAGGGACTGCTAACCCAAGCTGGCTCCACCAGGCCCACGAACAAAGAGATTTCAACCCATACATGGCTATTTGGTGAACTCAGCAATTGCATGTTACACTGAACAGTGGGTGTCCTTAATGCAAACGCATATAATTAGGAGCTAAATCTTTGTACCTTTACAGGACAAAGGCTATAATAAGCAGGATGTACCACTTGTGACTTCTGAGGAAAGGAGAGCTCTTCGTTTTTCCTTAAAAGAATCTATTTCTCAAGAGGCAAAAAGAATCTGAGAACCAAGAGTCTTTCGAGATGGACACAGGGAGGAGGGTGCAGAATATCAGTTTTGTGTGGTCCAGTCAGAATCTATCGCCCAGGCCTGAGAGGTACCAATTGGTGGCACACCATGACCTTCACTCAACTTATTCAAAGGATTTCACAACCTCATCTTCTTTTGTGGAAACCTTTCCATGGCCAGTGGTCTGACAAAGGAGTCCCATGAGCTCTTAAAGGTCTCAAGAGTTTGTAAAGAAAAACAATTTCTAGTGATACTTTCCACTGCCAACACGCATGGACATTTAGCGCCAATAAGCTGCCACTTGACATCGTTCCCTCGTGCATCCTGGAGACACATGGCAGGATCACACTAAGACATTTAGAGGGAAACATCTTTAGAATAAGGTTTCATTCCCGAAGCGATTAATTAGCAGGAACACTATGCTGGAGAACTGTCCTTGAATATTTTAACCTCCATGCTATTTTTTCTAAAGCACAAATTCTCCTCTCACTGGATGGTCAGGAAATCCCTGAGCACAGAAAACCGGCTGTCTTAGGTGGTGATCCACAAAATTAGTTCCATCTTTCCAAGTAGGTTTTAACTGCCTTCCAGGGGGGTACTCTGGTTTATGAGGGAGACCATTCTTTGGAGTCTAAATGGCCTTTCCTCCATTCGTTTTGGATGAGCAATGCTCCCACGGCCTAGTGATGCCTGGACTCCTTCAACACATTCCACCAACCTCATCTGCCCCCTCACGCCTTCCTCCCATCCCAATTTCAGCCAGCCATGTTTACAAGACACCAGTTAGTAAATCACAATTCAAATGAACCCATCCATTTGTTCAGCAGAAAGTGGCCTCTGGAGTTGCTCCATGTGGAGCCCATAGGCCAGAGTTACATATGGCAGGCCTGCAAACGCGAACAGGATATGATTTATTTATGACGACCATGTGTGTCTGATGCCCAGTTCCAGCAGGCTGTGGCTTCCCTCCCCTGCCTCAGTCTGGGATGACCTATCTACTCACTGTGTCCCATTTCAGGTGCTGTATTTCCAGGCTGGGCAAACGGAGATGTGCGACCCGCTGTGGGGGCTGCACACCCAGCCGCCCCCAGCCCTGCCCACCACACGACAATGTGTGACCAAACACAAAGTGGGCCGAATGGAACTTGCTGCAAAGGTCTGCCATGTACAATGGTTTTCAGTGCAGAGTGAGAAGTAGCTGCTGGAATGACTGACCATGTGGGGCTCATGAAACTGTTGTGTATTTACCCACACGGAGGGCTGGGATGCTGGTGAAGGGAGCCCCGCTCCCCATTTCAGAGATTTCAACCCCCTCCCCCCGCCCTCGACCATTTGGCAATGATGCTCCAAAGCAGATATGCATCAGAAGGTCCAAACGTGGACTCCGGCTTAAGTGCTGTAAACTTCTGCCTTCCATAGTCTCCCCCCTTCCCCCCACCCAAGTTGTATTAATACTTTGAAAGAAGTTAACACGAAGCAGTAGTCACCTGGGCGTGCTCGATTTTTGACAAGCCTTAGTCACTCTGTACCCAGCAGAACAATTCACATTATAGTCGAAATCCTGTGAAGATTCTGCCACACATGCTAACACTAAAATGCCAGTAGCTCCACTTACCTTCTTTATTAAGCCTCATAACCTCCCTGCTTTTTCCACCCTCTTTTCCAGCCTCTTCTAAATCTACATCTGCAGATGAGAAAGAAAAGGAGAAAAGAAAATGAGTAAAAAAATATCGAAAAGGGGGGAGAAGCCAAAGTCGAGGGGGGGAGGGAGAGTGTTTATTTGCAAACAGATCGATATAAATACTGTACATGAAAATATTTCAAAAATTGACAATGCAACATTTTCTCCCAAGTCCGGATTGCCATCTACCTGGCCCAGATAGGTACCAAAAAAACTATGCAAGCAGCAACAGAGTAGCCTTTTAAACAGATACACCGTGGGGCTGTGAAAGCCCAGCCCGCGGGCTGCCACGGGGAGCCGGGCAAAGACAGACAGACAGCCAGCCCTGGCAGCAGGGCCTCTCTCTGTGCATTGATGATCTGTCTCTGTGTGTATTTATTTAGAGAGAGAGGGAGAAGCATGGAGGACACCGGGGGCCACTCTCTCTCTCACACACACACTTTTTCCCAGTGGCTCTAGGTGAATGGAAAGGTTACAGGATAATAAAAGGAGGAGGAGGCGGTGGGGTTCTTACTGTCGGAGCAGTGTAATTTGGCGGCGTCGATCCAGGAGGACCAGGGTTTGCCCAGAAACGCCTCCGGACTGGGCACTTTGCGATCCAGTGTCGCCATTGCTCTTCCTTCTTGTTGCTTTTTCCCTGTTCCTTCGGCAGCAGCAGCCGAGAGACACGGGATTCGAGAACGCTCCGACGTCATCTTCGGAACGTTCCGACATTGAGTGCTCTGAAAGGGGGAGGGAGGGAGGGACGGGAGGAGGGAGCGGGGAGGCGGCGGAGGNCCGGGGCGTGCGGGGCGAGCCGTGCGGGCGGGACGGGGGCTTGGGAGGCTGGCCGGGGAGACGCACGACCCGGGGCCGTAGGCGGGGAGGTCTTTCCCGCAGAGTGGCCGCCAGACGACGGAAAGTTTTTTTTGCATGCAGCCCTTCCAGCGTGTCCTTCCCTCGCCGGCTCCCTGTCGTCCACGGTGAGGCGCCCCCCGCCGAGACCCCCGGCGGCCCAGTGGGGAGGAGCCGGGCAGGGTTTTCCCTCTACGAGCATCCCAAGCCAGGAGGGACCCTGGTGATGACCTCTCCTCCCAGCCACCGTTCCCTTCTCCCTTTCTTTCCTGTCACGGTGGACCTTGGGACCGTGGAGGATTCCGCGGATGCCTTTGGGAGCTGAGACCCATGGGTAGATGGAAGTGGTTCTAAAATGCAGGTGAGTTGGGGGCGAGGGCAGTTGCCTACCCAGCTCAGTCAGGCTGCGGGACATTGCAAAGCTCCAAACTCAGGGCCGCGGTGCGCCCCCCCCACCCATGCTCCGCGCGCTGCGTGTCTTGGGTTCTCCGGCAAACACTGCGCAGACCTTGCTCCAGGATCACGATAGCGGGAGAGCACCTTCGCCGCACGGAAGATGCTGCTTACGGGGCCAAGACCCTGGAGCAGTTTCCAGAGCTCCCTGCCGGGATTCGAGGGTGGCCCGCATTAGCGCCTGCAACCTATGGCCAGGAATCTGACTCCTGGGAGCATGCTCTCCAGGCGGAACTGCTCTAGCCAGCTAGAAAGGAAGAGTTAGATTTTCTCTGAATTTTGGATGTTTGATGCTTTGAGATTTCTTCTCTCCCTAGGGGTAGGCAACAAAGGCCTTAAAAGGTCTAGTATCTCTTTCTGGTTTTCTCTCTGAATCCTTTCGTTTACTAGGAATGACCTAAAATATACAGACACTCCCCCACAATCGATATATTTTTCATTTTCCCCAGTACCCTTCTGATTCTTTCCACTTTTGTTTCTGCTCCCTTGGCTGAAGCGCACTGATTTGAAGTTGCTCGGTACTGAGTTCTGTCCTGGCTCTGCCATCTATTCTAATGCCCCTGCACTTGGCATCCAGAACCTCAAAGCCAGTGTTAGGATGAGCAATGGAGGAGGAGCTACGGATTGGTCTTCGGTTGTGATGTTTGTGTGAATGGGCTTGTGTTTCATCAGACCTATATGAGTCTGATTTGCCTCTTCTGTCTTCGGAAGGGTTTCTACCTAGGAACCACTAAGTGGCTAAGATGCCAGTGAGTGGAGAATTCTCATTTTAAGAATTGGTGGTATTAACAAAGATTTATTACTTTTTGACCTCTTAGGATATGCTAGACACTGTGCTTGACACATCCTTCCAAATATCCATCCATCCATCCATCCATCCATCTATCCATCATCCATCTTTTCAACAAATATTGCCTGTCATGGACTAGTGCTTTCCACAGAGTAAGGCAAACGAGACCTAGCCCCACGTGGAGTTACAGTCTGGTGGTCTCTATGGAAGAAGAAAGGTGTGAAACTTACCAGCTCCTTGGAAAAACAAGACAAGCGCACAGTGACTGGCAGGGCAATGAATGGTCTGGTCTCTCAGAGCTATGCCTAATCATAAGAGGAAATGAACTCTAGTTTAGAATGATCAGAAAATGTGTCACAGAGAAGATAGGATTTGCTCTGCACCTTAGAGCTTGGGGAGGATTTATCATCGTAAGGTGAAGACTGGTCTTGCCAAGGGAAGGGGATTGACGGTATTAATGGAGGCTTCAAGCTGAGCACAAGCATGGTGTTTGGGGGGTTGAATGTGGTTTACCTGGGATGGTGGGTTATTATTGGGGGTTTGGAAGTATAGTCAGGTCTGAGTCAAATTATGGAAAGCACTGAATGGCGACCTAAAGAGTTTGGGTTTTGTTTGACAGTGGAGCTTTCTGGTATATAAGGGTAAGTAGAAAGTGTGACTTAGAAAGGTGTGGCGCCCAGGACTTCTTGGATATGGAAGCAGGTTAGAAGTAGTGCTGCAGTATTTGTGGTGTGAGGAAATGAAGGCCAAATGAACTCTGGTGTCCTGTGCAGGTGGAGAGGAGGGGACAGGTAAGAAAGACTCTGTGAAGAGAGCCCCTCATTGGAGGGTATGTTGTATGGCTGGATCTGGGGAGAGAGAGAGCTCAGAGCCCTAGGTAATTAGATCCTGGAACATTTTCCCTTCCCCTGCTGCTTTCTGATTTTCCTTTCACTTTTTTGTATTTATTTCTCTATCGCGCGTGCAAGGGAAGATGTGGTAGACGGCCTCTAAGATGATGCCAATGATTCCCACATCCTAGTATTCATGCACTTGTGTGATCCCCTCCCCTCCAGTGTGGGCTGGACCCAGGGGCTTGCCACTAACAAACAGACTATAGCAAAACGAATGGGATGTCACTTCTGAGGTTAGGTCACAAAAAGACTATGGCTTCTCTCTTGTTCACGCTTGCTCTCGCTGGCTAGCTCTAACGAAGCGCCCTGCCATCTTGTGAGCTACCCTATGGAGAGGCACAGGTGGCAAGGAATCGGGGGAGGTCTCTGGCCAACAGTCAGTGAGGAACTGAGCCTTTGGTCCAACAGTCCATGAGGTGCTGAATCCTGTCAATAGCCATGTGAATGAGTTTGGAAACATATTTTTCTCCAGTGGAGCCTTGAGACAACCACAGCCCTGGCCCACGTGTGTGAGAAACCTTGGGCCAGAGGCACCCAGTTAAGTCACGCCTGGATTCCTGACCCTCTGAAACTGTGAGATAATTGGTATTTGTTGTTTAAGTTGTTGAAATTCTGGCATAACTTGTTACATAAGAATACATAACTAATACAGAATGATTTGCATATGAAGTGATTAGATAACAAAGCAACGTTGTCTGAGCAACGTTCCTTGGTCTTCATTTGAGCCTCCTATGAATTGTGTATCATTCTTGCCAGCTTGGTGGGACTGGTTTACTCTAGTGTCTCCCAAATGCTGAGTTTTGTAATTTACCTTTTTCAAGTTTTTGCTCAGTAAACTCAAATCACTACTTTATGGAAAGAATTCACCAGTGACAAGGTCATGATGTAACTGTTGGAAACAAGTCTTTACTGATGGTGATGCTATCACACTGGTGCCTTTACGACCCTGCCATCCTTGAGGTGTATGGAAAGTAAAGTGACGAAGGGACTCAAGCCCAGTGGTTCGGTGCTTACAGAAAATTGCCATCTCTCAGGAGCCATTTTAAACCACCCCAAAAACCAAACGAGTCAGGTCACCTCAGTCTCAGAGAAACAAGGCAGTGGTCCAATATTTTCCTGTTCGTTTACGCCCCCAACCATGTCCCTCAAGTAGAGATTACTTTTACACAGCACCCTGAAGCTGGTGTGACAGCCTAAATATTATTCCCTTCTAGCTAGGAGCATTTTAGTTTGTAACATAGTAAAGTATGGGCTGGAACCTAGAAGTGGTTTAGCATCTCTACAAGACAGACGTTAGATACATTGCCTGTTTAACTGGTAGTCAGAACGCGTATACATGACTGCAGTTAGACTTCTGGAGTATAATTGCGGTTTCCACCCTCAGCCTTGCCCAGTGTCTCCACCGACCATAGAGATAATAATACCAACTACGTGAAACTCAAACCCACCTATGACTTAGTAACTGGATCACATGGCTGTCAATTAAATTATACCACCAGGAGCCAGAGAAGGAAGGAAGCATTGCTCATCATACTACTAGACTTTTACACTGACTTCAGATGAAAATTGAGGTCAATCGACAGTAGTATTTGGGTCAACAAGGTGCATATATAGTATTATAAACATGCCTGTACTTACTTATCAACTATACATATGGCAAATTTATTGCAGACTTGAATTCCTTTTGGTAATAGAGAGTTACAAATATTGTTAGTGGCAACAAGAATCTTATACCTTCTTAATAGGTATAAATTGACCCGCAAAACAGTCATTTAAAGCATATTAGTATAATGTGTATGTGATAAAACTGTCTAGCAAAGGTATAACACCTTCTTCCCTTCATGATTAATGTTTGGGAAGACAAAAGGGATGTAAATATTTTTATTGTTTTATTATCTGTCTTAGAAAAATAACAGGGGTTGATTTAATTAAAAAGGAGACTCTTCCATAGACCAAATAAAGAAATCAGTTCCACAGACATGGCAGTGGAAAATACCTATTTAATCTGAATAACACCTGGTTCTGGAGAGATGTGCATCGAATACGCAGCCTGCATTCACTTAGTCTGATTCATGCGCTGTTTTACCTCATTATTGAAAAGAAGAGAAGAGGTAATATTAGCTCTCTCATTTGAGGATATTAAGCTCCTGCTGGGGTCGAGGCGCTGTGTGTGCACCCTACTTCCTACCTAGACTGTTGTTGGGAGCTCCCTGGAGGCGACGAGGAGAAAATGACATTCCATTAGAATGAGGCATCCCTGGAATTGTTTGATGTTCTTTGTCTTAATTGAATCCATCTATCCCATCTGCCACTCTTCTCTCTAAATTTATTTCCGAACCCCCTCTCTCTGAACATTGTAATTGGGGGGGAAATTTGTTACATACGTTGTTACCTTTTAGCATCTGGAAGGCAGGTGTGCTGTCTCCCCGGCCTTGTTAGACAAGGTTGCCTGCCTCTTCCCTGCCCCTCACATGTCGCAGGATCAAAGAGGACCGGGAGAAAAGACCCCCAGTAGCAACGGGAGTAGGAAAGAAAATAGGAATTCCAGGCATTGGGTTATTGGTTTCAGTATAAGGCCCTAGCCTTGTGTCTGGTCTAAGTAAATAGGGACTCTAGTAATAAACAGAACTACAAAAATATGCAATTTGCATTCTGACTCTGGCAGAAAGGTGTAAAATGGGAATGCGTGGTATTGAGGGACAGCTGCCTTGACAGCCCTGGCTGACTCATCTGGGGCTTTAATCTCTTAGGGCTCCCCAGAACCCCTTGCTGCTGCAGGCTGAGAAGGTCACTGTTCCCCTGAGTGTGGCAGAGCCTGGCCCGTTTCTGTCCATTGCTCTTCTTCAGGAGTCAGACAGGAGAAAAGATAGTGTCTCTTTGGCATTGTTACAGAAATCACTTTTGGCCCTTCACCTAAATATAAATATAGACAAACTTAAGACGTGTGCACTTATTAATTGGAGCAAAGCTCCCCCTCCCCCACCAAACTCACCCGTTCATATAGCTGGGGAGGCAGTGCAGGGTGAGTACGGGCTTGAGATCGGCACCTGGTCAATGAGAATAGCTCTTCAGTCGTTTGCTTGAGAACCTTTCTTAATTGAGCCCAACCTCAGTTTCGGTATCTGTTAAATGGGTACCAAGGCTCTTCACTTCAGATCATTGTGAGGATGGAGCGAGATTCTGGGTATAGAGCCCCCAGCCTAGGGCCTGGCGCACAGTGGACCCCTGTAAATGTTTGCTGTGATTATTACTTTAGCTGCAATACATTGTGTAGACAACACTGGCCAGTCAGAAACGGGCTGGCTCTCTGATGCTAGGAGGGCTCCTGTGGTTGCTTCTGACCATTCTTCTCCTTAGAAAGGAAACCAAAGGTCCTGTTCCTTCATATGGGCCTGCTATCCCGCATCAGTTGGTGGAGACTTCTGTCAACAGTCTTCTGCCTGAAACTTCATTTGACGTGGACTTCAGGGCAGGGTATATATCCCTTTGTTCTGGGGAAAGCCCACAAGACTTTTCTGTTCTGCTGAGGAACTGCAAAATCCTAAGTGTGCTTGGAGGCAAAACTGCTTTTGCACGGCCATGTAAATAGTTGTCTTAATAGTAAGCCGAGTGGGGTCTCTGCAAATTACTTACTCCCTCCAAAAACAGTTTATTGTCTTTTGTAAAAAAATTGAATAGTGTATCCAAGAAATACTTACGAATGTGTTCCCATGAGATAGTAAAATGGTAGTGATAAGAGGGAAATTCCCTTTGAGTATTTCCTTCAAACGTGGACACGTCCCTGCCCCCAGATTGCTCCCATACTCCAAATCTGAAGGCAGTTTCCAAACCATTCTCTATACACCTATCTACTGTCTCCATTTAGCATCACAGGCATAGATGATATTGCCTCATGTGTGCTCCTGTTTTCTTTTGAACATGAACAGCATCATTTTGTAGAGAGACGTGTCTTATCCCTGGCAGGGAGAGAACCCTTGAATGAGCTTATTAAACAAGACTGACAGGTGCAACAGGCCGTTTCATTTCTGGTATATTTTTGAGCATTTGTTCTTATGTCCCTTGTATTTTCACTCTGTAAATTGCTGTTAGTACGTTTTGATGATTTCTTATTGGCATTTTCAGATCTTTTTATTGATTCTTAGGAATTCTCTATATGTTCTAGATTGAGAGCTCTTGTCTGTTTGAAAATAATGTCATTTTCCAGCTTGATGCTTGTCTTCTTGTAACCTTGTGTGTAGCATCTTTTCTATACACACTTTTTTTTCATTTGGTTGTAGTCAGGTGTATTAGATTTTTCCTTGAGGCTTTTTGTGTTTTGTGTCTTGCTTAAGAAGACCTTCTCTTCCCCCAAGGTCACAAAATATTTTCTTGTATTTTTTTCTTTATGCTTTACAGCTTTTTGTTTTTACATTTAGCACTTAGATTATTCTTGGTTAATGATGTAAGGTAAAAATTTAATTTTGGATCTTTCCCCAGTTACCACTTTCCCCAGGCATATATTAAATAGCTTAGCCTTTCTTTCCATAGAGGTCAGTCTTATACTCACTTCCCAAATACATGGGTCTGTTTCTGAGCTCTCTTTTCTGTTCCATGGCTTGGCCTGTCTTTTCCATACTATTCCACAGTTTTAATTGCTCTCGTTTTATAATATGTTTTGCTGGTGTGTTGGGAAAAAAATGTTTCTTTTCCACTATGGATTGAGAATCCTCTGTCTTGGTCTGCTTGGGTTGCTGTAACAAATTACCACAGACTGAAGGGCTTATAAACAACAGAAATGTCTTTCTCACAATTCTGGAAGCCGGAAGTCTGGGACCATGGCATTGGAAAATGCAGCATTCAGTGAGGGTTTCTTGGTTCATAGATGGTACCTTTTTACCATGTCCCCACATGGCGGAAGGGGCAGGCTAGCTCTCTAGGGTCTCTTTGATAAGGGTTCCACCTTCATGACCCACTCTTCCTCCCTAGGCCCCAAAGGCCCTACTCCTGACACCATCACCTTCAGGAGTAGGATTTCAACCATATGAATTTGCGGTGGGACACAATCATTCAGACCACAGCACTCTATCTCTTGGTAAGTATTTTTTATTCCTGAGAAGTGTGTTCTAGGTGTCATTGTTAAACAGTTGTCATGGGGACATCTCATGATGGAGACCGGACCATGTGAGGAAGATCATTGGAAACCTGACCTCATGCCCATTTCATGGTTACCATAAAGCTTGGGCCCAAAGACTACAGCCAGCTTGGATTCTTGGGGAAAGCCTCCGCAAGATGATTTTCCAAACCAAATATCTCAGACTTAGGAAAATGAATTGTTCTAGAGATTGTCCTCCCAACTATCTGAAAAGGCCAAACCTTGTGGTTAATAGTTGAGACTCTATGGGGATATTCCCATCTGTCAGTCATCCCAGGGTGAGAAGGAGCCATGAGCACAAGAGGCTGGAGCAGAGGGAGGGAGAGGACCTGGGATGAGGGCTGAGCTCCCCCTGTTTGAGGAGCAGGCAGGTAAGAGCCTCTTGTGGGCCAGGAGCTGGGCCAAGTAGCATCCAACAGGGGACCCCTTCTGGGTTGACCTAGCTACGAGTCAGGAATCTTTAAATCCACTAACTAGTCATAAGGCTTTCTGTGTTTTTTCTTTTGCTTCCCTCAAGGTTTTAAATGGCCTGGTCTTAGGTAGTGGCATTGTGGGAATTCGAGTCAGGGGCTTACACCTGTATGGGAGCCATAGATGTAAGGCTGCAACTTGCTAGCTTTACTTCCTGCCAGCCCTGTGTGGTAGCAGCACCACTCTTCTACAGAAGATGGCAGTCCCCGGACCCCAGGAGGTGGCCAGACACAAAGTCAGCAGGGGGCAGCCCCCAGCAGTCCCTAATGCCTTGCTACCAGCCCCAGCCCGATATTTTCAAAAGGAGAAAATCCTGAAAATGAGAGGCTAGAGTTTGGGTTATATTTATAGGACAGGAAATAGAAGCCTGGTGTCTTTAAGCTCATAATACAATCGCTGCAGAACTTAGAGTAAAGCCCAGATCTTTGCTGTTTGGAGGCCAGCTTATTCATAGATGACGACCTCCCAAGAATGATACTAAGGCTATAAATTTACATTTTCATGTAGACCAGAGTTTCTCAACCAGGGATGATTTTGCTGCCTCCCATCCTCACTCCAAGACTATTTGGCAATGGCTGGAGACATTTCTGGTTGTCCTGACTAGGGGTGGGGTGTACAACTGGCATCTAGCAGGTAGAGGCGATGCTGGTAAATATACTGCCGTTAGATGCACGGGACGATTTATCCAGCCCCAAATCATAGCTCTAGGATCCAGAACCCCTGATATAGGACAACTCATTTCCAGTTTTCTTTCTTTCTTTTTCATTTCCAGAGAATGAACACCTAACCCCCAGTAACTTCTTTGTCATTTTGGGCTTCTTTCCTCACACAGAAACCCAGTAAGAATGTGGCAGGGCTGTGAGACCCATCATCCATCGCTACGAGTTAAACCCAAGGTCTTTTCCCTTTCAGTATATGAAAGCCAAATTATGTTATTGGATGAATTTGTAGAATCAAAGCAAATGGATATAGTCCTTACACAATAATCAAGTAATGTGGTCGCCTCTTTGTCTCGGAATCCCTTACAGACCATGGCTTACCTACTCTAATGGGAAAGTTGATCAGTGCTAAGACCCCCATGCTAGGTAGCTCTTATTATTCCCAAGTTATGGATGATAAAAGTGAGGCACAGAGAGGAAGTAAAGCACAGTTCCCTCCCTCTGGTTTCTTATATTCCAAAGTTACCAAACACCGGGCCTTGGCCATTGCACAAGTTGTACACTGCACAACTGTGCTACTTTTCAGGGAGCGCCATTCACAGGACAGACACAGATTTACTGTGACAATTTTCTAGGCAGATGGCAAGAAAGTGGTTTGTTCTAACAAAATCAGGACCATGAAGCGATTTTCTAACAGAAGTAAAGTTTCTTCAAGAAAGTGTGCCTCTCCCTAATGCTCATGGAAGTGCTAGATGGACTAGCAGAAAAGAAGGGGGTTATTGATGACTCTGTATGTTAGCAGTTCAGCTGGGAGCTGTGTGGGAAATAGAGTGCCTTGCGTGATGGAATAAATAGAACAATCTTGCTATCTAAATTTGGTTGTTCCTACTTCTGTTACGGTTTAAGTCACCCTAGGCTTGGCTTGGAGGAGGAGACATTGACATGTATATCAGTTTATAAATTCGGCAGCAGGAGGTGCAGAGTATCGTTTCAATTATGGATTGACCCGTGATTGATTTAGCAACGTATGTCTCCTAGTGTGCAATCAATGCCAAGGAATGGCAGGTGCCGGACTCCTAGGAGGGCGAGGGCAAATGTTGGAGCATTGATCAGCTGACAAGCTCCATGTAGGCCCCATACAGGGAGCATCAAATCCAAGTAAAATATTGTCAGGTGGGAGTGATAGTATCCCATGTGTTAACAGAGCCTGTCTGAGCTTTCGTCCCTTGTAGCAACGTAACCATCTTTATAACACACAGACACTACTCTCTGTTCCAGCTTTGTTCTGAATCTTTAGTGTGTGCCATTTCATGGTGCTTTTAGGGGGGAAAGGCCTCACCCATTGCCTCTGTTGAGAAGGCTTTAATTTTTCCACCTATGCAAATACCTTGGCATTCACAGACTCTGGCTAAGCAAAAAAAAATTGTCTTTTCTAATGCCTAGTAAATACTCAAGTTTGGGTGGGAGGTGGGGTATATAAAGGAATTGCAACCCTTGTTTTATAATTGGAATAAGAGAGGTTGACAGACTGGCCTGCCCGTGCCAGGTGGCATAGTAGTTACTTTGGCCAGGGAGGGAGACGTGTGTGTAGTCAGTGATTGGAGAACAGGATAGGCCTTGAGAAGGTGCTGTTCCGATGTGCAGGTGACAAAGGCCATTGGTGCCCGAGCAGGCCACAGTTGCTGCCGCAGCAGCGGGAGGGCTTAGGACAGAGGAGAAATTTAAGCTGGGCTGGGAAGGGTGGGGGAGGACATGAATAGCCTGTGGGCAGAGTATGCATGGGGGACAGTGGCCTTCTTAAGTGAGAGCCTCAGGTCACATAGACAATAATTCCCTACAACAAAGCCCTTAGTGGAAAATAGGCAAGTCACAAGGGGATTTGGAATCAGAAGCGTTTGAAAGTGTTACACAACGTTTCCAAGATTAAAATCTACAGTATGAGATAACTTGAGTATAATACTGTGTGTTCTTCAGCAAGTGGCAGATTTCTTCGAGAAATACTCTTTGTCAAGAACGAATCTCTAAAATGAGGGCTCTGTGGATAGGAGCTCATCAGGTGAGAAACTTGAACTTTTTAAGATTCTTTAGCCATCTGGCCGGCATGTTTAGAAATGACGCCTGACTGTACTTTGATAAAAGGGAACTCTGTGTTTGTGATTTACTCTAATACTCCAACCCTGGGTTGTTTTCAAAGGCAAGTTACACAGATTTTTCATCCTAAGTAGGATGATGACATGGCTGAGTTTGCCTGGGGAGTCCCGGATTATACAAAATTATTAATAGCTTGTCCTTTCAGTCTCAGAAGTGTCCTGGTTTTGGTGATAAATTATATGGTTACCCTAATTCTAAGTGATTCATTACGGACTACTTTTGCTTGGTCTGCAAATCCTCAGTGACCAAAAGGGATGCTTCCACCTCAATGATATTTGCCCACATGCGCATTCTGTCTTTTTGAAATGGTTGTATTTTTCTCCTTGCCTATAAAGTAATTTTTACAAAGCATTTGGAAGAAAAACAAGCAGCATAAATGAGTTACCACAAACATAGAAATAAGTGTTACTATTTTGATCTATCTATATAACTATATCTATCTGTCATATATTTATATATTTTTAGATCCCAATCTCCAAACTAAATGATTTTACTCGGAGTAGCGTTCCATATATGCATACATAGATATGGATACTACATAAAATTATATATATAGAACTATATAATAATGTAGTCAACATATACAGGTGAAATCACCCTTTTAAGATAATAACTTTTTAAAAATTTATTTATTTTAGAGAGAGAGAGAGTGCGAGCATGAGCGGGGGGAGGGGCAGAGATAGAGGGAGAGAGAATCTCAAGCAGACTCCATGCTAAGCACAGAGCCCAACTCGGGTCTCGATTACACAACCTTGAGATCAAGATCTGAGCCGAAACCAAGAGTCGGACGCTTAACTGATTGCACCAGCCAGGTGCCCCCTTTAAATAACCACTTTTAAAGACTGCATCGTATCCTAGTTCTTAAACTATAATATATTTAAATCCTCAATTTGGGGCATTTAGTTGTTTCGTTTATATATTTTACTAACAATGTTATAATAAAGGTTTTCTAGCCAAATCGTTTCTCACATTCATGGTTATTTGGGAGGTTTCTTATATATGAAATTGATAAGTCAAAGGGGATATGCATTTAAAATTTTGGATTTGTCAAACAGTATGTGTGTAAATTCCCCCTCCCTGCCTCATCTGGGGTGTATCTTTGATTCTTTTTTCATTTTTAAGCCCAGCTGGGAAGAATTTCAGCTCTTATTTATTTTGGTTGTATCTCTGATTATTGATGATTATTTATTTTTTAATAAATCGCTTATTTTTCTATCAGAGTGTTGACCTTTCTCTTATTGAATTATGAAAGCTCTTTATATATTAAATAAAGTAAACCTTTGTGTTTAAGCTGCAAGATTTTTTTCCTGATTTACTATTTGTCTTTTAATTTTATTTCTGGTGGATTTGTGTATACACATGTGTATGAATGGATTCAGAAGATTTTTATGCCGTTACACCTATCAGTCTTTTCCTTTGTGGAGTTATATACTTTTTTAAAGGACCAAGTTTTCAGGAATTAACCCGTGAAATTTTAATAATCGGATCTGGTGCTCTCAAACCCCTTGAGCTCCTTGTTTCAAATTTACCAGTGTGGGCATTATATTAGATGAGGTGCGGTTTTGTTTCCATTTCTCCAGTTCAGGCTGTCTCCCAGAAGGGGTTCAATCCCTTCACAGACTCACAGATAAGTTACTGCAAGTAAGAACCGGTGATAGGCATTCTTTTTCTCAACCACAAAACATGTATGCCTCCCTTCATGAAAAGCCGTAATGGGAATTAGAAAGGACTAGTTTGTTTAGATTCTTTGCGGAGTGAATCATCACTGCCTCATTGATATGCTTTATAATTGCACTGATGTGTTGTTCTCAGGAAAACTGTGGTATCAACCCTAAGTTCTAATTACTACGCAGACAAAGAAACGCCATGGCCTGCCACAGCTCCCTCGAAGCAAGCAGCTTTCCATGGAATGATGCCCCTTTGTGGCAGCGTTACTACTCTGATGAGGAGGGCATCGCCGGCAAACACACATCTTGTCCTAGCTACTGGGACTGTTGTGGGCGAGCTAGTCTCTGGGCTGCTCTGCTGGCATGCTGGGCTGAGCCACGTGTGAGCCTCAATCCCTTCTTCATGCTTCAAGTTAGACCTGTGCCTCCTGCTCTCTCCTCGGCCCTCTTCCTTGCCTGTTTGGCCCTCTCGGTGTTTATTCTGGGGAGCAGGGAGAGAAGAGAATCCTCTTCCACTTACAGACCTCAGGGAAGTCCCCTTGATTGTCCTCAACCCCACACCCCTTTCAGCCAAAGTCCTTCCTGCAGGGTGATGCAGGGGAGGTCTTGAGCACCACTGAGGTTGAGCGTAAGACCGTAAGATCGATGATTCCCATCACCACGATGATGCCATGGGACGACCTGTCTCTGTTCTCAGCTGTCAGAGCTTTTTCCCTGCTGCTTAGCCAGGGTGCATCCCAGCCCAGATGCAATCTCAGGCTACCAAACCCCACCAACTGACACCTTCTCCAGAGAACCCTATCATGGCGGGAGTGTGGGGATAGGGACCACGGCCCTACATCAGGAGGTCTTTGCTCTCTGGTTTTGCCAAGGAATTGTTAAAACATAATACATGCAGGGCACCTGGGTGGCTCAGTCGGTTGAGTGTCTGCCTTCGGCTCAGGTCATGATCCCAGGATCCTAGGATCAAGCCCCACGTCGGGCTCCCTGCTCAGCAGGGAGTCTGCTTCTCCCTCTCCCTCTGCCTGCTGCTCTCCCTGTTTGTGCTCTGTCAAATAAATAAAATCTTAAAAAAAAAAAAAACAACAACCCATAATACATGCAATAACTGTAGACTAGCCAGCTCCTATCAGCAGGGAGTCAGGTGTATGGTACCACACTGCGAGCCAGACCAGGGACTTGAAAATAGTTTTTACTATGGAATGACCCTCTTATGGATCTGAGAAGCCCCTGCCCCAGAAGCTCCCCTTTTAGATGAAGTCCATCGGGGGTCCCCTCAATTTGGGAAAGACACACTCATTTCCCTTCTGCCTCGTCAGGTGTCCTTTGGTCTCTCCCTATTCTCTTATCCAATATCACGAAAGCCAAAGAACTAATTTGGCTGCAACACAACCCTCCTCAGAGTGCTGGAGAGGGAGAGAAACCAAATGTGAGCATAGCCCAAACCCTCTTTAGTGGGCAAGTCTCATTTGTAAATAATTTTAGTCTTGTTACCCATTCACTAATCATATATCCTTCCCGATGGGTATTGGCAGCATGTCAGATGGAGCTCACTTATGAAAAGACTCCAGTTTCCAAACCCATTCTGGCTTCTTGAGAATCTGTGAATTGGGGAAACCAGCTCTACTAAAGGAACTTAAGCCCATTTTTTCCGCTCCTTTTGAGGGCTGGGGTGGGGAGTGGGTGAGCAGAACAACATCTATATGTTTATTCATTCAGGAAACATTTACTGAGCTCTCCTCTGTGGCAGGCGCCACCAGAGGAGCGGGAAAGAGAAATCCTGGATGCGTGATGTGGGCCCATTTTGCAAAGGCATTTCTCAGAGTCCCTAATGACACCTGCAGGGGGCTGAATGGTGGCCCCCAAAGATACTGGGTGCTAATCCCTGAAACATGAATGTACTACCTATGGTAGTATGTGGTCAAGTCTTGCAGATGTGATTGAGTGAAGTGTCTTGAGCAGGAGAGATTATCCCGGATTATCCAGCAGGGCCCTAAATGCCATCACCTGGATCCTTTTAAGAGGGAGGCAGAGGGAGATGTTACAAGGACACAAAAAGGGAGAAGGTGATGTAAAGATGGAACAGATAAAGATTTGAAGGTGCTGGCCTTGAAGATCGGGGTGATGCAGCCCCATGCCAGGGAACATGAGCAGCCACCGGAAGCTGAAGAGGCAAGCAGCAGATTGCCTCCTAGAGCCCCCAGAGGGAGCGCTGCCCTTTTGACACCTCGATTTTGGACTTCTGGCCTCCGGAATTAGGAGAGAATAAACTGTGGTTGTTTGAAGCCCCCAGACTTCTGGTAATTTATTACAGCAGCCCCAGGAAACTAATAAAACATCCTCGCAGATAAAATGGGGACAAGGGTCTAGGAGACAGTTGTCAGGCAGCTGGAGTCACAGGTATCTGACAGAGTCTGTTTATTCATTCCCTTGGCAAATATTTATTGAGTAAGTACAGTGTTCCAGGCATAGGAGATAGAGAATAGGGCTGACGATGTCCCCTCTGACACCAGGTGGAGGGAGCAAGCAGGTTATAGAGAGGTAAATGAGAAATATGAACCAGGTTAAGTTTAGTTATTGCTAAGTGCTTTAAAGAAAACAAAACAAGGTAATGTGGAGTTGAGGAGGGAATTATTTTAGATTGGGCAGTAGGAGAGCCTTTCTGATGAGAGCTCTTAGAGCTGAGCCCTGAATATCAAGAAGGAGTTACCATCTGGACAAAGCTTTCCAATTGGCAAGAGTTGTAAGTGCAAAGGCCCTGAGGTAGGAACAAGCTTAATTGTGCTTGAGCTTAACTGTGCACAGAAAGACCAGATCCTTCCATGTCAACGTGGAGAGCCACCTCTCACAGAGGGTTGCAGGGTTCTGTTGGAGGCCCTGTCCTGTGCCGTTTTCTTTATAACTAAATTGGAAGTAAACATATAAGTCATATAAATTGTAAAATCAAGTGTGAGTAACATAAAGCTAGTAGGACTTATATTTAGTTAGATGTCAGGAACTGGGTTGTCAAATACCTTGGCAGGTGTGAACAAATGTTAAAGATAAAATTTGACAGTGACAAAATATAAAATTATGTGCCTAAATCAGTATTTGTGTGAAGGCCCTAAAGCTCCATATCAGCAAACAACTGATGGTGAAACACTTTTACGGCTTTTTACAGAATGGAGTACAGCTTAAGAGAGAAGGCAGCCACCGGTCTGTTTCTGGAGTATTGAGTGGGCACCACGTTTTATGGGGCCACAGAAACAGTTACATTCATTCGTTTATTCATTCAATGAACAAACTTTCAGTGGTCACCTTCTATGTACCTGGTCCTGGCTAGGCTGTGGGGGAACAACACTGCATAGGATAAAGGACTTGCTGACCTCAGAGAGCTTACATTCTAGGGAGAAGAGAATCTAGATTTAATTATGTAGCTGTGATTTTTCCTTCTGCATTAAATTTTTTTTCAGATTATAAATTGCGGTAATAAAAGAACAAAAATCAAACATCACAGAAACATATAACATAGAAAAGAAAAATCCCCTGTTAACTCATCTTGCTTCCCCAGAGATAGCCACTGTCGATAGGTTTGTGCATTTTCCCCAACTTTTAAAAATACAGCCACCTTATATTTTAAAAACATAAAAATGGAACCATAGTCTTTTTAATTTTTTTTAGCTTGATGTATCTTAGACTTCCTTTCCCATGAATACAAAGAGATCTACCCTGTTCTTTTAAATGGCTGGCCAAGTCATACTCCATTTTATGAACGTACCACAGTTTAACTAGTGTCTCATTGATATGTGTACTGTTTCCACATTTCACAATTATAAACAATGGTATCACAGAACTTGTTCTGCATAAACTTCCCAATGAACTGGTGGGAGTATTTCTTTCTAAAGGATAAATTCGTGGAGGTGGAAATGCTGGGGCAAAAGGTCTGCAACATTTAAATCACAGTTGTTGCCATACTTCCTACCATTCAGGTGGTACCTGAATGAGAGTGCAAATCAGAGTGCATGTTTTCTTGCAGTCTCAACACAGGATTTTATCAATAATCATAATCTTTGCCTGTCTGATAAGCAGAAGACAACCCTATCTTGTTTGCACAAACCATATTCAGCCTACAACCGAGATAAGGGGTTTACAGGGACATGCAGGTCACCTGTATATGTCAGAGAGGCCACACTGCTGAGGCCTGAAATAAACCAGGTGGGGTGTGGTGACAGGTGACCACAGCACAGCTGGTCAGCTCACATCGCAAGTGCAAAGGCCCTGCGGTGAGAGCGTGTCTGGCCTGTCAATAGGACCAGAAGGGTTCCCAGGGGAGCAAAGAGCAGGGAGCAAGGGGAAGAGTGAAGAGGAGGCAAGGGCTTCGAGGTAGCAGATGGTGGTATTCTGCCCTGGGGCGGAACCTGGACTAGGGTGGAGGCCCCAGTGTGTCTACCCTAGAGAGAGTGGGTAGACTTAGGAGAGACTTAGATCGGATAGGGTTTGATAGGAATTGATGAGAACTGAGGCTTGGGTGGTTTGGGTGGGCTTGGGTGGGGAGTGTGGCATCCTGAAAGACACCCAGGAGTGTTGGGCAGACTGATTGGGAGTTGTCATTAGGATGATGTGAAAGGAGCAGGCGAGGATCAGCTGGAAAAGCAAAGGTCAGGAGGAGACAGCGGCTTTGCAGAGCAGTCTCTCTGCTGAGTTTCCCATATGCCCATGGCTCCACCCGAAGCAGGCTGACCCTGTGATTCCGCCACTCTGGCCACAGGAGGACTGGGAGAGCACTGGAGGCCTGGCCGTGATGTGGTCATTGTGAAGCCCACCCATGATGGGGACAGTGCCAGATGGAGCTGACAACCTCCCTCGGGGAGTGACGACATCTGGAACTAGGGACATGGGAAAGGTCACACGAGGAGAGGGCAGAAAGTGGGAGTCGTCAGGAAGGAAGAAGGAATGAAGAGAGTCGCAGGGGCAGAAGTAGCGGAAGGACTGCAGAGCATGGGAGAGGACTGACAGACCACCACCACCACCCCCCAACCCCCCGCGTGTGGCCAGGGGGCAGAGCCGGGCTTGCTTGCCCAGCTGTGAGGGTGATTCTCAGGGGGACCCCAGACAAGGCAGTGACCTTCTTGAAGGCTCAGTTCTGCCTCCTCAACCATGAAAAAAATGCCATAATATCTTTATCTTCAGCTTGTGAGGATTAAAGAAGCACACGAGAGAGTGAAAGAAGGTATTTGCAACACGTAAGACCACCAGAGAACCAGGATCTAGAATTGAACTGGGGAAAATCTCCTACAAATCAATAAGAAAAGACAGCCAACTCCATGGACAAACAAGCAAAAGACTTGAACAAGAGCTTACCAAAAGAGGACAGAGCGTGTCTCAAAAATATGTGGAAATACCCTCAACCTCATTAATGAGGGAAATCCAGTGAGGTTCCATATGCAACAAAAAAGATGAATCCTATA
The DNA here is from genome assembly GCF_002007445.2 of Ailuropoda melanoleuca. Classification (NCBI taxonomy): domain Eukaryota; kingdom Metazoa; phylum Chordata; class Mammalia; order Carnivora; family Ursidae; genus Ailuropoda; species Ailuropoda melanoleuca. The sequence goes on along the minus strand of NC_048218.1, from coordinate 126,179,325 downwards.
AACACAGTGCTGAGCAAAAGTAGCAAGATTGAGATGAATGTATGAAGTAGGAGTCGATGTATTAAAACTAGGCATAAAAACTATAATTAAATACTACATATGCATATCAGATTGGCAAATTTTGAAAAATCTGTTAATACCAAGTGTTGATGAAAAGCATGCAGAGAACCGGAAATCTCAATGCTGCTGGTGGGAGTGTAGATGAGTATAAGCATTTTGGAAAACACTTTAGCATTATCTATCAGCCTGAAGGTGGGCACATTGCACAACCCAGTAATTCTATTCTTGGAGATACACCTCTAAGAAGAACTTCTCATATACACTGCAATGTATACACAAGCTTGTCTATAACTTTGTTCATCACCTCATGCTAGAAACAGCACAAAGATCCATCAGCTGTAGAGTGGATAGATTGTGATATAGGCATATGATGGAGTATTATACAGCACCAAAAAATGAACGAACTATGCTATGGGGGAACAACATGAATGACCCTTACACACACAGTATTGAACAAAAGAAATAATACACACCATATGATTTTACTTTAAAATTTAAAAATTGGTAGCATGAAACTCTATATAATGGAGTTTATATTGTGTAGCATATATTGTTGAGCAAACAATCAAGAAAGGGAAGGAAGCGATGATCACAAAAGTTGGAAAGCTGGTTGCTTCCGGGGAGGGGAGCGTTCTGGGATAGACGGGGATGCTTAGGGCAGGTGGGTCCTGCGGTACTTGAAGGTATTCTATTTCTTGACTGAGGAGGTCATTATTCTAGTGTTTGCTTTGTGATTGTTCATTATACCGTACATTTGTTTCGAACACTTTAATCTAAGAGTATTTTATTTCACAATTTAAACAGGTTTTAAAAAAAAGATAGCTAACACTTGTAAAATGCTTGGCACAGTGCCTGGTCCATATTAAGAGCTCAACAGATGGCAATTTTATTTACTGTTAGAACCCAGTTGTTAGAGCTGCGTTGTATCCTAAGCAACCTTCCAGCTCCTGGATTGAGCGCAAGTCTCCATGAGGCCTGGCTTTGAGGTGGAGATTCTCGACTCCTCTATTTCCCAGGGTGGCCTCCAAATAAATCTCGTTGCTTAAGACACCACTTCTCACTTGATGTGGGGTGGTTTACTGCAGTGCCTCAAACTCTACCAACGTGCGCTGCCAAATTTTGGCAAGATGTAAAACTTTTGTGTGTGTGTGTGTGTGTGTTGCTGTGCAATTCCAGAAAGTGAGACTGCTGAACTGCACACCATGTGATGTGGTATACAGCCGGAGTCCAGCCTGGTGCTGGTCAGAGGTCAGGGGTCAAAGGTGGACCTGACGGCAAGCTGGTGCTAAAGAAATGAGGACACGTGAGAATTTGGCCTGCTGAGAATCCATCCGGGAAAAAGAGCCACACCCAAATAGTGCCGATTCAGGTGAATCCCAGGATAACCGTGGATGCCATTTAAACCCTTCAAGCATGTGGCCCCCAAATCTAGTATTCCACCGGCAGGTTGGCAGGCACTGATTTAAAGGAATCTGAGACTGTCTCTGCTCCTTGCACGCCTAATAATGGAATCACCATTTCATGGTTAAGGGAGGGGTTATTGTGTCTAATAGCTAATTATATTAACAGCTAATAATTATGGGGTGCTAATCATATGCCAGGCATGGTGCTAAAATTTCAGCAATTCAGTAACTTGCTGAAGGTCACACGGCCGCTAAGGGATGGTGCCAGGAAGAAGGACCATTCTTATTCTCTGGTTCTAGAAGGGAGGCATAGCCCAATGTTTAGAAGTTACACAGGGGGCAGGTTTTGGTACCCAGATGCAAAACATGTCCTAATAGTGAAAAGGGGAGTTTTAGGGCACAGCAAATTCTCTCTCTCTAAGCAGAGGCAGCAAGTATGTTTCAGAAGAGATTCCTGCGTTGGATGGCAGGTTGGACTAAATGCCTTTCAAGGTCCTTTCAAAGAAGCCATAATCTAAGTTTGGGTCTTGGTAGAGCTTCCCATAGGGGACTGTGCTATATGCTTATTTTCATTTAAAATAGGAGCCTCCGAAGTTCAGTGCATATGCTGATGTGTAAGCTGTTTGAGCACACTTTCATGTTGAGGCACGGGAAAATGATTTTCCCTATGGGGTTGTTTTCTTTTAGTCTTTCAGCTGACAGTAGTTGTAAAGAGGCTCTCTGACGGACAACGAAGTGGCTTTCTTAGCTTTAGAAGAGAAAGCATTTGCATTCAGCGCTCTCCCACACTTACTTTAATTTCAGACCAGAGGTGCTGATCTTTTCGTAGGGACTCCCCTGCTGCCCCTCCTACGGTCCGTGTGTGTTGTGTGAGGACGACGTGTGTGGCATGAGCAATGGCGTTGGATAGCATTAGGGTTGCTTAGAATCTGCCCTTTAGAACTGAAATGATATGTCTGGCTTTGTTTCCAGGGTTACAGAAACTTCTTTGGTCTATTTCCATGACTGTGTCCAGTGGAAAGGCATTACTTTCTGCTTTTCAGACTGCGCGACCCCCCTCCAGGATAATGGAGGCATACAGTGGCATCTCGACTTGGGAGTTGGCTGGGGTTGAGCCTTTGCCATTACCTGGCAAAACCAGCTTTATTTTCTAAAGCAGTTTGAGGTTCACAGAAAATTCAGCAGTAGAAAGTGTGGCATTCCCAGCTACCCCCTGACCCACGCATGCACAGCCTGTCCCACTGCCAACATCCCGGACCAGAGTGTGCATTTGTTAGAATCCATGCACCTATGCTGACACCTTATTGTCATCCAAAGTCCCAAGTTTACATTATGGCTCACTCTTGGTGTTGTGCATTCTCTGGGTTTGGAGGCTGATATAACGAAATGTATCCACCATTGTAGTGTCATGCAGAATAATTTCATTCACCTAAAAATCCTCTGTGCTCTGCCTATTTATCCCTCCCTCTTCCCAACCCCTGGTGACCACAAATCTTTTACTGTCTCTGTGGTTTTGCCTTTTCCACAATGTCACAGAGTTGGGATCCCATGGTACGCAGCCTTTTCCGATTGACTTCTTTCACTGAGTAATATGCCTTTCAGCTTTCTCCATGTCCTTGTGTATCTTAACAACTCATTTCTTTTTAGCACTGAATAATCCTCCATTGTTGGGATGTACCACAGTTTATTATTTATCCAGTTATCTACTAAAGGACACTTTGGTTGTTTCCAAGTTTTGGCAATTGTGAATAAAGGGGCTAGAAGCATCCATGTGCATGTTTCTGTAGAAACGAGTTTTTAATTCATTTGGGGAAGCACCAAGGAGCCTGATAGCTGGATATATGGAGAGAGCGTATTTCATTTTGTAAGAAAATGCCATCCTGTCTTCCAGCGTGGCTGTACCATTTTGCTTTCACATCAGCAATGAATGAGAGTTGCCGTTGCTCTGTATCCTCGCCAGGATTTGGTGATATTATGTTCTGGATTTTGGTGATTCTAATAGGTATATAGTAGTTTCTCATTGTTTTAATTTGCAATTCCCTCATGACAGAAGATGTTGAGAATCTTTTCCTGTGCTTATCTGCCATCTGTAGAACTTCTTCAGTGAGAGGTCTATTCCTATCTTTTGCCCATTTAAAAAATCGGGTTGTTTGATTTCTTATTGTTGAATTTTAGGAGTTCTTTGTATATTTTGGCTGACGGTCTTTTATCGGATATGTCTTTCGCAAGTATTTTCTCCCAGTCTGTGGCTTGTCTTCTCATGCTCTTGAACATACACTATTTTAACAGTGCTCTGCTAGGTGTTGTATGAGGATATAAAATATATTTAAGACAGAATTTCATGCCTTTAAGTTGCTTCTTGGGAAGTACCTATTTCCTGGATACCAAAGGATCCCCATTGCTTCTTTTTATCGGTTACTAGTGAAGCTCTTAAGTGGATTGTGGGAGTGGGAAACACCCTGGAGAATCAGTATATTTGGGAAACTTGCTTGGATATTATTTTAGGTACCAAGAGTTCCATGGTAAATTATACTGTGGTGGCTTATGTATAGAAAAGCTGGAGCCTCTGACTTGCCTGGGCAGACAAAATGTTATTAGCGTTCTGAGAAATGTCAGCGACTGATATTTATATATTCTTGTATAGGCTCCTTTGACGATATTACCTCACTGATGGTTGCACAGTGACTTATCCGAGGAAGAAACATGGCAATTGCGCCAAGGGAAAGAAATTTAATTCTATTTATCTGACCTTTTTAAAACTTTTGAATTATTTGAAAATATTTAACCAAAGGGGATCCTTTCTGCATAGCATAGAGTCACAGGTAGTACCCCTCACATGACTTCACGTTTGGAGATGGCCTTTGCTTATACAGAATTACATTATGTCAGCAAATGAGCAGGACATGCTCTAACTTCAGTAAATATTATACAGAACTCTTCAGTGTAGTCATTCGTAGGCACACAAACCAACAGAACAAAACAGGACCCGAAAACCCAGGGTGGACTGGATGTGGGGTCGGCTCAGTCTGGATACGCTGTCTCAGCACTGGTCCGCCGGTGCCAATGCCATTCTGGAGCATCACGTTCAACTCTAAATCTTAAACGAAAAGGAGATTCAAACATTTAGCAGAGGAGTGGCACAAACATTAGGGAGACAGAGTAATTTGTTAAGGCAGACAACGAGCTGGATCCAATATCCAGGACAGATGCTCTTCACAATTGGTCCAGGCCCCCAAGAGGAAGAGTGTCCAAGTGTCCACATGTGCCTGCCATTCCCAAGAGAAAGCCAGAGAATGAGAGAGGGCAAGGCAAGGCAAGAAAGAGAGAGGACGGTTGTATCCCTGACCAGGAAGATATGCTGGGTCACCCAACTGCAGGCCCCTCTTCGTGGTCTGATATGTCTTCTTCAAAATTGCCCAAGCTGCGAGGTTCCCTAAGGCAAAGATTAAAAACAGGAGCTTCAGAACATTAATTAGGACATGTGGGATCTGCGGTCGGGGCTCAGTGTGGTGCAATGCTCGTGGGTGGGGGACCTCTGCAGGCCTGGCTCCCAGTTTCAGCTGTGTCCTTATGAGTTACATGACCTTGGGCAACTTATTTAAATCTCTGGGCCTTGATTTCACCATTTGCAAAACCAGAATAATTATTTCTTCCATTCCATACCACTGCAGGGGTGAAGAATAATTTACGTCAAATACCTGGCTCATAGCAGAGGCTCAGTAAAGGTTAGGTGATTTTTAAAAAAATCATCCAGGCCTTATTCCATGTGTTTAATGAGTCCACTGTAAGGAAAGTCCAGATGTACTTTAAATACACTTCTGCTTCTACTGTTTCCTTTGGAAATGAAGTACTATGTACTAATGTATTACCTCCTTAAGAGTACTGGTAAATATATAGCTACTAAGATGCTTTTGGTTACAAGTAGCAAACCCCTCAATTTAAATAAGCTTTAAAAATAAAGCAATTTGTTCGCGTAACTGCAAGTTCCCATGATAAATTCCAGATTCAGGAAAAGCTTGATCCAGCAGCTCCATGATCTGTTGAAAGATCTGGTTTCTTTTGTTTCTGCTCTGCTACCATAGTATCAGCTTTATTCCAAGCGTGCCTTCCTTTGTAGCTACAAGATGTTTGTCAGCAGAAGTCTGGGTCCATCTATCAGAATTGAATTTACTCTGTGCGATGGAAAATCCACTATTACAGTGGTTATAACAAGAGAAATGTATATTTCTCCCCCATGTAAGAGAAATCCAGACGCAGGCAGTCCAGGGCTGGAATGGTGGCTCCCTCATGCCATGGGCCCAGATTTCTAACTTGAAGTTCCACGTCTCAGGGCATGGCTCCCTTTCTCAAGGTCTCCTCAAGGTCCAAAATGACTGTTGGAACTCTCACCATTATCTCTGAATTCTGGGCAAGAGGAAGGACCATGAGAAAGTCTTGCCCTCTCACTCGTAAGGAGACTTGTTGGAATTACCACACAACCCTTTTGCTTGCATTTCATTGGCTGGATCGCAGTCACATAAGGCTCTTGCAAGACTGGGAAACAGAATCTTTTGCTGTACTCAAGTGTGCCTGGTCAGAAATTGAATCGTTCTTATATCCAAGAAGAAAGGGAGAATGGATATTTGAAAGCTCCCATTAGTTGTTACCACTCAGGGCCACATGCTTCCTTATTCAGCCCCAGTGGATACAGTTATTATTTGGGGGTGGGGGGAAGACGTAGCTTCCATAAAATGGAATAGTTTTTTTTTTTTCTTTCTCAGAAGACCCTAGGAAACACCTCATATCTCACTGGCTCAAAGTGGGTCTTACACTCACCCCCCTGCACGACTCACTGCGGGGGAGCATGTGTGGGAGATGGTCAGTGCTGAGTGGCTTGAGCACATTAGCGCCCTCTCCTGGAACTGAGGGTGCGGCGAGCTCCCCCAGCCAGGACCGTGGGACACTCAAGGACCCATTAGGAAAAAGGAAAGGGGGCAATGAATGTCACTACAAAGTTTTCCTCCCCTCGACACCGGCTCCCCAGCCCTCTTTTCACTATACTGAACAACTCTAGGACTTCTAGCCTCTTGATAAAAGCTGCGAATTTCAGATACCTCTTTATCTTTATGGATCTTTTGTGAATCTTCTCCAGTCTTTCCTGACTCCTACTGGGCACAGTGAGGAGCAGGCAAACCTCCAAGCCTCTCTAAACCTCAGTTTCCCCATCTATAAAGTGATGAGGATCGTAACACCCATCTTCAAAGAGCAAATGGGAGGATGCATGTAGCTTTGGTGCACAGTGAGCATTTTTAAAAGGTTCAGTAATGAGCATAATAATACATCCTGATTCTTGGATCCTATTCACCTATGTTTTTCTCTATCATCCTTGTGTTTCTTCACCTGGAGCCTTAAAGTTCTTTTTGCTCTGCTCCAGGTTCTGTTTCCGTAGATGCTTTCCTCTCCTTTGAAATTCTTCTCAGTAACAGCCCTGTGTCTATTTCTGACCTCATTTCTAATTTGCCAAGGTAGCTTTCAGTGCCTGGAGGTATGACAATAAGAGAAAATGATTCGGGAGTGCAGAGAGGAGAATGGGAGCTGTGAGGAGCAGGTGGTGGGAAGCCTGGTATGGACCCCACCTGGGCTGCCCCCTCACCCCTGCTTAACCAGATGTTGACTTCTTGTTCCCAGGCTGGATTATTTGGAAAAGGAAGAAGAACGTGTCCTATTTGTTCACGTGGATTTACATAAGAAACACATTCTCAGTCTTCAGGCCACAGAGCTCATTTGCCAACAGACGGCTGAAGAGTTGAGCTTGTGGGTTTATTTAGTTTGGAAATTCAAATGTTGAGGCTCTCTCTGCCTTGAGAAAGCAGGTGCATCTAAGATAGTTCGTCCTCACCCTCTTCCCTCCTTCCAGCCTTCCCTCCTTGCTTCGGCTTGGAGGGGGCTTGGGAGGACTCACGCTCAAGTTTCCCACACAAAGAGCTGCTCACAAATTCTTGCCCCTGCCCACCCTGGAGGAGACTGAAGTTTCCCAGAGTGGGGCGTGCTGCTCAGTCTTCATAATCGGCAGGCGGGGGGTGGGGGATGATAGCCAGTGGCCATTGCCGGCCACTCCAAGCATTTGCACGTAGAATAATAGCAGTGGCAAGAGCTGAAGGTTAATATGGTGCTTCCCGTGTGCCAAGCTAGTTGAAATCATTCAATCTTATATTAATTTATGTTATTTCTCCTCGGAAGGAGTAGCTACCAGCATCCTTATTCTATAGACGAAGACTTAGGCTCAGAAAGGTTAAAAAACTTGTTCAGGTCATTCAGCTCGTGTCAGAGCCTGGATTCGAAGATGGTTGGGCTCTGTGTTCTTAACCAGTACTGTACTCCTTTCCATAAAGGGAGGATTCTCAGCATACCCATTTTATAGATAAGGAGACTGAGGCACAGTGAGAAGAAGGCCAGAGACTGCAGAGCCTGGGTCTTATCTGCGATGTCATGCTGCTGCCTCCAGGCACGTATGGGAACATCTCCCGACCCCACACTTCACGTGGGAAGTAAGCGGAAGACATCACTAGGCCAGAGCAAGTAGTGGCAAGGCCGAGAACGCAGACCCCATCAGTCCTGGTATTGCTTCTGAGGCCCTGTGATCAACAAATCATGTCCCAGGCACCAGGAGCCGCATTCTCCTTGCTTTTGCTGCTTCCTCATCTCTTCATTTTCACCAGGGCTGTTAGTCAGGGTGTCCTGGGATCCTCAGGGGACTTGGAAGCATCAGACACCACACTCCTAGTCCCACCGGTTAAATAAGGGAACTAGCAAGGGAAGGCATCTTTTAAAATGTGATTCGCTTATTTATCCCATGACTTGCTCCTCCAAGGACTTGTGACAATACACAAAAATGCCTCACCTTCTAGGAAAGAACATCAGTTAGGGGTGTGTGATGGGGTGGCTGGAATCCCAGCACTCCCATTCCCTCCCCAGGGACCTGGATGGATCCTACCCTCTCCCTGCCCTGGGGTTTCTTTATTTGGAGATTGGCGATCACGTATCCCTGGTGGATTTGGGCAAACATCAATGACAGTTCACATAAAGCTCCTAGCACTGGCCTGGCCTACAGAAGGTGCTCAGTGGCTCAGTGGCTCATGATGATGATGATGAATTATTATTCCCAGGCAGAGAATGATGCCACAGAAGGAAAACAAGGGGCAGGCTCATAAACCGAAGCCAGCCATGAGGCCCATGCAAAGATACCTACTGCAAAGTTGTACTTGCTTTCTCAGGGCCCGGGTGAGGCCAGACACCTGATTGTTAAATCATTCATGGTGCTCATAAGATGAAAAGAGCGCTCAGGAGAGGCAACTTCCCAGACTAAGGTGGAAAGAAAGATCTCTAGAGCCCTTCTAAGGAGGACACTGCAATGTTATAAACAGTGTCCTCAACAACTTCTTTAGAGTAAACGCAGTACCAAGTGCCACTGGTTGTCCCTTAACAGAGGCTAATGGCAACAAGCCACAGCACAATCCAATAGAAAGCATTCCACTGAGAGCCAACATAATAGAGTCCTTGGCTGTAGTGGCTTCACCAGGGGCAGTAATTGCTAATGCTTACTGGGCACTATGAGGGGCCAGTGAGGGCGCTGAGCCCTCCACGTGGATCACCTCACTTAAGTCTCTCTGCAACCATGTGAAATTGGTACTACGATAGCCCGATTTTGCAGATGAGTAAACCGAGGCCCAGAAAAAATGTTAAGAAAGCTTCCCAGGGTCACAGAGCTCATAGCCAGGCTTCACACCTAGGCAGGCAGGCTCCTGGGTCCATGCCACTGCCCCTCTCGCTCTGGAAAACTGCTTGGCCTCAACATCCTTGTAACGGTCCTTGTCAGCTGAGGCTTTGACAGATCTTGGGCAGCAGTGAATTCAAGGGAATGTCTAAATCTTGAGAAGTTCCTACGGAGCAGACATTCTGTGGGTTGGGTGAGTGCGGTGCAGTGTGGTTTCTCTGTTGGCCAAGACGGGATAGAACCAACAGATTCAGACGGCCTTGAACTGAAGGTGCTCATGACCTTGCTCAGAAAAGGGGAGAGTAAACAGGGGAACAGGTCTAAGATCCACCTTAGAAGGGGATCTTCAGGGGCGCCTGGGTGGCTCAGTTGGTTGACCATCTGACTTTTGGTTTTGGCTCAGGTCATGGTCTCAGGGTCATGGGACTGAGCCCCATGTGGGGCTCTACACTCAGTGGGGAGTCTGTTTCTCTCTCTCTGCCCCTCCCCCCATGCACAGGCTCTCTCCCTCTCTCTCTAAAATAAATAAATCTAAAAAAAAAGAAAGAAAGAAAGAAAGAAAGGGATCTTCAGTCCACTTGAATGTGCAGACATATGGATGACGAAGGACCCAAAATTCTTTGTATATCATGGTTGCAATAATTTTAGTCTGAAAAAGTGTCAAGGCAGTGAAGTTCCTGTTTTGGCTATTTCAAAAAAATGAATATACAGCACCCATAGGATACTCAATGCACATTCCTTTTATTGTGATTTTTGCCTAAGATATTGGCCTCCTACACTATCTGGTGGGAAGCACTCTTAAACCCCACCCCCCAATCTCAACCACCATCACAGCAAAATGATCCAGAAAGGCCAAACATAGCATTTGTGCTGTTTCTGCACAGTAGACATTGTGCGATCGTAATTGTAAAACAAGCAGGATTCTAAGCGGTCCAGCCTTCTGGGCTCATCCTTTTTCTGTGATCCAGTGCAATTAGTAGAATCCTGTCTCGCCTTCTGGGCAATCCAGGCCCTCCTCAGGATTTCCAGACACTGTCTCTGAGGGCTAGTGGTCTCCTGCTCAGTGCACTGGGGCTTCTCAGTCCCAGGGGTGACTGCGTTTTCCTTGCCCCTGTCACCCTCTGCTGTACAAAGCCCCAAGTCCCTTATCCTTTGTGCCTTAGGTTTTGTGCTTGATCTAAGCAGAGGAATTGGGGCACAGCAGATAGAGGCAATAGCAGAGAGCCGACTGTCCTGTCCCTTATCAGGATTACTGACCATGTTCCCTTAAGGCCCTGGCTTAGCATCGTCTTCACGGGCTTGCTCTTCCTCAGGAGCTGTTGGCGGCCCAGCTGACTAGTTCCTCCAACCCTAAATTCCAGTTACTTCCTTACAGAACGGAGTTTAGCTCATTCTTCATTTTCCCCTTTACTTCCCAGGCCAAGCCCAGAGCTTGATTTTCTCACCCCAAAAGTCTCATCAAGGCCCATAGAGCATGTTCCTTTTTTTTCTTTTTTAAGATTTTATTTATTTATTTATTTGAGAGGGAGAGAGGGAGGGAGAGCACAGAGGGAGAATGAGAGGGAGAAGCAGACTCCCCCCTGAGCAGGAAGCCCAATGAGGGACTCGATCCCAGGACCCCGGGATCATGACCTGAGCCGAAGGCAGATGTTTAACTGACTGAGCCATCCAGGCACCCCCAGAGTCATGGTTTTAAATAACATTTCCCCCCTGCTATATCATACACATCAGAGTTTACAGAATAGTTGGGAATTAAATTCTTACAAAGTAAAGACAAAATAATAACATAATACAAATGATCAGAAATGAGCTTGCGAACCATGAGAAGACATGGAGGAACCTTAAATGCATGTTCCTAAGTGAAAGAAGGCAACCTGAAAAGGCTACATACTGCATGACTCCAATTCTGTGACATTCTGGAGAAGGCAAGACTCAAGACACAGTGACAGGATCTGTGCTTGCCAGGGCTTGTGGGGAGGGAGAAACGAACAGGTGGAGCACAGGGGAGTTTTAGGCCAGTGAAACTGTTCTCGATGATGCTGTAATGGTGGATACATGGCATTATACACGTGCCCGAACCCATAAAACGTACAACAAGAACGAACTCTAATGTAAAGGATGAGCTCTGGGTAATACTGATGTGTCGCCATGGATCCTCAACAAAGGTATCACTCTGGTGGGGGACGCTGATAATGGGGGTGGCTGTGTGTGTGAGGGGGGCAAGGGGTGGAGGAGAAATCTCTGTACTGTCTGCTCAGGTTCGCTATGAACTGAAAACTGCTCTAAAAAGGGTGTCTATTTATTTATATATATTTTTATTTTTTATTTTTTTTAAAGATCATATTTATTTATTTGTGTGTGTGAGAGAGAGAGCACGCACAAGCAGGGGGAGTGGCAGGGAGAGGGAGAAGCAGCCTCCCCCCTGAGCAGGGAGCCCGATGAGGGATTTGATCCCAGGACCCCGGGATCATGACCTGAGCCAAAGGCAGATGCTTAACCGACGGAGCCACCCAGGCGTCCTGGTGTCTATTTTTAATTTATTTTTTATTTTTATTTTTTTAAAAGATTTTATTTATTTATTCGACAGAGATAGAGACAGCCAGCGAGAGAGGGAACACAAGCAGGGGGAGTGGGAGAGGAAGAAGCAGGCTCATAGCGGAGGAGCCTGATGTGGGGCTCGATCCCATAATGCCGGGATCACGCCCTGAGCCGAAGGCAGACGCTTAACCACTGTGCCACCCAGGCGCCCCATGGTGTCTATTTTTTAAAACAATGATCCCAAACTAATGATGGCCATACGATATGACTAAATAAGGGATGGGGGCACCGGAAACCAGAGGGAAGAGATGGCTATTGGCTGGCATGCCCCCTCCTAGGCTTTCAGGAGAGAAGATGGAAGTGGGGCTAAATAAGGAGGGACAGATGAGATCAGATGAGTGGGGAGTGGGGGGAGTGTCACAGCCTGAGCAAAGGTGCAGAGGTGCCATGACCCCTGGCCCCCAGGATGGACAGGTGCCATGACCCCTGGCCCCCAGGATGGACAGGTGCCATGACCCCTGGCCCCCAGGATGGACAGGTGAGCAGGGACCCTCCCAGGTGGGAAGGAGAAGCAGAAAGCCGAGGACTGTGGAGCCCCTGCCAATTGTTTTCTGGTAGCTTCTCTGAAGTGAGCATGTTGATTGCGGTTCCCTGTGTACAAGACACTCAACAATGTAAACTGCTAGGATGCAGCTCTCTAATTAAGTCTATTTCCTTACAACATGTGTTTGTTTATTACAGAGAGCTGTGATAACACAAGGGAGTCATGTCAACCTTGTCTCATGCACCAGCTGAACTCGGTGACACTAGCAACTTGGATCCCGACAGGCGGGGTGTTATGACTGTACCATCAGGGCCGGACTGCACTGCTCTGAAGGTGCTTCGTGTGCAGTGTGGGGCAGCTTGACCTGAGCAAAAGCAGCAAACGCTCCTCGAGGTGGAACCCCAGCCAGAGTCAGTAACACCGTGGTTCTCAAACTTCAGCCTGTGTCTGAGTCACCTGCAGAACGTGTTAAAACATGGAGTCTTATAACCACTTCCCCCAGAGACTCTGATTCAGTCAGTCTAGGGCAGGGATGGTGATTTTGCATTTCTAGCAAGTTCCTAAGTGCTGCTGGTTGGGAGATCACACTTTGAAAATTACAAGCCTGCTCCAGACCCTTGACTTAGAAAGCTCTTCCTCTCTAGGTCTTCTGTGCCCTAAAGGACTTCAGAGCTGCGGAGAAAAGTGAATGGAAGCCAAGAGATGGAAACAACTACAACATGCATCAACAGGTGAATGGATAAGCAGAAGGCGCATAGCCATACAATGGAATACTATTCCGCCAGGAAAAGGAACGAGATACTGACACACGCTACAACATGGATGAACCTCGAAGGCATTATGCAGAGTGGAAGCAGCCAGCTGCTGGGGTCATGCAGTCCATGATTGCATAGATAGGAGATGCCCAGGAGAAGCACATTCATAGAGACAGAAAGCAAATTGGTGGTTACCAGGAAGTAGGAGGGAATGGGGAGCTGCTGCCGATTAGGTTTCCATTTGGGATGATGCAAAGGAACACAAGCAGGGGGAGAGGGAGAGGGAGAAGCAGGCTTCCCGCTGAGCAAGGAGCCCGATGCGGGACTCGATCCCAGGACCCTGGGATCATGACCAGAGCCGAAGGCAGATGCTTAACAAACTGAGCCACCCAAGTGCCCCTCTTTTCTCCTTTGGAAAGAACACATTCTAGAGGGTTTTTTTTTTCTTTCAGATTTTACTTATTTATTGACAGAGAGAGACAGCCAGCGAGAGAGGGAACACAAGCAGGGGGAGTGGGAGAGGAAGAAGCAGGCTCCCAGCAGAGGAGCCCGATGCGGGGCTTGATCCCAGAACCCTGGGATCACGCCCTGAGCCGAAGGCAGACGCTTAATGACTTAGCCACCCATCTAGAGGGTTTTGTGAGGCTTACATGACACAGGCCAGTTTGCTGGTTATAACAAGTGCCAGACACTGCTTGTATCTCCTTCTAGACCGGAATGGAGACACCATTTCTCCCTCCCCCTGAGAAGACGGACATGTTTAGATTGAGAATTCATGATAATGGCCTCTCAAATCCATAATATGCAAGTGGAGGCAGAAATCCTCTCTGTGCTCATGTTCAGACTTTCTTTTGTGTACCAAGTTTGTCATGATGTAAACATACTCTAGGATAAAAACAGATAAATTCACGCAAAAATTCCTAACAATAAATAAAATCGTTTGGATTTTTTTTCATGTTTCCGTACAGCCCTTATTTGTAGGTAATATAGGTAATATATTTTTATTCCTCTATAATTATGGCATTGATACATTCACATATTGCTTTTTTTCACTCAGTACTTTATCTTCTGCATTCGTCACGTTTCTATATTCTTTATTACTAACATTTTATAGAGTACATAGTATTTTGTTGAGTAGCCTTACTATGATTTACCTTTATATTCCTCTATTGTTAAGCCTTTTGATTGCTTCTAAAGTTTCAATATTGCTTCTAAAATTTCAATATTAGAAATGGTGCGCCATGAAATTATTTCTGCATATAACTTTAACTTCCTTTGGCTTATTTACTCAAAATAAAATTCCCATAAATGTTTGGATCAAGGGGCCTGAACATTTTAAGGCTCTTGAATGCACCATTAAATTGCTTTGGTAAAGGACTCTATCAATTTAGGCTGCCAGCATGGGGGGGGTGCATCATTTTCAACAATGTGCCAGCACCGAATTTCATCATTTGAAAAAGGTTTCCAAACTGTACAGCTATAATCTAATTTAATAGAAGCTAATAAGTTACTGGGTCCGACTTTGCGCATGCATAACCTTTCTTCTCCATTCCCACTCTTTTGTAAACTCCTGGAGGGCAGCATACAAAGCTTGCACATCGTAGAAAATCAATGATTACTTTTTGAAAGCGATGAAGGATTCAGGCAATCCTCTTCCTGATAATTCTTTGTTTTCTAATAGCTGTCTTTTTAAAAAATCAAGTAAATTACACTTTATTTCACTTATGTTTGTAGCCTCAGAGGGCTGTTTGCTGGAAAAACGTATGAAGATTTTGACTTGGTGGGAAGCAGACCTCCCCACCACAGAAAGAAGGCGGCTATACCCACGCTCTTTCCTCCAGCCCCTCTCTGTGTCTCCAGTCTCCCAACACCTGAAGAGCCGGCTCCAGGCAAAGCCGGAGAAAGCTATTTGCAGAGTGTATGGGAGGAAAAGGAAGAGACACAGGCCCCTGCTAAGCTATGGAGCTCAGTTTTGACTCCTGCAAGCAGGAGAGGGTTGGTGCATGTCCCCATGTACTTGTATTTGGTCCCATCGATTGAGATCTTGGGGATGAAAAACTGCTGTGAGTTCAGTAATGTTTTTAAGTAACTACCTATGTATTCTATTGATTACAATAGGGTCCACGTCAAGTTCAAAAATAGTAGTAAAAATCTGCAGGAGACCAACTTATGCAGCCATGCACACAATGTTTGGTGTACATTTGCATTCTCGAGTTCTTTAGGTGTCCTTCTTTGCCCAAGTTGGGAAATGCTGCTCTGAGAATAAGCCAATATCTTAATATTATAATGGAGAGGTGCTTACTGAGTTCAGATGACTTGTAACCAGTAATTGACTAGTATTTAATACTCTACGCTACACCCTCCTCCCAAGCCTAGGAGCTCCTCCTTACTCTTTAATATTTATTTATTTGAGAGAGAGTGAGCAAGAGAGAGAGAGAGTATGAGCCAGGGGAAGGGCAGAGAAGCAGACCCCCCACTGATCAGGGAGCCCGACGCAGGGCTTGATCCCAGGACCCTAGAATCAAGACCTGAGCTGAAGGCAGATGATTTACTGACTGAGCCACCCAGGCACCCAACTCAGCATATATCATATCACAGATTCTTAAACTCAAGGAAACAGAGAGGTCATAATCCAGAGGTATCCAGGCCTGGCTCTCCATCAGTCTCTTGGCAAGCTTTACTAACAGACGTATTCTGACCCCTGACTTGTCCAGACTCATCGGGACTGCATGTGGACCTGAAACCTGCACGTGGGAAAGCTCTCCTTGTGCCTCTGATGATCAGCCTGGGTTCAGAACCACTGACCGCTCCCAACTCCCAAGGCCGGCTTCCCTTGACTATCCTCTCTGGCGGGTGGTTGCACAAGTGTCACTGCATGACCTCCGACCCTGGCACACTCACGGCTTTTCACAAGTGGTCTGAGTTGAACCAGTTCTTCCTTATGGCAAATTGAAAGACATTTCCCCTGCAAACGTTTCTATGGATTGTTCTCAACAGTACCTTTTAGAGCAACACAGAAAAACGTTTCTCCTATTTTTTCCCCCAAACACGTAAAGATAGCTACTGTTTTTCTTCTTAAGATCTCTGTTCTCATTTCTGGGCTCTTAGTCCTGATTGCTCTGCCCTGAATATGGTTAAAGTGAGGCAGTTTCAGTGACAAGGTGGGTGGTTGGTTAAGTGCATAAGCTGGACTGGTTAATTAGAGTGGAGACTTGACTAGCAGTCAGTGGGACGAGCTCAAGGATCCACCCTACAGATGCATCAAGAGGCCAGGACAGATCAAGAATGGGACAAAAGCAGATGTTCCTTCAGGGAGCAAATCCAGGAAGCAGGAGAAGACTGGAGGCTGATGTTTGATTGAAACTAAGAAGCCTAGAAGATCTAAGAGTCGGGAGGGTGAGGCTGATGTGACTTAAGAGTGGGGATGGATCTTGGAGGAATAAGCTGCCTCCTTGGGTCTTGTATAATAGGACAACTTCATTCCCTGCCTCAGCAAATGACACCAACTACCCAACTGTCCAAACCAGAAATTTGGGGGTTCTCCTAGAGTGCCCCTGCTTCCCATTGGCCTGTTAAATCACCAAGCCCTATTCTTTCTACCTCTAATATTTCCCCAAACTGCCTATTTCTCTCCAGTGCTCTGTCTTCACCCTGGCCACTGTCATCTCACTCTGGTTTTGGTTTTGTTTTTTTAAGTAATCTCTATGCCCAATGTGGGGCTTAAACTCAGGACCTCAAGGTCAAAAGTCAAGTGCTTTCTGGCTGAGCCAACCAGGTGCCCCTGTCATCTCACTCTTGAATCACTACACAGCCACCTCATTGGTCCTCTTGCCTACAGATTTGGCTTCCCATTCAGTCTCCACGATGTGGATTCAGTCCTTATTTTGAAACACAAACTGGATCATATCTCTCCCCTGCTTCAAAAGCCTTCAGTGGTTTTCCTATGACCTTCAGAATGAAATCAAGCCCTTTAGCATGAAATGGCTGCTCCTCCTTAGGGGTACCTCACGTCCCACTTCCTCCCACCTTATTTCGCCCACCTCAGGCTCTGGTCGTCTGTGTTCTGGGTGGTCATTTCATAGATGCTCCCTTTTGTGCTACTGAACATATTGCCCCTGGCACCAGAAATACCTGCCCCAACCTACCCCCATGCACCCGACTCATTGCTTGTCTGCTCAGCGTGCCTTCCCTGCCTACCACCTGCTCCCTCTCCCCATTATAAAGAACGTGACCCTCTCCAAGTGCCCTTATCTTATTTCTTTCACAGGATATACTTACTGTGTATTGTAATAATTGGTTTATTTGCTTGCTTCTCCTCTATAGTGTGAGCTTCTTGAGGGCCAGAAAACATCTTGGAATCCCTAGTGCTTAGCACAGAGCTTGGCACATCAAGGTAAATGAAAAAATATTCATCAAATCTAGGCACTCATACATTCAATATTAATGAGAGAACAGTCCCTTTGAAAGACCAGCCCTTTAAATGGTCTCTATCTTGAAACATTATGTCCCCCTATCCAAGTTCAGTCTATTGGGTCATGATACTTAATGGTGACAGAGGGCATTGTTATTTACAGGTTATGTATGTAGAAGGTACAATACCAGGTCACATCTCCTAGTTCACCAGGAATTAAAACTTTTTTGGAATCCTTTCATATCTCTTATCAGGAGAGGAGGCAGCCAGGTGCTATGGGCATGACATGGAATCAAGCTTGGTTGCCAAGAGGAGGGGATGATGAAGAAGCAGATGAATTTGAGGGGTAAGGAGGATCTATGGCCCCAGTCGCCCAGAGTGGATGACTTAGGCAATGGGAAATAGGACTAGCGAAGAGTCAGTTACCATCTTAGAGTTTTGGGTACATAGCAGAAATGGCAGAATTGGGGCATTTTGGTGGGTATCTGTACTAGGTTCCTAACATGGAGAATTTCTCCAGAGAGACAGTTTGTTCACCCTAATCTCATAGACAGACCTGATCTGGTGCAAGATTATGTATGAATTGGCCTGCCAATGGGACATTTGCACTGGCAGTTATTTTTAACATGATGGCTTTAAGAGATCTGGGGGCTGGCAGGAACTGGCATAAATGTAGCAGAACAAATGGGTATTAGAGGGGCAATTTAACTGTGAGGAGAAGGGATAGCTTGGTGATGGTGGTAGTGGAACATAGAGAAAAAGTCATCTTTAATTTCTGCTTTGCAACAACTGGGGTATAAACTGAGGGTACAGTACAGAGGAACCCACTTGGGAGGATTCATGAAAATGAAATGCATTTCACATACGCATCTGGGCAGTCATAGCTGCCATGGGTTTCTTGTAGGCCTGATAGAAAATGAGCTATGTTAGCAGATGCATTAGCCAATATGATGAATAGTGGTGAAAGGCTCTGCCTTGGGGAGCTCGGGATAACACCAGTTATACCCACAGCCTAGTTACTGGGTTAAATTACTGGGAATGTGGCAGAGACTCAATGAAGAGTTGACCCAAGAACACTCCTTGAATATGTCCATTTTTTGCTGGCATCTCCTTATAGAACTGCTAGAAGGTCCAATTTATAAAATATAATGGTGGTGCCAACTGAGAAGTAAGACATAGCCATGGTGTCTGGGAGTTAGAAAGTGCACCCTGGGGGTACCTATGTGGCTCAGTTGGTTAAGCATCTGCCTTTGGCTCAGTTCATGATTCCAGGGTCCGGCGATCAAGCCCTGCGTTGGGCTCCCTGTTCAGTGAGGAGTCTGCTTCTCCCTCTGCCCCTCTCCCCACTTGTGCTCTCTCTCAATCTCTCTTAAGTAAATAAATAAAATTTAAAAAGAAAAGAAGGTGTACTCTATGGTTGTCTCAGTGGCCAAACAGTGGCCGCTGGTCTGTGCCTTTTGCTGCTGCTCTCTGCTGAAAAATGCAAAGACAGCAAGGCTGAGTTGTGACAAATTTCTGGGCATTCTTGTGCATTGAGCCTGCTGCCTTGAACTGGCCAGGGAGGCAGTCCTCTGGGCCAGAAGAGAAAACCTATGCTTCCAGATGCTCAGGATGCTGTGTGTGGTGATGTTGAAACAGTAGGTCTGATGCTTGGTCTCAGCATCTTAGACTCTGGAAATGGGTTTGCAGTGGTCCATGCACAGCGGTATGATAGACTGTCTGATTCCTATCCCTCTAGGTGGGATCTACAGCATCAAAATGTGACCTTGATGGCCAAGTTCTCCTTTTTCCCAGATGGTCTCAACCTGCCCTGTCCAATATGGAAGCCAGTAGCCACATTTATATTAAGAAATTGATGAATCAAAATTAAAAATTTGGTTGCTAAGTCACACTAGCTGCATTTGAAATGCTCTGTAGCCACATGTGGCTACTTGCTCCTGTATTGATCAATGCTGATTACAGAACATGTTCATCATTGAAGAAAGTTCTGTGGGACAGCACTGGTCTAGATCTCTTTGAAGGAGAAGAATTTGTAGAAAGTCATGCTCCTGCAGGGTCGCCATGTTGGTGATATCTAGACCAGGAAAGGACAGGAGATAGGGAATGGGTTCTCCTTCTCCCTGGAAAGGTTGCTGTGAGTCAGAACAGAGGTAAATAATTTCTTCATGTCTTTAAAGATCCAGTGGATAATTCCTCAAGGGTATAAAATTTTGGTAGCTGCTTTTTGTGGAAGGTCCTCAAAATATAAACACGGCTCATCTTGGAGCTGAGTGGGGTAGGTGTGTAGGGGATGGGATGGTGTTGATCCATCTGGATGCCATACTTGAAGTTGATACGATCCAGAAATTTGACTCCCACCAGTTAAAAAAATGTACTTCTACAGTTTTGTATTTCACCTGTAAATCCAGAGGCATGTCAGGGCCTTTTAGATAAGGGGTGAGAAATTAATAGATACTGAAATCTTTTCCCTAAAAGATCATGCACTAGATGATAGTCCTCCCTCACAGTGTGGGTCTCAATAAATACTCTTTGATAAATAATTTGTTCCATAATGCTATTAAGCCTGATAAATGAAAGATGGCCCTTCCCTTAAAAAATTGAGATAGATGATACCAATCTCATAAACTCTAATTCACAAACCCAGGGATTATGAGAGGCACTGAAAGTATGAATGGCATTAAGATTACTCTTTATCTTTGGGGTAGGCAGAATAGTGGCCCTCCAAAGATATCCATGTTCTAATCCCCAGAATCTGTGAATATGTTACTTTACATGGGAAAGCAGACTTTGCAGATGTGATCAAGTTAAGGATTTTGAGATGGGGCGATTTTCCTGGATTATCCAGGTGGGGTCAATGTCATTACATGAGTTTTTAAGAGCAAAAGTGGAGAACCTTTCTGAGTTGTGGTCCATAAAGAAATGTGACGAACACAGGAAGAATCAGAGAATTGTAACATTGCTGGGTTTGGAGATAGAGGAAAGGGCACAGGCCAAGCAATGCAGGTGGATGGCCTTTGGAAGCTGGAAAAGACAAGGAGACAGGTTCTCTCATAGAGCCACTGGCAAAAATACGGCCCTGCCCACCTTGATTTTAGACTTCTGATCTACGGAACTCTAAGATGATAGCTTTGTGTTGTTGAACTTGCTACCTTTGTGGTAATTGTTAATAGTGGCAGTAGGAAACTAATTCATTTTGTATAGAGTGGAAGATTATTAAATAACTTATTTTGAAAAATGTAACTGTTAAGAAGATAGAATATTCATGTTCACTAATTAGTACATTCTTAGCTTGTAACAATTATGTATGAAGCCAAATTATAATACAATCATTGCTTGGTGAGCACAGAAAGCTTGCTTAGTGATTAGGCTGAGCCCAGAGGCTATTATGTCTGCTTCTATCCTTTACTTATCTGGGGTATAAGGCCTCTGAGAGTGTAATCTGGTAGAGAACACGACTGCCAAGACCTGGCCTGGTGAATTAGGCAGCAGCCATGCATGACTTGGCATTGAAAGCCTTCTACCCGTTTCATAGCCTTAGCTCCCTGGTGTTATTTTCTTCACAAAGATGACCAAAGAAGATAGATGGCAAAACTTGGTTTTGATGAACTCTTCACAGCGGTAGTGGGTGGGTCGCATGGGATCTGCATCCCAGTGCACACCAGTGTGACCTTGGTAGTAATGTTCATCACGGGCAACAAAGTCAAGATCATGGCTTCTGAGGAATCCACACGTTTCAGTTCCCAAACACAAAATAATTAATAAAATTGATATTCATTCTTAGCCTTGGCTCAGATGAGAATGCCCTTGAGCCTCCTAGGCTCTCCAAGTGCCCTCGACAGACCATGGCTACGACTCAGGGAGATGGAGCTCAGCAAATGATCCCTTATTTTGCTATGGCACAACCTCTGCTTGACTTCCAGAAGGCATCGCTTCACCTTTGTGGAGAAAAGATGTAATAGCTGCCATGAGGGACTCAGGAATTCCTCCCACCAATTCCAACTTCTACTGGCTGGCTGACCATTTGCCCGCTTTTTTCCCTGTTTGTATGTGAACTTGACTCCACATACAAAGTTAGAACGGCAATTATACTTAAAATGAACGCATTAAAAAGTTGAAATATCATCTTATAGACAAGCACTCTCCAAAATTCCATAAGGTATTTAAATAGGTAACAGACATTGCTACCCATCCTTGGACAGAGAGAATAACAGCATTACTGAAACTGGCTCCCAGACAAGTATGGACCATCTGCTGCCATGTCTTAGCAAAGAGACGAGGTCATGATATAGGCATTGTTGGTGCAGGAATTCATGGATAGTGGTTCCTTATAACAATGCAAAATTGGGCTCACATTTTTTTTTTTTTTTACTTTGCAAGGGAGCTAATGACTTTTGTCCTGTCCCTTGAGAGCTACCACTCAGAGTATTGACATTATAGCCATTTATTCCAAAAGACACCAGAGTTGGGGATGAATAGAAGCCTCTTCACAAAGCAAAGCACCCCAGGTTCATAGATGGTATCCGATGTTGGTCTACGACTGATCTTAGTTAATATGACAACATCACTTCCTGAAAGTGATGAAGACTTGGTCTCCTTTACCTCTCGTAGAGGGGACCACGAGTCCTTCCATTTCATGGCTCAATCTGCTATGCCTGGGGCTTAAGCCAGGACAGGGTCCTGATTCCTGCTCCGGGGCTGGGCTGGGCAAGGCACGGCTGGGTATACAGGTGAGAGGAAGGCAGAATTGAGGCTGCAGGTAGGAGTGGTGCTGGGTAAGGGGCTGGCTAGCTTAGAAGGAGGTTGGCAAACATTCGGTCAACAGGGCTGGGAATTAAGACTGAGGACTGTCTGAGGGTAGGTTAGGGGTCCTGGCAGCAACACAGTCGGGATGAGGGGAGAAGCATGCAAGCAAAGCTAGGCTGAAAGAGGTCTGAGATGGAGCTGAAGCTGGCTAAGTAAGTACACAGCAGGTAAGCTGAGGTGGCAGTCGGAGGCGGTGGGGTGCCATGGTCAAGAGCATGGGTTTTTCATTACATGGAAGACTTGAGCTTAATCCTGTCCTGCCCGTTACTAGCAGTGTGATTTGGGTCAACTTCCTTAAATCTGTCCCAGTTAAATCATCTCTAAAATTAGAATAATAATACATATCCTGCTGGTGATTTTAAGAATTAGAAATAATGCAGGGCGCCTGGGTGGCTCGGTTGTTTAAGCATCTGACTCTTGATTTTGGTTCAGGTCATGATCTGAGGGTTGTGCGATGGAGCCCCACGTCAGGCTCTGCACTGGGTGTGGAGCCTGCCTGGGATTCTCTCTCTCCTTCTCGCTCTGTCCCTCCCACCCCCTCTCCTCCTCTCTTAAAAAAAAAATTAGAAATAATGCATATGGGGGCGCCTGGGTGGCACAGCGATTAAGCGTCTGCCTTCGGCTCAGGGCGTGATCCCAGTGTTATGGGATCGAGCCCCACATCAGGCTCCTCTGCTGTGAGCCTGCTTCTTCCTCTCCCACTCCCCCTGCTTGTGTTCCGTCTCTCACTGGCTGTCTCTATCTCTGTCAAATAAATAAATAAAATCTTTAAAAAAAAAAAGAAATAGTGCATATGAAGCCCCTTACACACTATTTCTTCAACTGGGTTCATGGTTGTACTTTTAGGAGTCCAAATGTTCTCTACAAAATTTTTGTTCTCTGTTCTTAGCTTATTTTTTAAACACAGACTTTATTTTTTAGGGGACTTTTCAGTTCATAGCAAAATTGAGCAGAAAACAGAATTCCTATATACCCCCTACCCCACACATGCATGGCTTCCCCCACAATCAACACCCCCACTACATTTGTTACAGTCAATGAACCTACACTGACGCATCAATACCATCCGAAGCCCCTAGTTTACACGAGGGCTCACTCTTGGCGGTGGTGCGCACTCTGTGGGTTTGGACAAGCGCACCATGACGTGTATTCACCACTGAAGTATCGCACACAGTCATTACACCCCCCCCCCAAAATCCGCTGTGCTCTTCCTATCCCCCTTCCTCCCCCCAACCCCTGGCAACCACTGATCTTTTTACTGTCTCTATAGTTTTGCCTTTTGCAGAATGTCATATAGTTGGAATCATATAGTATCTAGTCTTTTCAGATTGGCCTCTTTTTACTTAGTAACATGCATTTAACATTCCTCCATGTCTTTTTGTGTCTTGATAGCTCATTTCGTTTCGAGCTGAATACTATTCAGCAGAATACTATTCTGCTCTCTGGCTGTATTTAGCCACTCACTACCCAATGCTTTGCAAACAAGCAATGTATGGATCTCTGTCTGGGCTGAGTGTGGATTCTTGAGGACTCAAGAGTTTAGAATTTGAGAAACACGAGCCTGGCATATACTAGGTACTCAATAAATGTAAATAATTAATAGCAGGATTATTACTCTATAAGAGAAGCTAAAGGTATAGTGAAGCAGAGCTGGGCCAAGACCTGCATTCATAAGATCTAGCCTGGCAAGAAGAGTCTTGTCAACTGGGTTTGTAGGCAGACCTGCTTTTTTGTGTGCAGGGGGGGTTTGGGCTTCCCTGGACAGCTGCCTCGGGCTGCCCAGTCTTCAAGGGGCCCATCCCTGGGGCACATGCGGGACACTGCCATGACCTGACGGTTGCTGACAGCCCTTACTTTGAAACTTGGAACATTTTTTTCCTTCTGGGTTTTCTGGCCATGTTCCCTCAGTCCATGATTTTCAGAGATTACAGTGTGATTCCTCAATTACCCCTGCGAGGTCTTCCTGTCCCTGGACTGTAATTCATGAGGCCTGAAGACCTGAGCTCATTTAGAGCTGCTTGGGGCTGCCTCTCCGTGTCCCCATCCATCTTCAGCTGCCGGTCCCTCTTCGCCGCCTGTGTTCTCTTTCACTGGTGCTGTACATTCTGCTTCCAGATGGCAGGGGACAGAAGGACAAGCGTGGCTGGGCAGATCCGTCATCTGTTCCTCATCTACTCCAAGCCCTCGTCTTTCTTGTTCATCTTCTTGTCCCAAACACCATGTTACAAGGTCCATTTTTTGCTCTCCGGGTGTTTCAAGGAGCTGTCGAGCCCATAGCCTCTTCCGCTCTGTCCTCCTTCTGTACCCCTCTCCCCACCCCCTCACCGAAACATCCCCTGCACTGACACAGGGGGTTTTAAGGCATCTCCTTAATGCTCATTTGGATTATGCCGTGTTATATTTCCAGAATTTCATTTTTTAGAGCCCTCTATATTTCGAGTCGTATTTCCTCTTTTTTTTTTTTTTTTTTAGATTTTATTTATTTAGTTGACAGAGACAGCCAGCGAGAGAGGGAACACAAGCAGGGGGAGTGGGAGAGGAAGAAGCAGGCTCCCAGAGGAAGAGCCTGACGTGGGGCTGGATCCCAGAACTCCAGGATCACGCCCTGAGCAGAAGGCAGACGCTTAACGACTGAGCCACCCAGGCACCCCTCGAGTCATATTTCCTCTTAGTGCTGGTGTTCTCGACCTTGGCTGTACATGGGAAAGATTCGAGCAACCTTTCAAAAGCACCGATGCTTGGTCCCAATCCAGACCAATTGAACCAGATCTCTTGTGGCCGGGCATGGGTATTTTTACTTTAAGTTTGCCCAGACAATCGCAAAAGAAAAAAAAAAAAAGGTAAAAATGGACTTCGTCAAAATTAAAAACTTCTACTCATCAAAAAGAATGTTAAAGAGAAGAAGGTATAAGTCACAGACTGGTTGAAAATATTTACCACACATATATCTGAGAAACAACTTGTATCCAGCATATCATAGCAATTCCTATAATTCAGTAACAAGACAACCAGCGGCCAAAAAGCTTGAATAGGCCTTCACAAAGGAAAATATATAAGTGGCCAATCAGCATGTGAAAATGTGTTCAACACCACTGGGCATCAGAGAAAGGCAAAGTAAAACCAAAACCAAAAGCCCACTAACAGTTAAAGTAAAAGACAAACCTGACAACATGAGGATGGAAAGTGCTAGACCCCTCACAGCCTTCTGCTAGGGGACCACAATGGTGTGACCATGTTGGTCTGGCAGTTCCTCACAGAGTGAAACACACACCCGCCTCAGGACAGAAACACAACATCTGTTTTTATCCAAGAGAAACCAAAACACACGTACACTCAAAGACTTCACAGCCACATTAATAACAGCCCCAAACTGGAAACAATCCAGATGTCCCTCAACTGGAGACAGAAGGAGCAAACTGTGGTCTGTCCCCACTATTACAGAGAAGAGGTCCCGATTCACATGACAACATGGATGGACCTGGAAAACATGAGGCCGAGTGAAGAAGCCACACACAAAAGTTGACCTACTCTGTGATTCCGTTTGTACGAAGTTCAAGAACCGTCATAACCAAGATACGGAGAAAGGAAGAGAACGGACGTTGCCTGTAGGAAGGCACAGCCCTTGTGTGACCAGGAAGCGTGTGAGGGATTTTTCTGGGGTGACAGACATATCCTATATCTTGATAGCAGGATGGGTGACAAAGCATATGCATTCATCTAAACTCATATGCAGTGTGGGCTCTTAAAGATTGTACATTTAGTTTATTTAAATTTTACCTCAACCAGCGAAATTCGATGAATAAATATTCCCCACATGATTTTGCTGCTCAGGAAGGGTTGAGAGTCACTGCTAGGCCTCAGTTCATAAAATGTCTTCTGTCTTTTCCCTACAGTGTGAAAACCTTCTTTCTCCAGGCCCCTGGTTTGCCAGCACCCTGCATTGCAATCTCTTGTGCTGGGGAACCCCGGACCACCATGAGCATCAGACTGGAGATGTCTCTCATTTCCAACACATCGACTACACTTCGTTGTTGGTCAAAATGAAATGGAAAATGAGGTCTCCTTGCTGAGAGAGGGAACTGTCAGTAAGACAACAGGAAAGGGGCCACCGAGACTTATAACAGATTTCTGGGGAGTCGAGGCCCTCTGGCCTCTTTATGCAAAGTTTCGTATTATGTTTTAGGAAAACATCTTTCATTCACTTCATCAGATGAGCATTTTTTCCCTCCTAGACTTACTGATTTTTCTGAACGTGTTCTTATTTAAAGTTCTGTGTCTCTTTTTGTTAGGTACACTTCTTTAGAATAAAAAGTGCTTTTAAAAATGACCATTTCCATCCGTGACTCTTTCCCACCAAGACCCCAGGGTATCCGGGAGGATGTTTTTACCACGGTGTGCTATATTTTCAGGCTACTTAATACCCAGCTCCTAGGTCTTGCCATATTTTCTGATCTCTGGAAAATGCTGAGATCTGATTAAGGATCTTTTTTGATCTTGTATCAAACAGCTGTGAGCAATACAGAAGTAATACATCATCTACTCAACAGCCTTAACCACCCAGGATTCAGCTAATAACTAAAAAGTAAACCACAACGGGGCTCTGAAGACGCAAAATAGGTGGCACAAATTCCCTACACTGTACTCAGAGGTGCGCCCCTTGGATTCTCATGGCCAACTGACTCTTACCTGAGACACAGGTGTAACAATCTTCACAGCCGGGTTAGAAGCGCCAAGTCAGAAGCAGAACAGAGGTACACTGATGGCGGTAACAAGCTACAGCTGATGGGAGAGAAGATTGTCTTCCACTTTCATCTTATCCTGTTAAAAAAGAACAATCTAGAGACCATCTGGCTTAGGAGCACACATGTAAAATAATTCCCAAATCTCTGGAGGCATGACCATATTTGAGTTCAACCCAAAATTGTCCCTGATGACCTTTAAGTCATCAGGAAAAGGCTAAATGTACCCTGCATTTCTCTCCTGAAAGAGGCAGAGGAGTGTTTCTAACAAATTGGGTGGAAATAAACGTTTTGACAGTTCTCGTGAACCAATTTCAGGATCCCAAACCTTGCCTGTACCGCGCGGCACCCTCCCTGGCAGTTCTGGCCTGATGACGTCACACCGCCCAAGTGGTGAGAGCAGAGGCCAGACGGGCTGACCCTGTCCTCCTCCATAACCGGCCCTTCCCCCACTCTGGACATCAGCTAGGGACCTCCCCTCCCTGCGACTGCAGCCCCCAGGTATGGCTCTGAGCCTCTAATCTGCCCTTCTCAATGGTTACTCAACACCTGCTGCCTTTCTTCCTCGCAACCTCCCCCAACTGCCCTTCCCTGTCTCCTCGTACCTCCAATCCGTGAGATTACCTCTTGTTGTCTCTGGGGGACTCTTCACTCTACAAATCCATCTGAGGCTCCTGTTAATCCCCTGAATCTGAAAGAAAAATATGTGATGTACACAGAAATTTTACAAATGAAATGATGATGCGTGGAATTTTTTTAATTAAGTTTTAAATTTTAACTCAAGGATAGTTAACATACAGTGGCATATCAGTTTCAGGTGTACAATATAGTGATTCAACAATCTGGTACATTACTCCGTGTCCATCATGGTGAGTGTTGGAATTTGTTTTTAAATAATCCATCAGGAGTGGGGGAAGGAGAGGCATAGATAAGACAAGATAGTTATTGACACAGCCGGAGGTGGATGTCATGGGAGCACGTCATATCATGTGCTGTCTTAGTGTATATTAGGAAAGGCCCATCAAAAAAGTTGCAAAAGAAAATATGTGATGTCATATAACCTAATTTAAAGTTCTTGTTCTCATTTTCATGTGAGGCCAGAGAGGGAGCATGTATTGACTTTACCATTAGCCCAAGATCACTCAAAATTGTTTCCTCAAGGACTTCGTCCAGGAAGCAAAATATTAGAATTATTTTTATTTTAAAAAGAATCTCATCATAATTATAACAATTTTTAAAAGCTTAATTATGGACACTTTCAAACACATAAATGCCTGTCTAATATAAGGAACCCTTGGGGCGCCTGGGTGGCACAGCGGTTAAGCATCTGCCTTCAGCTCAGGGCGTGATCCCGGCGTTGTGGGATCGAGCCCCACATCAGGCTCCTCTGCTATGAGCCTGCTTCTTCCTCTCCCACTCCCCCTGCTTGTGTTCCCTCTCTCGCTGGCTGTATCTCTCTCTGTCAAATAAATAAAATAAAATAAATCTTAAAAAAAAAAAAAGGAACACTTTTACCATCACCCAGCCTCAATGGATGTTCACATGTGACCAGGCTCCCTTTATCTGCCACCCCCCCCCCGCCCCGTCCACATTACATTAGAACAAGTTTAAGGCATCATATTGTTTCATCTGTAAATAAGTCAGTAGTATCTCTAAGAGATAAGATCTGCCTTTCCTTTTTAAAACATAATCACAATACCATTATCACATCTAAAAACATAAAACAGTAATTTGTTAAAAAAAAAATATCCAGGAAGTGCTCAAATTTCCCTGATTATCTCGTGATTTCTTTTTTATTCTTAGTTTGCTTGAATCAGGATCCAAATAAGATCCACACTTTGTATCCAGTTGAAATGTCTTGTCTTTTCAAATCTATAGGCTTTCTGGACCTCATTTTCCCCCCTTTTGGTATTTATTTACTTATAGATCTTATTTATTTATTTATTTGAGAGAGAGAGAGTGAGCACAGGGGGAGGGGCAGAAGGAGAGGGAGAGAAAGACTCCTAAGCAGACTCTGCCTTGAGTATGCAGGACTCTATCTCAGACCCTGAGATCATGACCTGAGCCGAAATCAAGAGTTGGACACCTAAGTGACTGAGCCACCCAGCTGCCCCTACTTTGGTATTTATTTATTGAAGAAACTGGGCTATTTGTCTTGTGGAATTTTCAACATTCTGGATTTTGTGACTGCATCCCCATGGTATTGTTTATCATGTTCCTCTATTACCTGTAATTCCTGTAAACTGATAGCTATACCTGGAGGCTTGTCATCATTATTGGCAATATCAAAAACTTCACTTCCAAGACTGACAATTTCCATGACATGTCAATTGTATGACATCTCACCACAGTGAGTAAGGTAGGTTCTAAACTCTCCTGAGGCAACAGAAAAGGGCTAAGTCTCTTGCAGTAAGGTCAAGTCTAATCCCCGTTGACTTAAGGAAACACATCTGGCCAGAATCCATCATTAGATCTAGGACGACTGTCAACTAGAACATGTTGGGCCTCTGTTCTATGCATTTGAGTGAACACGCACAGGCGGAGAGAATGTGAACTTGGGAGTCAGCCCTAGGTTTGAATTCTGGCTTTACCTTTCATTAAGTACATGCCTTTTCTAGTTACTTAATATTTCTTAGTCTCAGATTCCTTCCATATGAGGATAATGTCTATCTTACCAGGCTGCTGAGATGCACTTGCTGTGTAGTATGTGTTCAATAATTGCTTGTTTCTTTTCCAGTGTAGGTTAAAAATGAGAATTTGTGTTGAAAACTATAATTCTATAGAGTTTGTTTAGATCCAAATGCAAATATGGCATTTACCAGCTTCATAAATTATAGAGGCTTTCAAGCAAACCTTAAGAAAGGACATGCAGAAAGAGGAAGGAATATGAGAACAGGAAATATTGTTCTCTTCCCTCCTTCTTGTACTCAGAAAATTCAGGAAATTCTTCCCAAAGAAAGCATGACCTATTTCAGCCTAAAACTTTGCTATTCTCTGGACTCTGCTGGCTTGAGAACATATTTCTTTTACCAAAAGATGAGTTCACAGTAAATGACTCAGAAACATATGGATGAAATTTCCCTTAAGCCACTCAGGGGATTTGAAATTAAGGGAAAGAGTACTTGGCAGAATGCGTTTGGGGTTTTGCCAGACCCAAACCAACTGAGAAACAGTTAAGACACAAGGCAGATCTTGAATGCTGCCAAGTTTACCCATCTTAGCAGGACAGGGATTTATAATCAGAGCTGCTCAGAAAAGCACCGCCTCACGGGTGGCAAAGGACAGAAAAGCCTTTGTCCTCAACGTCTCAACGTGGGTACTATTTCCCAGACAGATCCTCTGTGATGCACACACCCTCTTAATCATCAGGATCCTCAAAGCCCCCTGGAGGCCGCAGGTTCCTCTTGCACACCAAGCCCCTGACTTCTCTCCAGGCCGCTTTTGTTTCCAGGCCAGCCTGGATGTTTCTCACTGTGAATTCCTGAAGGAGAGAGAACAGCTCTTGAGGAACGTTCTGGAATCACGGTGAAAGGCTGAAAGGGGAAAATGCGACAAAACACTTTCCTTCTCTAACATATACTTTTTGTCTTCAGTCTTTTACCTTTGTCACCTTTCCACATTTCTTTGCTTTCCGTGGGGTTCTTTGTCTGTAAAATGAAGGGACCAGATGAGCTGTTTTCACACTGTGCTGCCTTGAACCTTTTAAAGTCTTGCCAGGGCCCAGGGGTTGGGGTGAGGAGGTAGAGAAAGGGGTTCTCTTCACGACGGGGAGGGTCTCCAGCTTAATTAAGATCCAGTGACCCAAGGGCTCTGGGAAAACAGTTGGAGAACCGTGACACCAGACAGTGTCCCCTCTGACTAAAGAGCGTCAGTGTTGTATGCCGTACTTCTCAGTCTTCACTCACTGCATCAAATATCACCATAGATGGGCACCAGTTTTTCTCTCCAGCATTTGTCAGAGGACTCCTGTGAGCCAGGCATGGTGCTAGGCACTGGGCATTTAGCACTGAACAAAACAGACCGGGTCCCCACGCTCATGGAGCCAACAGACTAGTTGGGGAGATTGGCATCAAGGAAACAAATGAGTATGTACATCTAAATCAAGATAAATCCACCCTGAAAGATAAGGTCATGGTTGACATTTGAGCAGGCCTGGGGTTTGAGAGAAACTACAGAAAGCTTCCTGATCAAAGCAGCTCCCCCACCAGCCTGGCTTGCCACTTGCCCCTTGGCAGAGTCGCTAATCATTGTGAAGTCATTGAGGATTTCTGTTAAAAATATGCCTCTTCTACCTGACAGGGGAGGTCAAGGAACACAGACTACAGTGTCGCTGATGGATGTAACTAGCTGTTACTGCAGAAAGTCAGGGAGATGAACCTGAGAGAACAGACCGGGGGCTTTCCGTGGGCGAGGCTGGGAGGGTTTACAGCTTGGTGGGCCTGGAGGGGTATGAGAGGTTCAGAAAGGAGGTGACCCAGAATGCAAGGTTCAGGCCATGCTATGACTCCCCTTCATGCAGTTCACTGTTGTATATAGAACTCTCCTTAATTTCTTTTCCCCATTCCTCACAGAGTTTAATATGCTCTACACAGTAATGTTAACTCTGGCCTAAATCTTAATTCTGTTACTGTTCTTGCTGTATCTAGCTCTTTCTCTTTGTGCATTTTGTAAAGAGAAAAGGGATTTAAAAACTTCTGGAGACATTTCCATAATTCCTCCTGTAGGTAAGGGGACTGTGCTCATCAGTCCTGGCCTGCGGTGTGTCTGACCTCTGGTCTGGGAGAGGGGGGATGAAGCTGGGGGAGGCTGGTTTGTTGTCTCAAAGAGTGAAGACTCCTATGGGGCACTAGATGGCAACATTTCTCCAAATCTAAACTCAGCAAAGGCGAGGACCTGTTGACAGAAGGTCAACCCTGCACAGCTGCCAATCCCAACACATTCGATGAAACCAGAACTTCTGGAGATGAGAGGACTGAAGCCAGATCTGGTGGAGGGGGAAGCCTCCACAGCGTGTCTCTCGGGGCTGGTCCATAGAGGGGTTCAGAGGTGTATGCTCTTCTTTCTACTACTACCTCTCCAACCACCACCACCTGCACTAACACGGTCATTGTCTCCACCTGGAGCACCCCCAGCTTCACCTCCTCTGCCTCCACACCCGGACCTCAAACTCCCCCTCACCACCCCCACCTCACCACCACCTGTACCTCTTCTACCACCTCCACCCCCTCCTCCACCTCCACTACCTCCTCTACCACTTCCACCCCACCACCTCCTCTGCCTCCTCCACCATCATCACCTCTTCCACCATCACCACTACTGAGTCACACAGGTTGCTATTGTTTCTGTAGGTGCTGAAAATGAAAACTTCACATAAACCAATTCTGGGAGGAGAGATTTAATTAGAGATACATTTCTTTTCTTTTTCTTTTTCTGCATATCTATGCTACGAGTATATTAACAAAGTGCTGAATGGTTTAGNCCTCCACCGCCTCCTCCACCATCATCACCACCTCCTCTGCCTCCTCCACCATCACCGCCTCCTCCACCATCATCACCACCTCCACCATCATCACCACCTCCTCTGCCTCCTCCACCATCACCACCTCCTCCACCATCATCACCACCTCCTCTGCCTCCTCCACCATCACCGCCTCCTCCACCATCATCACCACCTCC